>NW_020954590.1:24447412-24524272 GCF_900497805.2 Vombatus ursinus
TTCTTTCTTTCTTTCTTTCTTTCTTTCTTTCTTTCTTTCTTTCTTTCCTTCTTTCTTGTTCCTAGGGATGTCTTTAAACATAGGCCTGAAGTCATAGGCACAGAGCACAACAAAGGAAGATATGATGGTGATTCCATCAACTATGACCTTAACAGCAACTTTTGGACCCTTCCTTATTGTCTCAAATGGCAAATGCCAGAATTTATAAGAACCTGAAAGTTATTGGTGATGGAATCTTTACACCTCCCACTTTCACCTGTTGAATTCTTATTTTTAGTCTAACTAATATATTTAGTCTAAATTTTAAAGTCTAACACAAATACAAATTTTAGTCATGTAAATGGAATTTTGTGAATAATATTGACATAAGATATGGACATCTTATTTATTTTTTAAGTGTTGATGTAAGGAAAAATATCTTCATAGTGCTCTCTTTACAAATACCTATGAGCAATGCATACAAGTTGGCCAAATATCCCAAGACATGATTTTTTAAATTGCTTTTGGATACTCCTTTATTCATTTCTCTATGAAGAACCTGTGGGTCATATTCCATTTAGCTTCATATGTAGTGAAAATATCAAGACTAATATGAATCATGTCTTCACATATTCATCCTTTTGTTTGTCACTGGAAAAGAGGTAAATTAATGTTTATAGATGGTCTAAGAATCTAGATGCCTCAATACTTTGTGTTCGTGTTTCTATCATTCTACTACAAACAATATAGAAGCAAAAAGGGACTATAGATACTGGTCATTTTTTATTCTTGGCTCTTTGGGTTGCCATGGCCAAATACTTCTTCACCAAAAAAATCTGTCTACTTGTAAGGAGTCTCTCTATTTATCTAGATTGGTCCTTGGAAAGCTGACAGAGTTTATTGCCAGGACTAGTTTCAAAACCTTTCTAGCATGGTAGGACCCTACAGAGTTTAGGTTGATATAACCTTTAAGACCTCAAGGTCATAAGTCTTTAAATTTGTTAAAGATTGGCCTTATACTTAACCAAAATCATCCTCATTGTACCTTTTAACAATTGATCCTTTTGGAGGGGGGTGCGGCTTTTGGACCAAACAGAGCAAGTACATTTTGTCTTTTATATAACAAACCCTACACTTATCTGAAGATAGCTATTGATAAAAGCTTGGTCCCCTCCCCTGCTCCCTCCATGGAGAAATGTGTCAGTGTGAATGGATTTAGATAACATGTAAACAGCAGAACTTTTTGCTTTGACTGGTGAACTTTTTCAGAGCAACCATTAGGTGCCAAATGCACTTTTCAATCTGAATGTACATTTTCTCCTTACCACCAGATATAGTTAACTTTCAGGCCACATGTAGGTGGAAAAGAACACCATGGAGAGTACAGTGGAAAAACATGGACTCTGGAGTCACAGAACCTGGGTTCAAATCTTGCCTCTGGTACTTACTATTTATTGTACCTTGGGTAAATCACTTGACCCTAAATTTCCTCATCTATCAGATGAGAAGATTCATAAGATGGTTTCCAATGTGGATTCCAACTCTAGAAATATGATATAATAGATAAAACTACAGGATCATATTTCTAGAGTTGGACCAGACATTGGAATCAGGCATCTGGTTCTAGAGCCAAGAAGACTTGAACTCATCAGATCTTAGCTACTTATTAAGTATGTTACCCTGGACAAGTCACTTAACCTCTGTCTGCCTCAGAGTTGTTGAAAGAATCAAATGAGATAATATTTGAAAAGCATAGTGTCTGGCATATAGTAGGTACTTAATAAATTCCAGTTTCTTCCTTCCCTTTCTTCCTTCCTTCCTTCCTTCCTTCCTTCTTTCCTTCCTTTTGTCATCTTAACAACTTTCCTTTTTTCCCTTACATACCACTGAGTATAAAATAGCTCTAAAATCACAGGACCATTTGAATCTATTTTGTTACTCCAGAAGCGCTGGTCTGTTTTGAAAAATGTGCCATCCAGTTTCCTAAGCCTAGAATCAGATATCTGGGAACTAGAATGGTCATGAGACTAGACAGCACATGTATTCTCCAAAGACTTTATCCAGCGTGTCCATTGGTGTGCTATAAATAAATTGCAGTAGTTTAATTAAACAGGAGCCTAGTTTTGATCCTTGGGAATCCAGACTTGATCCTTAATTATCTTGCTCCCAACATATCTTCTTTTCTCCATGCTCTGGTTTCCCAGTTCCTTCAATGATTTCTCATTTTGGATAGTATAAGACATCTTTCTTAGCACATTGTTGTGGAGACATTCCACGTTTTGATGTCCTTTAGAAAATTTGGTACTCAGAACCAAACACTATATTATAATCATATAAAGATAATATATTACCTTGATTGACCCAAATAGTACAGTATACAGCTTAAGGTTTAATTAGAATTTTGTCTGTTACATTACAATAGTAACTTACATTGGGCCTACACTAAAATACCTAGGGCTTTTTCTCAAATTGTTGCTGGAAATGAGACCTGTCCAAAGTGCATTTCAACCTTTTTATAAGAAAATTATTCCTGAAATATTTGGCTAACAGGACATCCTTGAATTTTCTTAATGCTGAATACAATGCTCTACACTTAGTGGGTACTTTATAAATGTGTTTTGAATTCTGAAATTGAATTTTAAAAATCTTATAGCTACTAAGTGGTGGAGCTGGTCTTCTTACTTTCAGCATAGTGTGCTTTATATTTTATAGTCTTTTAAAGCAGTGCTTTTTTTTTTCTTTTTTTTTTTTTGCCTAGGCAATGGGGTTAAGTGACTTGCCCAGGGTCATATAGCTAGTAAGTGTTATGTGTCTGAGGTTGAATTTGAACTCAGGTCCTCTTGAATCCAGGGCTGGTGCTCTATCCATTGTGCCATCTAGCTGCCCCCTGAAGCAGCGCTTTTTAAACTGTGGGTTGTGACCCTGTATGGAGTTGTGAAAAATTTGGCAACAGTTCTGAATGCATAATGACCAAAAATTAATTCAAAATCAAAGACATAATGAATCTGAGGTGTTTCTGGTAGTGCATGTCCATGTTGCATCACACAACTTCACTGAAGCCTTGGTTCTGGACACAAAGCATGTGCATTTTGCACTGTGTATGCCCTTAGGCCATGCAACACCAATGAAGGCTGCCAAAACCAAAAAGGGGTCCTGAGTGGAAAAAAGTTTAAGAAGCCCTCTTTTAAAGCATGAGGACATCTTTTAAAAATATCTCATCAACTGCAGAATTATAGATTAGGTTTCTGATGAGCCCATCAGTAATTCTATTTTGTGGTGGAATGGTCCAGTTAGCATGGGGCTCAGTGGCTTCAGAACTTTTATTCTAAATCATTCAGGCTGTTTTAAATGCACATAAAGTCCTTCAGATGTTCCTAATTAAAAAAATAAGGAGATAGGCCAAAGAGTCTCTAGCTGAGATTTCACTTCCTGAGAAAACACCATGGGATACCAGGAGATAACCCAATTGTGGAGTAGTTATGTCTTTGGAAAAGGACTAAGAGAAATCTAGAAATTCTAATAGTTTCTTAGGATAGTTACCTTGCCCTTGGTTGCCCTGTTAAAATGGTTGATAGGCTATCAAGGATGTTGAGAAGCAATCTTTGGATTTAGCCTTTAAGTAAGTCATTATTAGATCTGCCAATATATACAATCTTGTAGGGCCAATGCAGTGTTCTAGGATATCCAGGGGGAAGAGACCAAGGAGTTGGCATGCCTCTAGGAAGAGGGAGTGAGGGACATTGTAAAATAAGGAAATTTAACTAGTTGATTTTTAACTTCCCTTCCATTTCTAAGATCTTATGATTCTATGGCCCCATTTTAGAAGAATGTTCAACCTTTTCCTAGGGCTATGTGGTAGAAGGAGATGGATACTGGCTTATAACACGGAGGGCGTACTGTGCAGAGTCAAAATGGAATATGAATTTCCTATGTGCGGTGACATCCTCCAGATGCTTCTGTTTGTGAATAATAGTTGCTTCCATCCAGCCATAGAATAAGATACATGGGAACTCAAAAGAATTTGGCCTAATAATACAAAAAGGAAAAAGTAAGTATGTGAAGAATATCTTTTGTCTAGAGAAGTGGACTGAATTTTAATTTTATTTATTTATTTATTTTTAATTGTGAACTGGATCAAGGAGATGCTCTGTGGAACATTTATGGGAGGATATGAATAAGGGTTACAGGAGACGTGAAGGCATAAATGAGTTTGGTATGTATCATTGAAATGATGATCCATATCAGTGAAATTATGGATCTAATGAATTACTGAAATATAGAAGCATAGTATAATGGCTATATGTCATCTTACAAAAAGGCAGCTAGGTGGCACTGTGAATAGAGTTCTGGGCCTGGAGTCAGGAAGACTTAAGTTCAAATCCAACCTCAGACACTTATTAGTTATGTGATCCTGGATGAGTCACTTACCCTCAATTTCTTCATTTGTAAAATGGGGATATTAGTAGCATTTACCTCACAGGGTTATTACAAGGATCAAATGAGATAGTATTTATAAAGAACTTAGCATGATGCCTAGCACATAGTGGATGCTTAATAAATGTTTATTCCCTCCCCTCCCGCCCTTATAATATGTTACTATTAGACTGTATGTTTCTTTAGGGATAAAAATGATTCTTACCTAAACTCTCTATTTCCCTCAAAACAAAAAACAGTGCTCCTTACAATGTAAATGTTCAATGATATTTTTTTGTATGAATCAATGGAGGGGTTTATGCTGCCAGTTGGAGGTATCCTAGCTCTAATACGTAACATTAATGCACCTAGCTGTGCACATTATGTAAAGTAGCTTGACTTCTCTGGACCTCAGATTCTTCATCTGTAAAATGAGGGGGCTGGGGATGATCTCTGAGCCTCCTCATTCTTAATGATATTATACTATGTTACTACGAAAATTTGTGCTTAACACAATGCCTGGCACATAACTGGCATTTAAATGTTTATTGATTGATTGAAAATTGTGTAGAGTCTAATCACAATAGAAATATCATTTAAATTAAAGCCAACCATTAGATTGCACTTGAATGGGTATCATTATAGCACAAACCATGAAGCATAACAGTGATGGCCTTTTTCTACTTGGAGTAGGAATTTGGATAAGTGAATTAATTTATGACTTTCTTATTATGTCTCCCTATGCTTATATAGTGCCTTTTAAAATATTGCTTTGATTCGCAAATTGCTTTCCATAAAGGAATCCTGTGAAGAAGTAGTATGTTGTCCCAGTTTTATGGCTGAGAAACCTAGTCTCAGAAAGTAACTGACTCATCCAGGGTCACACAGGTGGAAGTGCTGGAATCTGACCTTGAACTTGATCTTCAGATTCTCAGACTTGTTCCCTTTCTATTGCTCCATTCTATTCTCAGTAGGAATCTTAGGAGTCTATGTAATACTAAGTTAGTATCTCTCTGTTTTTTTTGGAAAGCATTGCATAATAACTCATCCCTATTCTACTCAACTCAATCAAAATATAGGGGGACCCTAATGAAACTTTGGGGTAGTGAAGTGGCACAGTGAATAGAGAACTTGGCCTGGAGCCAGAAAGACCAGAGTTCAAATGTGATCTCAGACAGATTAGCTGTGTGACCCTGGGCAAGTCACTTAATCCCTCTCTGCATAAAACTGAAGGAAGAAATAGCAAACCACTCTAGTATCTTTGTCAAGAAAACCCTGTGGATGGTATGGTACATGAGGTCATGAAGAGTCAGACATGACTAAGTGACTGAACAACAAGAATGAAACATTGGTGTGGAGAGAGGAAGCAGCCTTTTTTCTTGTTAATGGGCTGGACTCCTTTGAGTCAAAATAGATTGTTCCTACAACAAAGGACATCTGTGTTGGTCTTGGAAGGCAAAAAAAATTAGATGTGTCCCCCAGTCTCCAAGGAGTAGAGGAAGGGAGGTTTTAGCACTGACCTGACTACCAGCAGTGGATGGGGTGAAGTTTGATTTTTAAAATACTTTCTCAATCTCTCCTCTTTCTGATAGGAAGAGGTGCATAAAGCCATTTACTTTTGCTCTTGCCTTGGACCTTTTCTTTTTCTTTATTTTTTTCTTTACAAGGAGAATAGTGCAGCAGGAAATTGAACTTCTCTTTAGCCTCTCTGTGGGAGACTCTTCCCTGGTCTTCTAGTCTTTGGTAGTAATGATATTCTATTATTCTATCCACCAGGAGAGTAGAGGCCAGCATCACCCAGTGATGAGTTCCCTTTCACAGCAGGTCTTCAAGCAGAGGCTGGTGTACCCCTTGTTTGGTGTGTTATAGTGTCAATTTCTTTCCACTGTGGTTTGGAGTAAATAGACATTGAGTTTCCTTCTAACTCTGAAATTCTGTTTCTGTGAACTCAAAGTCAGTTATTATTTCTACTATGCCATGAAGTCCCTTCACTTCTCCATATTAATCCAGGGAGAATATCTGTTCTGGCTTCATTTTCATTCCTTTTTTTCAATCTTGTCCCTATAGTTAACCACTTCAAGGATAGAGAAGAATATATAATTGCCTAACTATGGCTAACCCATATAGAAGGAGCCTGAGCATTATTTGGTAGAAAAACTGATGACCACTACAATAGTGGTCATGTGTAGATTTGACACAAGAAAGACTATTTTGGTATTTGTAAGATGCACAAATTGGAAAAAGAAGAGAGAGGAGATAGAAAGACCTATTAGGAAACAATTATAATAGGGCAGGTGGATAGTAATTGTGGTTATGGCATTGGTAGCATGAATAAAGAGGAGAGAAAGAATTCTAGAGATGTTTCAAAAGTAGAATCAATAGGACTTAGAAACTCACAGAATCATAGAACCTCAGAGTTGAAGGGACCTCCGAGAGAATCTAGTGCAAGGATCTCCTCTACAACCTACCTCACAGATAATCATCTAGCTTTTGCTTAAAGACTGATATAAGGAGGAAACCACAACTTCCTGAGTTAGCCCATTCCATTGCTGGATAGCGCTAGCTGTTAGGATGCTTTTCTTGACATCCTGCTTAAATTTGCCTTTTGGTGACTTCCACACATTGCTCCTCCTTTTGCCATCTGGCTCAAAAAGAACAAGTCAAATCTTTCTTTTTCATGAAATGGTCTGAAAACTACTTGTTTATAAAAAGTGAGGAAAAGGAAAGAGTCAGACAAAGCTCTGTTTTCATACATGGGAGATTCAATAAATGGTGATTTAAAAAAATAAAATTAGCCCAGTGGATTATTTAAATGCTTGGATACTGCAAATATTATAGAATTCATTTTTTGTTGTTGTTGTTCACTTGTTGAATCATGTCCAACTCTTTGTGACCCCATGGGCCACAGCACACCAGGCCCTTATATCCTCCACTACCTCTTAAATTCTGCTTATGTTCATGTTCTGTTCATGTTCATCATCTATTGTCCCCTTTTTCTTTTGTCTTCACCTTTTCCAACATCAGGATCTTTTCCAATGAGTTCCATGTTTTCATAATATAAGCCACAGCATTTAAAGTTCAGTTTTAGTATTTGTCTTTCCAGTGAATATCCTGAATTAACTTTTTAAAATATTGATTGATTTGATCACCTTGCTATCCAAGGGTCTTCTCCAGCACCACAATTCAATATTGTCAATTCTGTGGTACTCAGCATTCCTAATATTCCAATTTTCACAGTCATACCTTGATACTGGAAAAATCATGTTTTTGATTATATAGAGTTTTGTCAGCAAGGTGATGTCTGTGCTTTTTAGTATACTATCAAGATTTGCCAGCTTTCCTTCCAAGGAGCAGGTCTCTTTTAATTTCATGTCTGCAGTCACTGACTGCAGTGATCTTTGAGACCAAGAATATAAATCTGACACTGCTACCATTTTCCCCCCTCCATTTGCCAGGATCTGATGGGACCAGTTGCCAAGATCTTAGGGTTTTTTAATGTTAAGTTTCTATTCAGTTTTTACACTCATTTTTCATCCTCATCAAGAGGCTTAATTTCTCCTCATTTTCTACCATCAGAGTGGTATCTGAGATTGTTGGTATTTCTCCTGGCAACCTTAATTCCAACTCTGATTCATCCAGCCTGGCATTTTGCATGACATTTATGTATATAAGGTAAATAAATAAGGTGACAGTATACAGCTCATCATACGCCTTTTCCAATCTTAAACCAATCAGTTGTTCCATGTTTCTTGCTTCTTGGACTACATACAGGTTCCTCAGGAGACAAGTAAGATAATCTGGTACTCCCATATCTTTGAGGACTTGTCACCTTTTGTGGTGATCCACACAGTCAAAGGCTTTAGTGTAGTTAATGAGTAGGAAGTAGATGTTTTTCTTGAACTCTCTTGTTTTCTCAATAATCCAGCAAATGTTGGCAATTTGGTCTCTTAGTTCCTCTGCTCCTTGGAAAACCAGCATGCTCTTCTGGCAATTCTCAGTTCACATATTGCTGAAGTTTAGCTTGAAAAATCTTAAGCATAACTTTGCTGGTGTACGAAATGAGTGCAATTATTTGGTAATTTGAACATTCCTTGACAATGCTTTTCTTCAGTATTGGGATGTAAACTGATCTTTTCCAATTCAGTGGCCACTGTTATGTTTTCCAAATTTGCCGAAATATTAAGTGCAACACTTTAATGATCTTTTAGGATTTTAAATTGCCCAGCTGGAATTTATCTTCTCCACTAGGCTTATTGTTAGCAACGCTTCCTAAGGGCCCACTTGAATTCATTCTCTAGGCTGTCTGGCTACAGGAAAGACATTGTCACCATTGTGGTTATCAGTGATGTTAAGATCTTTCTTGTATAGCTTTTTTGCATATTCTTGCTACCTCTTTTTGATCTCTTCTGCTCCTCTCAAATCTCTACCATTTTTATCTTTTATCATGCCCATTTTTGCATAAAATGTTCTTTTGATATCTCTAATTTTCCTGAAGAGATCTCATCTTTCCTGTTCTATTGTTTTCTTCTGTTTCTTTGCATTGCTCATTTAAGAAAACCTTATCTCTCCTTGCTATTCTCTGGAATTCTGCATTCAGCTAGGTTTATCTTTCCCTTTCCTTTTGCTTTCCCATTTTTTCTTTCCTCAGCTATGTGTAAAGCCTTGTCAGACAGCTATTTTGCTTTCTTGCTCTTCTTTTTGTTGCTTCCTCCTGTACAATATTGTGAACCTCTATCTATAGTTCTTCAGGCATTCCATCTACCAGATTTGATCCTTTAAATACATTCATCACCTCCATTTCACATTCATAAGTGATGTTATTTAGATCATACTTATGAAGCCTGATGGTTTTCCTTATTTTCTCCAACTTATGTCTGAATATTGCAGTAAGAAACTCATGATTTGAGCCACAGTCAGCTCCAGGTTTTGTTTTAACTGACTGTATAGAGCTTCTCTACCTTTGGCTGCCAAGTATGTAATCAATCTGATTTCTATAGAGAACATTTGGTGAAAACCACATGTAGAGTAACCTTTTCAATTTTTAGAAAAGAGTGTTCATTATGACCAGCAAAACTCTTTTACTCTCTGCCATGCCTCATTTTGAACTCCAAGGCCAAACCTGCCTATTATCCCATTATCTTTTAATTTCCTACTTTGACATTCCAATTCCCTGTGACTTTGTGTGTATGTGAGTGTGTTCATGTTATTTCTAGAAGATGTTGTAGTTCTTCATAAACTGATCAACTTTGGCCTCTTTGGCATCAGTGGTTGGACTACAGACTTTTATCACTGTGATGTTGAATGATTTGCTTTGTATTCAAACAGATATTATTCAGTCATTTTTGAGATAATACCCTAGAACTGCTTTTCTCATCCTTTTTTTTGACTGAGTTGCTACTCTATTTCTTCTATGGGATTTTTGTTCACAGTAGTATATATAGAAATCATCTGAACTAAATTCACCCTTTCATGTCCATTTAAGTTTGCTGATGCTCAGTCAATGTTTAATCTTTCCATCTCCTGTTGGACCACATCCAACTTTCCACCTTACCTAACAATCCATGTTCCTATGCAATATTGACCTTTATATAGAATATGATTTACCTTTCATCACCAAATGCACCACTCAAATGCATCTGAGTTCCCTTTTGACTTTGGCCCAGCCACTTTATTAATACTAGAGCTACTTGTGTTTGTCCTCTGTTCGCCCTCCATAGCATATTGGTCACTTTCTGACCTGAGGGGCTCATCTTCAGGTGTCTATCTTTTATATTTTTAATACTGTCCATGGGATTTTCTGGGCAAAGATATTGAAGTGGTTTACTGTTTCCTTCTCCAGTGGATCACCTTTTGTCAGAATTCTACATTATGACCTGTCTTTGGTAAACCTGGATGGCATAGCTTATAGATTAATTGAAGTACACAAGCCCCTCTTCCATGATAAGGCAGTGATCCAGGGGGGATATAGAATTCCTTGGTTTCGCTATTTAATATTACTAAGTTCTTCATTTTTTCCCAATAAATTGCATTGCTACTTTTGGCAGAGCCAAGTCTAATTTGAAGGAGAAGGAGGAAAAGAAGAAAAGGGTCTCCCTGATCCTTGAAAATCACTGCTTGAATATGTTGTATAGAAATCACTAATGAATCCACTTAAGCCACATGGTATAAGAATTTAAGCACCTATGTAGAAGTCCTTGTCCCATTTACTTTGGCAAAGTCACTTCACATCTGGGTGGCTCAATTTCATTTTGTTATGATGCTGAACAGTTACCTGATTCTATTCATTGATGAGCACTGAGGCTAACATTCTCAAGTTCCTCCTGTTGGTGGTATGCACTCCCATTCAGCATCAGAGGATGCTCCTATAAATTGCCAAGCTCTCTATGGGTCTCAGAGACCTGGATACCTCTGTTCCCTCTTTTTGCTGCTTTTGTGGGATGAAATGTATATATTATTAGCCTAGAGTTTGCTGTTTATGGGTTTATTCAATTAGATTCTTATGACATGTGGTATACTCAAACCCTAGGAGATGCCCTCTTCTTTATCTTGCTAAATCCAGTGTACTCCAGTGAGAAGAACATGGCATAATTAAACCATTTACACAAATGTGACTTAATTTTAATAGTTCCCTATCTCATAGCCATAGAACACAATAATGTACTAAACAGATAAAAAACAACTGCTGTGTAGTTGGCACCTGTACTCTTCCAAAACCCAGTAGGTCAGATCATTTTATGATCTGTAGACAAACAAATCTAGGAGTTTAATGAGACATAGGTTAAGTGCTCAGATTCAAACCTCATCAATGTCTGTGGGAGATGCCCAAGTCAGAAGTTGAAGGAAAATAGGAAGCTTAGATTTAAGTGCACCCTCCTTCAGCTTCAGGGACTTAGTCATTCTGCCCTAGTATCAGCTCCCTGGGTGCATTAAGTATACTGGCTCTCAATACTGCTGCTTTTCTGCTTGCTATTCTCCTCACTATTCTCCTCTACATACCATCAAATGCAAAGAAAGAGTGTCCTACTCTCTCAGTCTTGTCTAGTAGCTGGGGGATGCCTCCCCAGCCCCCATCTATTGTTTCTTCTCAAATTTGCCTACTAGCCACATAATAAATCACTTCTGTTTCCAAACCAATTCCTCTTTCCACTCTTAATTATTCTCATCTTGTAGATTCTATAGCCAAACCTAGTCTCTGGTGTTTTATGGGTAGGGATAAGTTGAAATGTGGGCACCAGCTTATTAGCTGAAGGGATAAAAGTAAAACCTAACTATGTTCCTTCACCAATTACATGGAAAATATAGTTGATTAGATAATTGATTGATTAGGTAGTGGATTAGATGACTTCTAAGGTCCCATTCAGATCTAATGATGACATTCATAAATCTAAACTTAAGAATTAAAAATGACTATAGTCAAAATATTGTTTGGTCTAAAGATTAGTTTTTTGTTAATTTCAGTAGAATAGACGCTAGCCCTGCAAAGCACATATTTGGCCTGCCTGATTAGACAATTTGTTGCCTAGGCTTTAGAGTCTTGTGATAGCTTTTAGCTCTAGCCTGCCATTTGAACCCTTTGGCTACAAAGAGTCCTCTTTTTTTCACGTTATTTATTTAAAATTGTAGAGGCTACATCACTTTACAGGAAATCAAACCGTTTCCTAAGGAAATCCTAGAGATCTCTAATTTATAGACCATTTAACTAAATTTTTAGTCCACAAAATAACCACCAGATTTTAAAAGTGAATATCCATCATGGATCTTTTGTTTGAAATACCCAAATCAGGCATTTATGAAAACCAAGTGAAAGACAGAGTTTGAAATCAATGCAAAGAAAGGGCCTAAGTGGTTAACATAACCCTAATTTTTCCTTCATAATATTGCTTAGCAAATATGTCCACTAAGTAATGAAATACACTGGACTGTCTATATGACTGATTGCATTTTAATCATGTAAATACACTAGGTAAACATTACAGAGGCCATAACGACACAGAATGCCAAAACATTCCTCAACAATAACAAATGCACTATTACTTTACATTTTATAAAATCACATTATATTGTCAATACAGTACCAATATTTATTAAGTTAGAATATAAAATAAAATTTGCTGATAGAATAGTTTTCCTTTGATACAAGCAGAAACGGATTACTACATATAATATAACAATGAAGTACTAATAACAACCTCTTACTACATAATTAAAGTTTATTTTTATGGATTGATGTTTTGAAACAATCCTTGATGAGATCCTGCTCTCCATTCCACATCTGGTCTATATTTTTTTGAAAATGGAAAAAAAATACATACTTGGACACAGAGATTGGTAGTTTCTCTAATTAAGAAAAAGATCATAACATTCAGTACATTCAATTGGAAGTAGTATAAACCTAGATCTTATGCTTTTACTACTGTACCTCATATAATACAGTCAAATCCCAAATAGAGTGAATTACCTAAATTGCTTTGTTAGCAGACTTTTATTGTATTAAAAATTTCTTGACCAGGATTTTAAAATACTTTGGTTAGACTGAGATTATTATTATGCTAATATTTGTGATAATGGGATTTCAACTACAAAACTTTGATCTCTTGACCTTTTCCCTACCTCTTTCCACTAGCAATGCTTGTCTAGATTGCCAGAGAAGCTCTTGACAGAAAAAAAAAAGAAATTATGCTTATATGTTTACACAAGAATCAGGGATTGCTTTGGTCAAGTCCATGACTCCTTGAACAACTTCTCTACCTCTCCTCCAGGAAATTTCTCATGGTGGCAACATCCTTATGGTCACCTCCTTCAGCTGCTGAGTTCCTCCCTAGAGCTTACGGGTGAGGAAGCATTCATGTCAGCCATGCTCACTTCACATTCAATCCATCCTGTTACTCCCTGGAAGACTTCTCAACCTTGCCACAGTTCAGATGCCTCATCAGTCAACATCATTGTCTGCTCCCTTTTTTGTGTTGTCTTTCCTCATTACAATATGAGCTCCTTGAGGGAAAAGGTCTGCCTTTCATTTAGCATGTATTTGTATTCTCAGTGCTTAGCACAGTGCCTGATAAATAGTAATTACTTGATAAATTATCTATCTGTCTATCACAACAAAACTTCCATCATGTTCAGAATGGGGGAAATATGCATTATTAAACTTGGATACCAAGAATTCATTAATTTACTTGATTAAAACCAAAAGATAGGCAAAAATATTTCCCCATAATGTCTTTTCTTGCTGGAATACTTTCCCTTTCAAATTATCTTCACTTACTTAGCTGTTAACATATATTTCCCAATGAAATATAAGTTCCTTCAGGGAGGGTAGTGATGGTTTTTCTCATCTTTATAACCCCAGTCCCTAGCGCAGTGCCATATACATAGTAGGTGTTTTTAATAAATGTTGGCTTGAATTGAGATGTTTAATTGGATTGGTTGACTCTAATGCAATTCAATGCTTTACTGAAGGTTAATTTATATCTTGGACCAATGTTATAAGAAAACTACATAAATGCATCCCCACTCAAATATCTTTCAAAATCTCAAAGTGAAGCAAGAAGTTTAAAGTTCATGAGGAGTTGAGAAACAGGCCTCTTATGTTAGGATGAAATTCATATTGTTGTCGCTTGTTTCCTCAATATTTTGGATCCTTGATTCCAAAATATGATACCTTTTTTTGTGAGATGTTATAGACATCACAAAGGTATGAATGGAGCATATGGACAACTTTTCAGTTATCCTTCTCTCTTTGTGTGACTACCATACATTTTTTTCCCACCACATATTTCTTTGCTAACATTTTTCACTCTGGCTATTTTTTAAGTACTTCATATGTTATCTGTTGCAGCCTGCTCAAGCCCATAGCATATTGGATATTTGCACCCTTGATGTCACACATGGTGTTGAACTTATAGAAAGGCTGGATGATTCATACAGAATGGGGAAGTATGAATGGTTTACATTGGGCGTTTTTGGAGGGAACATCCATGTCAACATAGATCTGAGTATTTAAGTATTATATGAAGCAAGCACAGTGTTCTAAATTGCATTTTCACAAGGATTTTAAATAGGATGGGATTTGGTTGATTAAATTTATAATAGCTCTTTCATGTAACTACATGGTAAAGACAAACTTTGATTCTGTCACTCAACGATAAACAATTGTTGTTGTCTATAAACAATAACAACGACAATAATGAGAATGAGAATTTTCTATTTACTATTAAATGCTGACCATTCCCTAGTAGGACAGGCCCTCTGCACAGTAAATAACTGCCTTAGTAGATTTGAAGTGTAGCAAAATAAATTTATGGTCCAAAACTGTCATTTCCATCAGGCCCCTAAATGAAATCTCTTATATTTTAAAAATTATTTTGAATTGAGACACTGCCTCTAAGACCTTTTACAAAACATTTATATTGATTGTTGTTAATTTAGATTAATTAAACAAGTTGATTAGCCAGGACATACAATCTGAGTGAGTTGAGATAGTTGATATGTTTGTGGAGATTTTGATTACTTCTCATTTATTATGGCTGTAATAAATTTGCTTGGGTTATCACGAATACATTGAGGATAAATTGGTAAGATTGGATGGCTGTGGATTGCAACATAATTATACTGGCACAGAAGTGACTAATGATAGCACTGAGGCAAAAGTGCATGACAACTGCAAATACTTTCACCAGAGTGTCCCTAGAAGAAAATTTTTGGACTTTAAGTTCCTAGACCTAGATAGTGGCCTAGCCTCTTAGCCTGAAAGATCCATCTGTGGAAAGGCAAAGCATGTGGCCAAGTGAGAATTCCCACACCCCAGCCTTCTGGATAAAGAAGTGATGTAGATTAATTGATCAGATTCATTTATTTTCATTTAGAAAAATATTTGAAATGTTTGAAAAATGTTTCATTTAGAAAAAAAGGTTTGAGACAGCGGGACGCAAGTCAGGCATCACAAATATGGGGTCTTAGCTATGTAGCCCAATATAGATAGGTCACCACAGTAAGGGGTAAGGAGAAGGACTTACCTGAACTACTCATTTGGTGTGGGAGAGCAGAAAAGATGCTAAAAGAGGAATGGGGTTTCATTACAAGCATTATGGAATTTACCAAAACAAACTTTTACTTATGTCAAAGCGTTGCTTCAGGACAGTGTTATTCCTTATAATCAACAGTATTGATGATACTGTTTTGATTAACAATAATCAAAACTTTGGCACTTGCCCCAGTAGATAAGAATATGTAGTAATATTTGTCTTGGTGATGGTCCTTTTCGTTTTTGTGGACTCAATTTTTCAAATGTAAATTTTACTCTTCCTCCACCAGTGTCTTAGCATGATGCCTCAATGTGCTGTGTGTGTGATCTACTGTTCTGGAAGGCTATGCCAAAAGAGTTCAATGTCTGGAAGATCCAGCTAAGTCACAAAGGCATAAAGTACAATCCCCCAATGGATTAGATATCTGTCAAACTCAGTACTCACTTAATTAAGTTCAGTGAGACTCATTAAGTTTAGTCACTGGGAATGGTGGTCTTCCTCTGTAATCTCTGCTACCAGAGAGTATGAGTTTTGTGAATCTCTTGAGCTCAAGAATTCTGAAGTAGGTAGGTTAAGTCTATTGGGTGTCTGCATTAAATCTGGTACCAATATGGTAAGTTCACAGGAGGAGCACCAGGTTGCCTAAGGAAGAGTGAACTGGCCTGGTCAGAAACAGAGCAGGTTAAAGCTCTTCTTTTAGTCATAATAGAATTAGGTGCATGAGTAGTCCTTGGACATACAATCTGGGTGAGTTGAAATAGGGAATCCTAGTCTTTAAACAACAAAACAAAAACCCCCAAAACAAAATGCTCCAATATTGTTCACCAGTTAATGACATTTAATTTTGTTCATAACAACTCATGAAAATATCTACTAATATATGAAAAGGGTAGCTATCTGTATTCATGTAGGGAATATTCCACTAATGAAATGATTGCTCTGAAGTACTAAAGTAACATTTCTAGAACTAAGCACAAAAGGGAACGATTGATTCAGGCTTGGTATAAAGAAACACTTCCTAAAAATTCCTAAATCATAAGGAAATAGACTGGCCAAGGAGGGAGTGCCCCTCATCCTCTTACTGGAAGCCTTTAAAAAAAAAACTGAATGACAAATCATACATGTCATAAAAGAGTTTTTAGTTTAGGTACAGATTGTACTAGATGGGCTTCTGAGGTCTCTCCTAAGTCTAATTCCCCCAACAAGAGTCTTCCCCAATCAATCTCAAGTGCTTAATTTAGTACCTGGTCCTTATTAAATGCCAAATTAATGCTTTTTCATTCTTACATAGATGTTAAGAATTTTTGCGACATCTTTTGTTTTAGGTGTTACAATTAGAGAATGAAAGACATTTTGAGTGAAAAAGCATTTTATTTACCAGACAACATGTAAGTTCCTTAAAGGCAGTGATTGATTACTTCTTTTATCTATCCCAGTACCTAGCACCATGCCCAGCACATAATAAATGCTTATTTATTGACCAATGAAATAGTCGTCTAACACATCTCAATATAGTGAAATGTTTAAATAAAATATACCTACTTCATTTTTTCCCAAATAGATGGTATTCATCCCTTAATTTTTCATCTCCCAAATACTTAATCATATGGCTAGCTAACCCCAAGAAGTATGAGAAACGAGAAAGGACAGGAGTCAGCTCTGATCAGGTGTTCACTTCCCATTTTCCTTTCTATTTGCATTACACATCTACAACCATAGTAGAGGGGAGGAGAAAGGGAACAGGTATCTTGATCAGATACATATTCTGGACATCTTCCAAAATGAAATGGTCTCTGATCTCCAAGAGCTTACTTTATACTCTTTGAGGAAATGTATGCATATTAGTTTAAATTTGGAGAGTCAGACACTAAAAGTGGGGGGAATCAGGAAAGGCCTCATAAAGGAAGTAACCCTTGAGTTGACCTTTAAAAGAAACTCAGGATTCTGACAAGTGGAGATGAGGAGGGGGTGCACTCCAGTTATGGTGGATATCTTATGAAAGAGTACAGAGAGGAGAGATGGAATAGTGTGTGAAAGAACAATTAGAACAATAGGGAAAAACCATGAGAAAGAAGAAACAAACAACAAAAAAACACAAAAAGGGAAATTAGTATGCTTCAATCTGCATTCAGACTCCATAGTTCTTTCTATGGATGTGGACAGTGTTTTCCATCATGAGCCTTTTGGAATTGTCTTGGATCATTATCATCTACTCTTACCCCTATGACTAGGTTAGGAAACATACACCATCTAGTGCTCTTGCCTATACATGTACTACCTAATCAATGTTTACCCAGAAGTACGCCTTCCCTTTCTCTCATCTTTTTCTTGCTCAGTCCTACCCTACTAATGGCCCACTCCAACTATACCTACCCCTTTTATTGTGCTCTTTTTATTTCCCATTCCTCAATGATCAAATTCCTATTTATTCTATATTTCTGTGTCTCATATGCCTTCTATTTCCCCAATCCACTTAGATTTAGCTCCTACCTCTGGCCATCCCTTCTAGCCCTGACTGTACTTTTATCCACAACCCTCAACACATTGGTTCTGGAAGGGAATAGGAATTGTTTATTCTACCCACTGCCAATTCCAGTCTCTCTCCTGTTATCTTTCAGTCACCTCTCTTCTTCTGAAATTTACTCTATTAAACTTTTTCACCCTATACAGATTATAGTGGCTATTGTTTACTGTTTCCCTTTTTTGTTAAGGAGTTCAGCACCTGATCTCTCATCTTCTTTTAATTCTCAATTCCTGGCATTATGCTGGGGGTTTTCATCATTCATGCTGTTTTCTCAAACATCCTAACTTCCCAGTTCATCAGCCTCCTTAGTTTTCATGACCTCTATTTTTAGCCACATGCCAGGATGGTCAAACCCTTGATCTCATCATTATCCTTAACCATTCTATTTGCTTGATGAAAAATATTGACTTTCTTCTATGAGACCATATCCTCATATCTCCTCCTATTTTTCCCTCCCCTTTAAACTTACTCAGCCCTCATCATGACATACAATCTCTTTCTATTTCCTAGTGTTTCTCAGGTCATTACATCTTTTCCAACTTGACTTTTCCTCCCCAAACTCTACCTTATAGTTAACAAATTCAACCCCATACTGGCCTCTGCTCTTAAATTCCTCACCGTCTTGTCCTATCATTGGTCATGCCTTGCTAAACTCCCACCTCTTCCTCTTGGAACTAGATTACCCCCACCATGCATTTCCTCCTCCCTGTTACTGACATGCTACTGAATGGAATTGGAGGAAGTTACACAATTGTGCTGACTGGGTTCACTATAATTTTATTCTATATAATATCAACTGGGCCCTTGCTATAGCATGACCATCCTTTAATTTCTCCCTAATTTTATCCCTATATCATTTCACTTACAAGCTATCCTAAAACTTCTTTTCTCTTCTCAAGCCCTTCTTATCACTTCCTATCACTATCCTCCCAAGAGAGGGTCTAATCTCTTAGTTCACTGAGAAAATAGAAAATAGTCAATGTGATCTAATCCAACACCCCCCCCCCCATTCCAAATCCCTGGACATCTCCACCTTTTCTCTCTTCTGTCCCTTCAGTGTCTGATAATAAGGTTGTTCTTTTCCTTGTCAAAGCCAATTCCTTTCCATATATTCTTGATTCCATTCCCTCTTCTCCACTAAAAATTTCCCTTAATTACCTCCCTCTCTCCAATCTTTAAACTCATTCACTTTATCTACTTGTTCCTTCCCTATTGTCTTCAAACCTGTCCAAGGGTTCCCTACTCTAAAATATAAATAAATAAATACAACAGAACACCAAAACCCTTTGCTTGTTCCTAGCATATACATAAGCTATCCTTCTATTTCTTTTTTCTCTTTCTTAGTAAAACTACTAGAAAAAGCTATCTACCCTTGTTGATTCCCTTTCCTTTCTTCTTGTTCACTTAGGCATCTTGTTTTAATGTGACATAACTGAAATGGTTCTCTCCAAAATTATCAATGATCTCATAATTACCAAATCCAGTAGTCTTTTTCAATTCTCTTCCTTGTTGATGTCTTTGCTGAATCTGACACTATTGAATACCCTTATCTCCTGAATCCTTTCTCCTTTTTAGATTTTTCAGGACACTACTCCCTCCTAGTTCTCTTTGTACCTGACTGACCACTCCATCTCATTCTCCTCTGTCATATCATCATCTATATGTTAATTTCTAATAGTGAATTCTGTTCTGGGCCCTCAACTCTTCTCTTTCTAAACTCTCTTGGTGAACTCATTTGCACCCATAGGTTTAATTGTTACCTTTTCATAGTTTACTCATAGGTCTATGTGTCTGTCCTGATTTTTAATCCTCCTTCCTCAATTGTCTATTGGCTATTTTAAACTGGAAGCTCAGTCAAGTCAACAAGCATTTAAGAACCTGCTATATTCCAGGTACAGTGTAAGTGCTGAGGATACAAAGAAAAGCGAAAATAGTCCCTCTTCTCAAGGAGGGGACTTGTCACATTAAAATTTGTCTGAAACAAACATCTATTTTGTGGAAGATTTGGAGACTGCTGTTTGTGAAATGGGTCATGAGAGATGACTTGTCTCTGGTATTCCAATTTTAATAAATGTTCATTTGCATTGCTATGATATTGCATGATCAAATCTGACTAGTTCTGAGAGATTCAAATGAAAAACTGGGGACTCTTGAACAATGATTGAATGGATGATGAGCCCAAACACTCTCTCGGAACCTGCATGTGGCCAGAGGATTCTATAATTAAAAAGTACAAAAGTTCACATTTTGTAATTCATGTGGTTGAAAAAAATGGATTTGGAATGAACAGCCCTTCCCTCCTCTTTCCAATATTGAAGCATTTTAAAGGATGTCTGTGATGTCTGAAGTGCGGAAAGGACCTTAGCTAAAACACACATTTTCTATGGATTTTCTAGATATTTATAGGAAGTGGTTGAGTCTGACCTGAAGAATTTCATGTGGCTATGTTATAGTGTGTAGTTTATTCCTTCCCATCATCTAGGTCATACCAATTTTAGGGGCTCTGGAGCACTGCATGAATACAGTGGGACTTCAGAGGTTTTGTGTAGAGGAGAGAGACGTTCTCTCATGCTGTTCAAAGTCACAGAGGGATGCCATTTACAATAGCCTTCTTTTTCCATTACTAAGGTAGAGTTAGGTAGTCTGGTTAAGTTTCAGGAAAAAAAAACATTTCTTGAGTTAAAAAAAAACACTTCATTCTTCTTTTGATTTAGGACCAATGGTTTTGAAACTACAAAAATTCCTCATATTTTAGTCAAGGAGGTCTACACAACCTTGCATAATGTGTTAAACAAATCCCTATTCCAAGATAAATATAATCTCTTTATGATTCTTAAAATCCTTTGGTTGTTAAAAATTGATCATGGTGATTTAAATTAAATCAATATGCAGTTTATTCATTGAAATGACTTGAATAAGTAACATGTCAATTCTCAACTAATTAACAAGAATATTTCCTTTAAGAGGTAGTGCCTTCAGAAACAATTTTAAAACATTTCCTCTTTGAAAAGAGGGATATGCTTTGATAAACTGTATAAACACATTAACTATTATTAGACCTTAAAATAACATGCTTGACAGATAGCATATAGTTGTCTCAAGGGTTTTATTGCCGTCTTTGAAACTTATTAGCTGTGATTTCATTGCCAGTGGCAAAATTTTCAAATGTTCTTTAAATTAAAGCATTTGGCTATGGGTATGATAAGTCCTACAAGATGAAATGGGGGTGGGGTGGGGAGAGGTACATGATGATAGACACCTAACTACCTTCATCAAGGAGAGAGAGCATACTCCATCATCCTATGCTTCAGGTTTGTTTATCTCAGGGATTGCATATTCTAAACAATGTGGGAGTTGTGGTAATTTTAGAACCAGTGGAGATAATTTTACAAGTTAAAACACAACATTAAAAAAAGGAGTAAAGAAACCTAAAGCAGTGTACCTTACTTATACCAGATGCTGAGAGTGAGCCATCAGCTAAGTCAGACAATAAATTGTCTTTTCTAGATGTTGTCTCTGTTTTGCCAAGTCCTCAATTTATTTTTTTATTAAGGCTACTCCTGGCTTTGACTTGAAATTTTCCATCATTGCTCAAAACATTTAAAAAATTCTTTTTAATCTCTCTCTTCAACTAAATTCTCACAATCAAAATAAGAATTGCAACCTCCCCCCAACCCCATTTGTTCATGCATGAGTTCATTCATTACTTTATAGGTAAAAGGATTTCAAGGACTGAGTTCAAAATTGATATTCAAGGCTTTCCTTCCCATTTATTAATTTTATGGTATAAAATTTCAATCTCTATGGGATAACAATTTGTTTTTATTATATAACCATCTGACTTCCACTTAAGTACACTTTCTTTGAAATGGATTGTATAGGTATATTTATACTGATATGTATATGTTAACATTACATGTATCTATATCTAACTTTACACAAAGCCAACATAATACAAAGCATGCAAACAGCCAACATGATAGTAACTACAAATCACTGCAGAGATACGTATAACATGGCACCTTCAAATGATCAACTGATAACTAATTAGTTAAACTTGTCATATAACCCAAGGGAATAAATTGCCAGCCTCTTCAGAAGCTGAGAACTGCTGTTACAAACTGCTGCAACATATTTCAATGGAACTTATATGAATTTGCACTTGGTAGAAACATCTGCAAAGGGTGGCATAAGCATGTAGTATGCAGAGGGCCAGAAGCCAATTTAATTGCTGTCTGTGCTGTGAAAACTATTTTGAAAACAGTTTAATCCCTCCCTTCTAACACCCTCCCCAACTCCTTTACTTTTCATCCTCTCTTCCCCTCCCTTTTCTTCCCCTTCCTGTTCTGTCTGTGACCTTCCCACCCCCAAACATTTCTATGTTTAAGATCTGAAAATAGCACAGCAGCTTCATGGCTCCCTGGCCCCTCCACCTCTGACCCCAGTGTACTCACATTCTTTTTTTGTACCTGTGTGTTTGCAGTCTTAGAAATGCATCTTGATTTATTTTTCTGTTGAGTATAGATTGTATACACACTCAGGTTTTCTTTTGTATGTATTTGATCATGCGGTGAATTCTGCATTAAGTGCAAATGTATTATTCATATTTCAGACTATCTGTGTAAATTTTAAAGCTTTTGTTGACTTTCTCAACCCCTCCTCCACGCCATTGATTTACCCTGCATGCAGCATGAAGGACTCTATAGTCTCCCCTTGAACTAGATCCATCCCCCCAGCCCATCCCCATCTCTATTCAGATACTAGAAAAGATTTTTTTTAAACACTCACACACAAGTGCACCTCAACCCCTTTCCATAGGAAAGGTACAAACCAGAAAGAAAAGATACTTAGAAGGTTGAGGAATTTATGTTCAGGTCAGGCATTGGGCTGCTGGGTCCGACAGGTGGCTCCCAGGGAGCAGGGATTAGGGACTCACAGTGTATGGAGGAAACAGAATGAGGAGGACATTGGAAGATTAGCTGTTTATCTCCTGCCCTGTGGGGTCTTTACTGTTAATTAGTAGGATCATAAATTCTTAAAGCAAAAAAAAAAATTAGAGACTGTACAATCTAATCTTATTATTTAACACTTGAAAAAAGCTGAGGCCCATTGGTCTATCTACAACAAAGCGCTGCTATCAGGCGCAATCATATTCAGCCATAAGTACAAAAAGGCATTCTAAAACCTAGGGTAGTTATTTAGGAGTATGTCTGCTTAGCTTTCCTTAGTAATAGCAATTTTTTTTTCCCAGTAACACCTTATTTTAATTTAACCTACATTTCTACAGGGTGTTAGGTTTTATAAAGTACTTTCCTTTCTCCAACGATCCTGTAATATAGGTAGCATAGGGATTAGTCTATTTTATAAGTGATTAAGGAGAAGGAAGTGAGCCAGATTCAACTGTCAAGTGTCAATTGTCACAGTAATTTCAAGCTTGACCTCATATTTGACTCCTAGGATTAATGTTTTTAACACTATACTATGCAAGCTCTTTTCATGGGGTTAGATTAGTAATAATGTATCCTTTCTCAAACTTGGTTCCTCTTAGAATAAGACTTAGAAAAGGAGTCATGAAAATGGACCCAATAAGAAGTTTTCTATCACCTAAATTGAATTCAGCTCAACAAAAATGTGTTGAGGTTCATGCTGTATGATAGGTACTGTACTAGGTACTGGGGATGTTCCTCTCCTCAAAAAACTTAAATTCTACTGGGATGTGTGCTAGAGTTGACAAGTCCTTAGAGCTGATTGTTCAGTTTTCAGTGTGAGCATTTATACCTCAGAAATCAGCAAACATCGCAAATTAGTGCTTAATTTGTTTTTTTTTAAATTGTCTATAATTAAGAGATGACAGATTATTATATACTTATTATATTATTATATAGAGATATTACAGATTAAATTTAAAAGAATATCTCATAAATATTTTTTGTATCCCAAAAAACTGGTAGTTAAACATTTGCTAGCACACTCCTGAACACTCAAACCTTATTTGTAATTTTTAAAGAGGAACCATTTTATAGGACATAGACTATAGGAGGTTCCCTTTTGCCTTTAATGACCATGAAGTTTTGAAGGTCAGGTATGGAGACTATGTTAGGAAGAAAGTGTGCTGCCTCAACTAGAATGAGATGAAAGGAAGATGTACAGGACTTACCTTGATTCTTCAGCTCTCCCTTTTATGAGCAGCAGGGTTCTTTCATGGTCCTCTGGAGGCAGTATAGGAAGACTAGAGCATATAATAATTCTTAACCTTTTAAAATCTTAAAATGTTTATTGCTGGTTTTTGCTTTTAGATTACCTTCATTTCTGAATGTATCCCTGTCACTCACTCCTCTAACCATTCAGTCATATTGTATAACAAAAGATAAAAAGAGATTAAAAAAAAAGGTCAGAAAAAATAGTCAACATCAGTTGAGTTCAACAATATATACAGAGTTCCAAATCCCTATTTTCCTACTTTTATAAGGGCAGGGGGACGGTTTGGGGAATTTTCTCATTTCTTGTGCCATGGAAAGCTTAGTCATTATAATTACACAACATTCAGATCCGGTGACTTAATGAATAGAGTCAAGAACGTCTGAGTTTTAAAATGTCCACAAATTCTCCCTAGCTTTGTGCCCTGGGGAAATCACTTAACCTCTACTGTTTCAGTTTCCTCATCTATAATAATAACACTTGTGACTATTGTGAGGATAAAATGAGATAATATTTGTAAAGTACTTTACAAACCTTAATGTGTTATGCAAATGCTAATTATTATTAATATTATCATCAAATTCCCTCCTGTCTGAATAAATGCTTGTGCAACTATATCTTAAAGGTAGAGTTAAGAAGTATATTCTCAATTTATAGCTTTTGATGAATTGGCAGGTGTGTTTCAAATGAGAAATCCCCTTGTGTCTCTGTTCTGACAAATCTACAATAAATATCTTTCTTTCTCATTTTCTCAAATAATGCTGCTGTTTATTCAATAGGATTGAGTCAGCCTGAATTCCTATGATTTACTTGTTTCTGGATAGGAAAAGAAGGTCAGGTTGAGAGTATAGATATAGAGTATTGGAAACATATTGCCTACTGGTTCTCTCTATGTGCATGAGTAATAAAATACTGTTTTTTGCATATGACTATTACCTCTTGAGGCTACAGAGTGTTGTTCATGGTACATATTATAAAGGCTAGTTTGCATGTACCTGAGGGTGCTTTTGCATAAGACTTTCCTCATTGGTGGAAAATCCTATGCAAATGTTTCAGGCTTGAACTCAGGGTTATACCATTGGGGTAGGGGTGGGGAGCAAATCAGAAGCATCATCTTGTAGAACAAATTGGTAGTAAAATGTTACTACATTTTCCCCCCATGTAGAGTCTAAAATCAGAAATAATAAAATCCTACTAGGTCATCTGTTTCATAGGAATAACAAATTTGGTATAAAAAGCTAAATTTGTATTTTTCCTCCATTCTTCCAGGTATACACACACACATATACACACATGTATACCTATATACATGTATATACATATATATCACATATATATGCAGCTTGATGAAGATTTTCCTTGTTTTCTTCATGTTAATCACATGTTGTGTACACACATATGTATATGAATGTATACCACATATACAGGATGAACTTATATGTGTGTGTATATATATATAGTATGTATGTATATATATGTATATATATAATATACGTACATAATTTCCTTCTTAACAGACAATAAGTAATTGTGAGGAAAAAGCAACTTAGTATTTGTTAAAGTTGACCTTGACATGGTTTGTGCAGGCCTCCAAAGCAATTATTCTAGAAACTGAAATGGAAAACAACATCCCAAAGCCGACAGAGCTGCTTGAATTAGTGCAAATCACCAACCTTGCTCAGCAGCATTAGATGACAGTTTACTTTTAATGAGGGAAGACATGAGGTAATTAAATCTTGACATACAATTATGAAAAAAAAAATATCAGGTAACAAGATTGCTAGGCAATATGAAAGACGAAAAGACATTTTCTGCAAACTTGCCTGATGCTCCGTCATCTGAAACTATTCTTTATGAGTGCAGGGTGAAGGTCAAGGAGGTATCTCAACTCCATCAATCCTTTGGACAGTTACAAATGACCTTTCACTTTCCATAAGACATTCAATATTCTGAATTGGAGGGATACATTTTTCTGTGTTTAGAAAATGGCAAAATTGAAACCTTTCCTATGGCATGAGGTGCATTTGTGTTGGCTTCTCTGAACAATCCAGTCTGTTCATTCCTAAAGCCTGAGGAAGCTAATATCTCATTTGCATTCACTGTCTAATCTAAAGCATATTACATATTTTTATTATCTATCAAAATGATTCTACATTTTAGTTGACTTAAACTTAAGCTTTAAAAAAATGAAATTAACCTATTATTGAATATCATTCTGATGTTCAAAATAGGTGTGCTATATCCTTCCTATGTTATATGTTACTGGTTGATGATTGCTTGAAGAAAAACTAATTAAAACTCAGGATGTTGGCAAGGTTTATGTTTCTATTTTTTGCTTTTATCCTTTCAAGTCCATTAAAAAATTCTGTTTTAGTTGCGTGGAATAAACACACACACACATACACTTTCTTAAGTAATGGTATGTAGTAGAAAATGTTAGAAGTTCAGAAACAGTATTTACTTGCTATGCTGAACTAACTGTTGCTTTTCATCTTTTTCTTTCTCATAAATATTATGGAGTCCTGGAGTTTTGTATATTAGGTGATTAATATGATGATGAATGAATATATGAAGACAATTCAGGACTCCCATAAGACTTTTGAAACAACTTCACTCTAATAGGCTGTTAGGGATTAGGATGGGACTGATTTGGTTGATGTAGAGAAATTCCAGATGAGAAAACTCTTTCTGCCAACTTACCAGTTTCTTTCTACCAACTTCTACCAAGTTACCAGGCTAGCAATTTCTTTGCAACTTATAATCCTGGAGAGTTGCCTAGGACAAGAAAAATTTATGTGATTTTTCCAGCATCACACAGCCTTGTATAATGCATAGAGAGTTGGCCTCAGAGCCAGGAAGATGGTTGTTCTAATGTCCAAACTTTTAAATAAAAAAAAAATGAATTCTGTACTTATCCAGTATAAATAAATTTCAACTTGGGGCAAAATGTTTACATTTTGACATCAGAATAACAAAGCAACTTTTATTTTGGCTATTATTTGATGGACAATCAATGGTGTTCTCAGTCATGGACTATATTCTCCTCACTGCTGGTTCACCAACTGAATAATTTATAGTGATTCTGGGGCCCTTCATCGACTATTTCTTAGCAAGAAAAGTTATTTTTTATTATCACTTATTCTTATAAAAGAATAAGCTAGCCATGCCATTTTATCTTTCTGTCCTTATAATATTGAATGTTTATTTTTGAGGAGCTAAGAAGTGAACACTCACTGTGCTAGTCCTTGCTCCACAAAGTGGATGCATTGTGAACCATTGACAGGCACCAGTTCAGATTGGATGAAAAAAAAAGAGCTCTTTTTGTATCTTTCAAGTTCTTTCATTACACAGAGATATACTAAAAATATGTTCTTTACCATGAATGTAACTTTTATATCAATAAATATATACTGTAAAACCTTTCTTCTGAATGCCCTATTCCTCTAATAAATTGTTCTAATTAGTTGAATCATTTTTGATGGAATGCTTATAGTTACATATATTTAAAATATTCACATATACTCCATATATGTATTACACACATATTATTCTAAAACTGCTTTACTAAAATGATTTGAAATTAGAAAAAAAAGATATGTGCTCTGTCCCAAGAGTCAGATAAACAGCTAACTACAGTTTGAAGGTATAGAAGGAGTCCATGTTAGTAAGAATAAGTTTAGTAGTATGAATATATAGAAAGTGAGGAGGAGTTTCCATAAAAGTAAAGGTTTTGAAGAGGTGACAGATAATAAATTTGTTATTTAGGAAGAGAAATAATCTTTTATAGATCCCAGAGGTTGATTTTGTCTCTTGCTAATGAATTGAAGCATTTACCCTTGTAGGTGCAGAGTAGATGTGTAGTGGAGAAGGAGGTTAGACTAATAACCATTATCTACTCATTTTATATGTCAGAAAAGACATATAGAAGAGAGGCTAAAATCTTGCTTTAGATTTCTTATATCTCAAGGGAAATGAAAAGTAGACAAAAGAAGAGGAAAAAAGCCAAATAACAGGGACACACACACACATAGACACACATAGAACCACCAGATTCTCTATCCTCCCCAAAGACACCTGGAAAGAGACATGCATTGTAGAGATAAAAGGCCTTCAAAACAATGTCCTAAAGCATTGTTCTTGTATGTAAAACTAGTCTATTTCTTCAGTTCAGTATGCAATCAGTTTGAAGTGGAAAGAAACATGACTGAATAGACTTGCAGCCTAACATTTTATTGGACAACTTGCACATTTTCAAGACAACTGCAATACTTTGTGTAATTGCAAATTTAATTATGTGTAGTATTTTTTAAATAAAAAAATATGTTTTCCTTTAAAAATAAGTGCTGGCCTTAGAGTCAGGAAGACCTGAGTTCAAATACTGTGCCTTATGCTTTGTTGGATATGTGGTCCTAGATGAGCCACATAACTTCTGTAATGCTGAGTTTACTCATCTGTAAAATGGAGATAATAAAACTATTAGTATCTAACTATGGAGTTGCAGTGAAGATGAAAGGAACTAATGAATGCCAATCACTGGGCAAAATGTAAAGCACTACAAAAAGGTAATTATCATCATCATTATTATCATCATCATCATCACTATCTTCTCATTCCCATCTTTTTGACAGTGTTCAGATAGAAACATTTGTGGGATAAATCATGATCCTGCTGTTATTATTTTTAAATTTAATATTCTATACACTATTGCACAGGTGGATAAGATAATTACTTTTTGTTATTGAATAAAAGTACTAGAATGTAAGTTCAACTTCTATAAGCTCACTGAAAATATTTGTAGGACAACTATAGAGGCAGAGAGGAAAAAAGAGATGTCTATATGGGATATCCTATAAGAATACATCCTTATATACATGTATATATATAATACATGTGTGTATACACATATATACATATACACACATATATAGGACATATGTGTGTAAGTATACACAACACATATAGAATGAATCATATGAAAATGAGATCTAAGAGGAAGATAGAAGATAAACAAATAACAACATCCCGTTATCCCATTTACAAATAATTCCCACCATAAATTTGTGTCTGTCTTTCTATTTCCCTCCCTCTCCCTTTCTCTGTTTCTTTTTATTATATTCCATTTCCACATGATTCTAATTTCTCTTACATGTGTCAATATTTTAAATACTTTCCATTTCATGTACCTTAGAAGTTATGAATATTTGTTATTGAACCATTTATTAAAATGTTGTTCTTAGGTTTTTATGGATCAGTGTTAAGTTGGGACAACAGTTTGGTTTGTCATGATATTCCAATTGCAGTGCAACTTATTTGCTGAATTTTCAAATATATTTGGAGTTCTGCTTTTGTAGTATATATATTAATGTATATATGTAGTCTTTCAGTTTGTGAAAATAGGAAGCTCCTAATTCTCTTTTGCTAGGTATTAGGTAGTTGCTGTTTTTTTTTTTCAGCCTGCAGTTATTTGCTGCATAGTTTATGTAATTTCTTTGGATAATCTTTAGTAATCAATAAATTCAGGTTCCTTTACAATAACACTTGCATAATTTTTGGTGGTGATGACCTGATTCTGAGTTGTCATCATAAAGTATGTCATTTCTATAGACAAATCTGAGAGAGCTATTTGTTCACCACTTCTTTGTTAACATATTATTGGTTGACTTCATGTGGATGTTGCCCTTTGAATGCTTTTAAAAAAATCACTCCTTGATCTTAGCTCTTTCATAGGCTCCATCTGGATGTCAGCTGCTTTTGGTTACATTCAACACATGCAATGACCTGTACCTATGTCAGTCCTTGCTGTTGTTCAGTAAAGTGATGGAAGCTTGTTCCAAAAGTGTCTCTTCAAGTTTTAAACCTATTTCTCATGTGCTCTGAGAGTATCTACCAGTCATCTTCCTTTGTTTTGGCAAGGATATAGTTATGTTTTAATAGGTGGCTTAAGGTGATACTTTTTTGTATTTTGTAAATATCTTAAATATTTTTAGGAATCTTTTCCCCAAATCTCTTATGGTTAAGTTTATAGTTCAGAAAGAATACATTAAAGATTCATGTGCATTTATTTAAATGGGTTCTTCCTATTGAACTTGGACTTTTGGATTCCACTATGTCTCAATACGCACAGTCATAGCTTTCTCCTTCACGGTCTATATTCAACGTATGTTGCTTACAGGGGCCAAAGGCATTTTTAAATATTGTTTTTGTCTATTGGTACAGTCTGATATCTTGACTCTCAGTCAGCTCCTTAAGGCTCTCTCTTTCTTTGTTATGTATTCAGAATTTTAAATTTATCAAATGTTTTATCATTGGTATAAGATTCCATTTTATGAAGAAGCTTTTTAATGCATCTTTCATTAGAGCTGTATCCTTTAATGTCATCCATGACCATGAAGTGATTAATAAAATATTTTCTTACAACTGCTTCTTTAACTTTAAAGACATTATCATCTTTGTTGCTGATGCTAGGCCTTAATAGCTTAAAACTTCATTAAGAATTTTGGAAAACCCTGTACACATATTTTGTTTAAATATATACACATATGTCTACATCTTGTCAGGAATCTTTGACTTTATTGATATAGGGAATTTGGGTAAGGAAACTACCTCTACCAAGCCACTGTGTGTGATCTTTGAACAAAGCACTTCAACCTCTCTTGATCTCACTTTCTTAGTCTTCAAAAGTATTGGGACAAGGGAGGTGTAAATTAGATAATTCTTCCAGGCTAACATTCCATCTACCTAACTATAGGCTCTTGAGAAGGGGCTACTCAGATTCAAGAAAACCTTTCTTCAGTCTGTCATTAATCATAGATTTACATACAACAAACAATAGTCCATTGAGCCAGATACTAGGTAAAGTTTCGGGGGGGAAGATTTCCAAGGAGCTGGAAGACACTTTCTTCTTTTAGAGAGTACACTATACATCTAGGGAGATGAAAACAGGAAAATAAAACTACTTGAGAAAAGAAAAAGTCAACAGGAAGCACTGTGAAGTCTTACTTTTACTCATATGTGTTACATGGATGAAGAATCTAAGAACCTTTAAAGTAGAGTGAGAACCAAGGTAAGAGAGGCACGATTTGTCCTTGACCCTATGCTAATCAACATGTTTAATAAGTGACTTGAATGAAATGATAAATGCATGTTTGTCAAATTTCAGATTACACAAGGCTGAGAAGGTTAAGTAGCACTTCAGATGACAAGAGTCAGGATCCCAAAGATCCAGGCTACAGCAACGGAAGCTTATCTTTAAGTTTCTTCAGTGTTTTCTTATTTAACATTTATGAATTAAGTCTGAATACCAGCACTCTATCCACTGAATATCTAAATATTTCCTTGGTTGCTTCAAACTACCTTATTTCCCTTTGTTTCTTTAGATCTCCAACATTTCTCTCTTCTTGCACCTAGCAACTTAAAAAAAGAAAGAAAGAAAGAGAAAGTGTAACTCTTTCATCTAATCTTCACTATCCAAAAGCATCTGCTGAGCAATTTGTTTCAATTTAATAGAGATAAATATAATGTTCTACACTTAGGTTCAAAGCATCAAAGAAGAGATCACATTTTTGTTTACAAACTGTCTTTGTATTTTTCTGAAATGTCCAAGTTTGCTAGTAGTAAGTTCACTAATGAATGAATGAATTTCATTCCAAAAATGAAAATAACTAAAAAGGACAGTCAATTGTGCAATTATAAGAGAAGACTAGTCAATGATTCACGTGAAAAAAGATCTGAGGGTCATAATAAACTGTTAGCTTTGTCAAGATAAGGCCTGACAATCAGAAGCTTGGACTAAATTTATACAAGTACCTTGTCTAGAAAAAGGCAAGTTTTTTGCACTTCTCTGTTTTACCATGAAACCATCAGAATAAATCTGGAATATGATATGGTGTTGAATATGATATGTCAAAGCAACATATTTTTGGAAGGATATTCACTTCATGAACCCATCCGGAGTAAAGTAACCAAGAGGATGAAGTCTTTGGTGAGTGTTACATGAGGATCAGCTGAAGGAACTCAAGATGTTGAGCCTGGAGAAAAGAAGGCAGGAAAACATGGCCTTTGAGTATCTTCCAACAAAGTATGGGCTAGGACATGAAAGAAAACTCAGGTTCATTCTGACTAGGCAGAACTGAGATGAAAGCGTGGAAATTTCAGAGGCATAGAGCCTCAATAGAAATAGAGTACTGGATTTGCAGTGGGGATCTTTCTTTCTCTATGCCCCTTAAAGCTAGTGCCTTCCTTTGGATGAGTATCTCAAAGTTATCCTGCATATAGCGTATATGTAGTTTGCACATTGTCTCCCCCCGTTAGATGGTGAACTCTTTGAGAGGAGGGTCTGTCTTTTGACTTTGTTTGTATCCACACCTCTCAGCATAGAGTCTGACTTATGATAGGTGATGAATAAAGACTTGCTGACTAACTTTTTGAGTACAGGTTTTTCTACTTGTGTTACCTTGAGCAAGATACTTGATTTCTCTGGGCCTCAGTTTACTCATGGTACTGTTTTATTTTTGCCTTTGTGTTTTCAGTGCCTAGCACAATGCTTTGTGCATAGGGACTTACTGAATATTCATGATTGATTCTTCAGTAAATGAAGGGGTTAAAAACAATGACTTCTGAGGTTTCATGTAGCCCTAAATCTGTGATATAATATTACTAAATCACCGCTGTGTTCTGCAATAACTTTAAATCTGTTACCCCATGACCTAAGCAAAATTTTCCTAGCAGACCTAACAGTAGAGTGGATTGTCTTAAAATAGTGGGTTCACCATCACTGGGAGTATTTGATTAAAAAAAAAACAACTAAATGATATTTGAGGGGATATTATAAAGTAGATTGTTATTCAGGTATTGGTTAATCTCGGTGGCCTCTGCAATTCTGCATTTCTACAATCATAAAAGAAAGTATGTACTGTATATAATGATATCAAGGTAGTATATGGAACAAATTAAATAGACAAGCTGTGTCCTATCTTCTAGGATGGATATACAACCAAAGAAAACACCAAGGGGGCATATACTAACATACAAAGCAGGCAGTTTAATGTAGACTGAGAAAGAAGAGAGTACTCATTTTGAGACACAGTGGAACAGTTATACAACTGACGTTGGTAGGGTGACAACTAAGGAATGCTTGCTGGAGTAAGTGGAACGTTAGAAAGTGTTTGAGTGAAGGGTGAGTAAGGGCTTAATGAGAGGAATGGGAAGAGCCATGCAGTATGCATTTATGTATTTCTTATCTACTTACATCTATGTTTATATGATCTATTTTACAGTTCTCTAGAAGGACTTAATGACCCTTTAAAATGCTTAGAAGAGTGATTTTTAAGAAATTGATCAGCAGATACTTCTGGATGGTGAAGATTAGATAAAAGAGTTACACTTTTTCTTTCTTTCTTGTTATTTTTTGAAGTTGCTAGGTACAAACATAGAGAAAAGGTGGAGATCTGAAGAAATCAAGGGAAGTAAAGTAGTTTGAGGCAACCAAGAGAAGGGTTTTGATATTTTGACCTAATTCATAAATGCAATATAAGAAAATACTGAAGAAACTTAAGGATACAGCTTCCATGTTTGTAACAATAGACAGGAGGTGACGAATGGAGGAAAGAAATAAGTATTTATATAGTGCCTACTGTGTGGCAGGCACTGTACTAAGATCTTTTTATAAATATTATTTTATTTAATCTTCAAAACAACTCTGTGAGATCAGTGCTATTATTATCCCCATTTTATAGTTGAGCAAACTGAGAGAAGCAGAGGCTAAATGATTTTCCCAGGGTCTCACAGTTAGTAAGTATCTGAGACCAGATTTGAATTCAGGTTTTCCTGCTTCTGGACCCACTACTCTATCCACTGAGCTACTAGCTGCCTCAGCAGGACAAAATATTGGCAGTTATATTAAGGATCTTTTAGTAAGAGGAATTTCTAAAAAGAGGAGAAAGGGACTGGCTTTATGATTTCATTGGTACAGAGAACTCTTGGGTAAGGAAATTCCTTTTGCCAGAATAGATTGGTGGCTTCTCTGCAGCTCAGAATTTTTGAGAGTTGCCTAGAACACTAAGAGTGATATGTCCAGAGTCATGATCAGTTTATGTTATAGAGGCAGGACTAGAACCTAGCAATTCCTGACTTCAAGGCCAGTTCTCTCTCCACTGTGTTATAAATGTCTTCCGGAAGAAAGAGGCCTAAATGTATCATGAGTGCTTGGACCAAGGCTGATAGTAGACAAGAAAACTTTAAGATGAAGAAAGGCATAGAAGTCTTGGACAAAGTGCCATAGAGAGTACAAAGAAAAGTTTAAAAGTATATAAGCTCCTTACTTGGGAAGGCAATAATATGTCTGTACTACTTGTTAAGATGGAAAGGCTAAGAATTAGAAAGTTTGATTGGGTGTTTGTTAGGTCATAGATTTAGGACTGAAAGTTATTTCAGAGGCCATCTAATGGAACCCCCTAATTTTCCAGATGAGAAAACTAAGACATAGGAGTTAAGCAATTTAGCCAAAGTTACATAGGATGTCAGAGGTTGGATACGAACTCAGGTCCTCTGACTATCATGTCAGTGCTCTTTGTACTATACTATGTTGAAGGCAATAGTAGTAATAATGTGTGATATTCACATAGTGTTTTATGGTTTATAAAACAGTCTTCCTCATATTTAACTGAGTTGGCAATGGGGCCATCTAATTAAAAATATCATATAGACAAAATGCTATAATAAATGAGAAAGTACAATACAGAAGTGAACAGACTAGTGTGTGCCTCATCTATGACCAGAAAATAAATGCTAGGGAAGGTTTAGGTGGTAGATAGAGAATGAAGTTTATAGATTAGAGTATGACAGGGCTGGAAATGTTAATCATTGCCTTAGCAAAATAGTCCTAGGAGTCTTTTAGGAAGACGTCATGATATTACAAATTCCTATGAAGACATCCAACAATTTTTATTCAACAGCTTTGTGCAGTTGAATCATTTCACTCTAAAAGGTATTATACCATAGCTTACATTAGGAATTGTGAGCCAGCTAAGGGGGTTCCCCCTTGGTTTTCTACTTAAAAGTAAAAAAGCAGACTTAGAGAGCTACTATACTGAAGCTTGGATCCCATGTTCTTTAGTTACTCCATAGGGAAAAATGATTGCAGAAATTCAAGGAACAGAATGTCAGCTGACAGAGCAAATAAAATATAAGTCCCAGGATATTACAAAGAAGAGAAGAAAAAAGAAAATTAGATCTGGAGCTAGCTGTTGTCATGGAAAAATGCATCAAACGTCCACAAAATTGGAAACAACTAAAATCTTAGATGCTCAAATTTTTATATTTTTGAAATTTTCTTGTTTTCAATTTGAGAGATTATTTTTTCCCTGCAAACTCTTCTTTAAAGAAGTTTTTTTAACTTTTTAATGTAAAACATACTACACATACACTAAGTTGTATTATGAGTTATAAATGATAACTCTAAATGATGAGAATCCTAAGTATACTCAAGTGGGGGCATTTTCACCAAATTATATTGAATAGCAGTTTCCCCAATAGCTAAGGGGACAGTAACAGAGAAATACAAGTATGATGAATATCATATGTGAAAAATCAAAAGTCTGGCACTGAGTTGAAATAGAACAACGCAGAACCATTAAAAGTATTTCCCTAGTTTGGGAAGAAAAAATTTCCACTTAATGGATTTTTGAAAGCATTTTTTTTCCTTTACCATCTGTGGAAAAGGGATGTGAGTATAAGATGTTAAATTTTTTAGAATTTAGAAGGATATTTGTGATATTCTAGTCTAACTTTTCACTCAGGGCAAGATACTTCCAGATGTCATCCAAACTCAGCTAAAATCGCTCCAGTAAGAAAACCTATGGCCTTCTATAGCACAGTTCCTAGAATATAGAAGTCATTTAACAAATATTTGTTAATGGATATAGCAGCTTATTTCACAATTTGAAAGGAAGTTCTTACTTATATTAAAACAAAAGCTGATACTTTTTTTAGTTCAATCCAGTTTGGTATGAGATGATTCCTACAACCTTATCACCAACCTTGTCCTATCTTCTCACTCCAGACTTACATTTCCAGAGAGGACAGATGTTCTATGGGCACTTCAAATTCATTGGGTCCCAAAATGAGCTCATTATCTTTTCCTTTGACTCCACTATTTATATCAGAAGAACTATCATTCATTCACTGTTTCATGTTGGAAAGTATGGTGTCATTTCTCATTTCACTTCCTTTAGCTTTTATATATGGTATTTATTAAGTCCTATTATTTCTCACTCTTCAGTAAGTTTCTTATCACTTTTCCTTTTTCCTCTATGATCATTCTAATACAAATTCTTACTCCTATACTATAGTCTCAATATATCTTTATACCTGTAGTTACCTTCCCCTTCAATCCATCCTTCTTGATGCAGATATATTAATCTAACTTGTGTATAAATCTAATCTTTCTATTTCACTGCTCAAAATCCTTTTATCTACTGATTTAAGCTCAAACTTCAAAGTCATGCTATACACTAATGCTCTATCATATTATTTCCATCCAGTTATTGATCCAGTCATTCAACATGAATTTATTAAGTACCTACTATGTGTCAGGTGCTATACTAGGTTCTGGAGGATAGAAAGACAAAAATGAAAAGAGTGCATGCTCTCAAATGGTTTTCATTCTTTTAAGTGAAAACTACATGAACACAAGTATGCAAATACAAAATACAAATAAGATAAACACAAATTTCCATCAGAATGGACAAATAGGGGTGGGGATCAGGATAGTCTTTATTCAAGAGGTGACAATTGAGCTAAGTTTTGAAAAAGGTAAAGATTTTAAGAGCAGAGATGAAGAGGGAATGGATTTCAGGCATGGGGGACAGCCTGTACAATGACCCAGAGATTGGAGGTGAATTGGAATTTCATGTACAAAGGATAGCAAGTAGTTCAAGTGGGCTGGAATGTAAAATAGATGAAGGGGAGAAATGAATATTTTGTGATGTAGTCAATCTGGAGTAACAAGCATCCTCTGAAAGTACCTAATACTGGCCAGTTTCTGTGCATTGTTTTCCTCCTTTTAGATTTAGTTTATATTTTATATTTTCTTTTTTCATTGTGGACCTAATAATTATCAACAAAGATTTACATTCCAGTATACAAAGTAGAACACAAAAAATAATTGTTTTTTCCCAAAGTATATGTTAAATTGAAAAAGATAGTAACAAAATTGAAAATTTTCCCCTTCTAAACTTTTTATTTTTTTCCTGTGTATTTACATGTTTTATTGATGCTATTTTCTTTATTTTTGTCTCTATCACTCTCCATTAACCTCTCCTCCCTCCCAGTAGAATTTTTCATTTGAAACAAATAAGCACATTCAAGCAAAATAAATAAACATTTTGGCTATGTCTGAAAATGAATGTTTCCTTTTGCACCACTAGTCCATCACTTGCCTAGAGGTGAGAAGCATATTTTATCATTAGTCCCTTGAATTTATGATTCATTACTGATCAGACAGCAGAGGAGAAAGGAACCACCCAGGATTTTCTGTGTCCATATAAAGGGCTAGTCCCTTCGGTGTTGAGCCATATCATTTCCCTGGAAATTGTCCAGGGATCTCTGAGCTTGCTTTAAGGAATGAAAATCCCACAAAAGGATTGACATATGGCAGGGAGGGTCTAGTTGAGGTGAGGGAGTATATATTGATAATGATCTCATAGAGCAGTTTCATGATTTCTTCCAATATTATCTGATTTGGAGTTATAAGACTTGCATATAAATCCTGGCTCTGCCACAATTGCTGCCTCTGTGACCTTCAGCAAGATACTTCTCTCCATGCTTCAGTTTCTTTATTTACACAATGAAGAGGAAGATATTGATGATTTCTCAGTTCCCTTCCAGCTTTTAATCTCTGATATTAGGATGGTAGATGGCAAGAGTTATGAATGGTGAGGGTATAGGAGGCCTGGACAATCAGGATGTCAAGAATCTAGTCAGTCATAAACATTTTTTAAGCACTTACTATGTGCCAGGCACTGTGTTAAACACTGGGAATACAAAAAGAGGCAAAAGATAGTCCTTCAAGGAGCTTTTAATCTAATGGAGGAGACAGTAAGGGTAGATGAAAGTGCATAACTAGGTCAACCATCATGTTAAGAGAAAGGAGTAACATTAGAACATAGGTTCCCAAACTTATTTGGCCTACAGCCCCCTTTAAAAAAATTACTCAGTATCCCCCTGGCAATCAACTCTCTTTAGAGCTTTAACTTTTTTTTTTTTAGAAATTTGTATCATTTCAAAAAAGATATAAAACATTTTTTAAAAAAGACATCTTAAATTTAATAATTTATTATAAATTTGTGGGTTTTTTCCTGCATTGAAATTTTGGTGATGGAATATTGTGTCATGTAACCATATAATATCACATTGTAAACAAGTCATTACATGCACATATTCTTGCCAAAGCATGCTGGACTTCCCAACAATGTGCGACATGCTCTCCTACCAATAGTTGCTTGTTAAGACCTGTTGGTGGACTTGACCACTGATTGGTTATAACTTGCATTTTGTGTGTTTATTTTGAATATAATATAATAACTACGACTTTAACTCTGTTACGTAAAAGATGAAACATATGTGAATGGTTTTTCAAAATTTTCTCCTCTTCTCTTTTTTCCTTATGCTTCCATTGCCTCCTTATTTTTATTCAATGGCCCTCAATTGCACCTGGGGCTACTACTGCCCCCTGGATCATTCCAGCACCCCCTATGGGGTGGTATCACCCACTTTGGGAACCTATGCATTAGAAGAAGGGTAATAGACTTGCCAAAGAGGGAGACATCAACATATTCCTTATATCATTCATACTTTGCCTCAAGTCTGGACTTTTGGAACAGCAAAGAACAAATCTGGCTCTTCTTTTATATAATAGCTCTTAAAATATTAAAATAAAATTATCATCTGACCCTTGAATCTTCTCTTATCTAGGGTAAATATATAATTTCCTCTGATCACCATTTCTCATGAGGTATGTTTATCAGATTCCTCATCACTCTAATCACCCTCTTTAGAACATAAGGCAGTTGATGGTGCCAAGAACTGGGTATGATACTCTGAAGATGATCCAATATATTCAAAATACTATGAATTTATTGCTGCATGTTATATTTGCATTAGCTTTCTTTTTTTCCTGCAGCCCATCAATAATCAGTGATATTAAACTTGTAATCAATTAAAACCCTTTGCTCTAGCTGTGGAGTGATAGAGTTCTGGTGCACTCGTTTCCTAATTACAAGTTAAGTTAATTTGCTTATGTTGCAATGTCTATGAGCCTCATTTTCTTCATTTTTAAAAAAATAGGGATCATGAAACTGGTGTTATCTACCTCAAATGAGATGTTCAAAGTAAAAGACTATTCTTATTTCATGATTCGCTGCCAAGTCTGGGTCTATCTGTCCATGTTTTACTTCTGCAATATGTTTTTTGAACTTAAATACATGATAATGAGTTTAGTCCTTCTGCAATTGCCCTTTACAAGCATCAAGAGCCCATTGTTTTCCTTTTCATTTCCCTGACTTCTTTAGGTAGCATAGATAAGCAAAAAGGTGGGAGTGAATTTCTTAAAGAATATAACATAATGGCAATTTCTAGGGTCATTTTAGTGTCATACTACAAAGAAACATTTTGAGATAGTTACCCACAGAATGCACTAGTAAGGAAATGTTACCAGTAAGGAAATTAATAAATCCAGTAAGATAAGAGAGATGGCACTTGACCTTTAAACCTTTAGTGAACAGCCTGCCATCTCAGACCCTAGGTTTTATCTGGTGATTGACCAGAAAGAGATTCTGTTGAAAATCAAAGGTATGCCCATTAATTGGGCAATGGCTAAACAAGCTGTGCATATTATTGTAATGGAATATTATTGTGGTGTAAGAAATGATAAACATGATGATTTCAGAAAAACTTGGAAAGGCTTACATGAATTGATACATAGAGATGTGAACAGAACCAGAAGAATGCTGTACATAGTAAAAGCAATATTGTTTGATGAAGAACTGTGAACAATTTAGCTATCCTCAGCAATATGATGATTGGCACAAGAAGTGCCAATAGGACTAATGATGAAGCATACTATCTGCCTCCGGAGAAAGAACTGATATTGTTTGTATACAGACTGAAAGATCACTTCTATCACTTTTTTCCTTTTGTTTGAGTCCTCTTATATAAAATGACTAATATGGAAATGTTTTACATGATTGCATATGTATAACCTATATCTGATTGCTTACTGTCTAAGGGAGGGGGGAGGAGAGGGAGGGAGAGGAAGGAAGGAAAGAACGATAGAGTTTGAAACTCAAAACTTTAAACAAAAATCTTAAAAATTTAAAAAAGAAAGATTCTGTACTTATAAAAGTCTGCTTTATTCAGAGGTTCTTAACCTTTTCTTTGTCATAGACCTCTTTGACATTCTGTTGAATCCTATGGATGTCTCGGGAATTATTTTTTTAAATACATAAATAAAATATATAGGGTTACAAAGGGAACCAATTATATTGAAATTTAATTGAAATACTTTTTCATTATCCAGGATCACAGACCCTCAGAATTCTATTCCCAGGGACCTTGGTTTAAATTGGAGATCTCTATAGAACAGTTTGTAAAGGAGTCAAGATAGAATATTTTTTCCTTCTACATAGTGAGATGAGGTGGTAGATGAGTGCACTGGGCCTAGTTCCATTACCATCCTTTGACCTTTGAGTCTAAGAATACTTGATAGTACTCTCTACAAATTGCCTCTGAGAGAATCTGTTACTGTGGAAAAAGTAAGGGACAGAATTGAGAAGACAGGATGGGGAATTGAGATCATAGATCATTTAATCATAGATTTAGTGATTTCAGATCTCACTAGGAACCAGCAGGTTGCCCATTTCTTAGGAGTTTAAAATCCTTTCAGGTCACAGTCAGAAAAGGGATTAGAATCTTAATAGGATGGGGACTATCATGTGTAAGAGAGATTATTCTAGTTCTGCTGTGCCCCAGAGGGCAAAATAGCAATAGATAGAATGTGCAACAAAAGAGTAATCTTTACATCAGGAAAAAATTATTACCAATTAGAGCTATTTAAAATAGAATGAATTGTCTCAGAAGGTAATGACTTTTCTCCCACTGAAGGTCTTCATGCAGAGGCTGGGTGGTCACTTTTCAGCTATGTTATATTATATATTCCTTTCACCTATGGGTTGGCCTAGATAACCAATAAGGTTTTTTCCATTTCTAAAATTCTGTGATTCTGTTGGTTGGTGAGTTGGGTAACAAAAAAAAAAAAAAGATTAGTAGGAAGTACTGGCCATGTAGTATGCACACTGTCTGCCCTCATAGGAAGGGAGGATGTGAATGAAATTCAGTTTTCATGACTTAGTTAGAAATGAAAGTTGAGACATTTTGATGGAGAAGAAAAAAGTGGTCAGGTCTTCAGTAAGCCCACACAATCATCTGTGTGCCTGATTTACTAAAGAGATGGAGATATATTAAATAACCTAGAGGCATATTAGTCTCCTTTAACTTGGCATAACTAAAATTTCCCTGGGAAAAGAGAAGCAAATGTCAGGTAGAAGTAGCAGGTCCCAGGGGAAGTGATGCTTAATTTATCCATCAACAAGCATTTATTAAACATCTATAATGTACTAGGCACTGGGAATACATATGTGACAAACGAAATAATCCCACATCCAAGAGTTTATATTCTAATCAGGTAAAGATTCAAGCTAAGGAATTTCTATATCAAGTTGGGAGCTACAAGAATTTGAGGTTGCTGGACAATAGGGGAAGTAAAGGAGAAGTTTCTGGTTAAAAATATGCTTTGAGAATCAGAATTGAGGAACAACAAACTTAGGCTTTATCCTTTAAAGATATTGTGGGTGGTATAGGAGTGGGAAAAGGATCAAATCTCTTAGTGAACCCAATTTTTCTAAAGATGAAAGAAATTCAAATTCAAGTTTTCATTGTAAGTTTGACATAACTACACAGGTACTTGAGGAAGGTGGGGCTAATAATAGGGATATGTGGTTTGACTCCCTATCAACCCCAAGTTACTTCCCTACTTGGGACAGAAACTACAACCCAAGATGGCTTTAAAAGCTTGGAGTACTTGTTGAGGCCCTAGGGAAAGTGAGGTTCACCTGACTATAAAGTATTCTTGACTGTTTCCGGGATCAGGTAAGAGGATTTGAGTACACTTTGTAGTGTGTAATAAACTTGACAAAACAACTTTTGTGTCTTGTTGGCTTGGTGTTTTCAGAAGAATTGAGGACACCTAAACAAAAGCTAGAAACAAGTCAAATCCTGGGATGAGTTCAGGGAAATCCTTGGCTGGGGGCAGTATGACTCATATAGATTATCAATCATTGAGAATCCCCAAAGACTGAACTCTGTCCAATTGTCAAGAAAAGAGCAATCAACACCTAGGTGACATTTTTTGTGGTGTAAACATTTGTTGTAATTCTTTAATTTTAAATCATAATAATAATTTCATGGATAGACTTGTGTAATGGTCAATAAACAAAAGCATGCATAGCTTTTGACCAAAATTAGTCAGTTTAGAAAAGTCTTGTTTTTCTAATGACAGAGAAAGAAGTGAGAGAGTGGCTGAGGAACTTTGGAACTTTAGGTACCATGAAAAAAATCACAGAAATGTTAGCCATTAGTCAGGAATTCATGCCCCTAGATAAGGAATGGATTGATTTTTAGAATGAGACACATTTTTGGACATGACCAATATGGGAATTTGTTTTGTTTGACTATACTTATTTGTTACAATGGTTTTTCTTTTCTCCTTTGCTTTTCTCTTCTCCTTTCCTTTTCTTTTCTCTTTCTTTTTTTTTTCCTGTCAGTGGGGTGGAGGTAGGAGGTAGAAAAAATAAATGCTTGACAATTAAAAAAATTAATTTAAAAAAGAAAAAAAGGATAGAAAGATTTATTCAAACTAATTAAGATTAAGAGTCATTTAATCAGTTTAGAAGAAATCTGGGTTAAAGTTCAAAGGACACACAAACATGTGTCAAACTTCTGTCAAGGAAGGAAACAGAGGTAAGAGGAATGTTCAATTTGTGTGTAATTTAGTGGGTAACTTGAATATTATTGAAGAAAGCAAAGAATAATAGGGCCTTTAGATAGCATTTCATTATTAACATTGTATATTTATTTCTTCTATTAAAAGGTTCAAGTATTTCTCTTCAAGCAACTTTTATTTATGTATTATTCATTTTTATTTAATAGTTTAACTTACAAGTTATAATTAGATTTTTGCTTAAAAACTGACAAGAGCCTGTCACTGATTTTAATTTTCTAAATAAATCTATTTTAGTGAAATTATCCAAGTGGCTAGACTACTTTGTCCCAGCTACTAATATTTATGGAATTATACATCAACCAAGAAATATTATTCCTAGGGAGGCATGACATAGTATTTTTAGTTATATTGTGATAGAATTTTCAGAATTATCAACTTGTTCCTTTAAAATATGATGTTGGAATAATTGACATAACTTGAATTTCAGAGCACTTTCCTCACAGTTTTTCATCATCTTATCCAGCAAGGTATCACAAAAGAGTCCCTTAAATGTTTCTTTCTTTCTTTCTTCCATAAAATCATTGTGAGGTCTATGCATCTTTCTCCTCCCCATCCCAATCCATGAACCTAATAACCCTATCACAAAGGAAAAGAGGTTAATTTAGTAAGACTTCATTTTAGGGAACCCATGTTGGGTCTTACTGATTACTACATTTGTTATAAGTATTTACAAGTCATCAATTTGATAATCTATTTAAAATTTTTGCTATATAAAGATATACACTTTCCTTGTATATAGTTCTTATAATTGTGTTTTTCTTCTAAACACAGCAAAATAATATATTCTTGTCTGTAGTTATTAGACATTCTCTAAGGATTCTCAAATATTACAGATGATTGCATCTAAAAATATATTGAGTCGTGTGAGATGAAATCCACCTCTGTATGGAAACTTGCAGACTTTTTCTATTAACTTTTTGTCTATGAGTTGAAATTTCCTCTTTATATTGTTACAGTTAACCTTTCCAAATGACCCTGCAAGAGACTAGCAAAGATGGTAGAATATGAGAAAGTGGTAAAGTCCAAATTTCCCTTCACAACTACTTCAGCAGAAACCACCATGATCAAGAAATCTGAAGAAAAATCATAGGGAGTCATTTTGCAATACAGATCTTCACAATGAGATGGACAGAGGAATGTGGGCACTGGGAATTGGGTTTAACCAGAAGAGTTCCCTGAAGAACCTTCTAGGGCAGGGACTAAACTGGGGCTTTTGGTTTTCTACTGGGGCAAGAGGTAGTTTCAGATCCTCCTGACATTGTTGGGGGAGCAGGAAGAGGAGTCAACAGGTAGCTTTGTTACTATTTCTCCAGAGCTATTAAGTAACTATTTGACTTGTCTCCCTTATAAGAATGTGAGGTCCTTGAGGGCAGGGCTTGGTTTTGCTTTTCTCTGCACAGTGCTAGCCAAGTTTCTGGTACTGAGTGAGTGCTTAATAAAGAGTTGTTGATTGGTTGATTAATTATCTTGGTGATAAGTGTCCATAGGGCAGGTATCTATTTCATTTCTTCATTCTCCAGGATGCCCATTAAAGTGTTTCATGTGATGTTCAATGATTATTTGTGAAATTTGCTTCAATAATTGAATTACAGAGATCTAAAAATTGTAAAAAACAGAGCATTCTGCTCATTTCTTCATATTTCATCTACACACAAACACTTGAAATAACTAAAGAATACAAGACAGTATAGAATCTTAGTATTTTCATATCTGAAAATTGTAGCTCTGAAAAGGATTCACAAAGCAGGTTCATGAAGAAAAATGGGACTGTTCCCAGTCCTTTAGAAAGACCCAAGCCAATTATAAATCAGATCTATCTCCCTAAGCCTTATCTGAAAGGCATTCTGTTCACAGAAAGGAAAGGTAAGAATAAGAGAATACAAATTAGTAACTTGGCTGACCAAACAAACCAGGAATTATTTTCAAAGAGGGGCAGGCCAAGTCAGTAATCAATAAGGAACCAATTAGAAACTTCAGGCAAACCTTAAGGAGGGTTCAGCATTGGGAGGTGTGGGGAACTTAAGGGGAGGGGTTCTGAAATCCAGGAGAATTAGAAGGAGCCTGCACAGGGGAGTTTTCAGAAGAAGAGAGCTTTGACAAAGAAAGTGCTTTCGAAGAAAGGTTATAGTATCCATGGTGAATAACCATGGGCATGAAATTAAACTAAAACAAAACCAAAATTCAGTTATTGTTACACTTCAATTTACTGGCTGCTATGTAATACTCATATTATAGCACTAAATACTCTAACTTCTATTTTTATTTTTTAAATTCCTCTTTGTACAGGCTACTCAACCTGATGTAATAGGGAATCACAGAATGAGTGATTGACAAGGGCCTTATGTTGAAATATCACCCACCATAAAGTGGCTGTATGTTCTTCCGATATTCAGTTTAGTTTTTACTCAACTTTTCCAGCTTCAGTGGCAATTTTACCCCCAAACAGTATTCTATTCAGAGAGTCTCAGTTATTCTGAAATTTGTTCAATACGTAAGTCAAAGGAACTGTGGAAACATAGGCATACTAATATACTGTAGGTGAAGCTGTGAAGTGGTCTCTGCAACCATTCTGGAAAGCAATTTGGAATTATACTAAAAATGAACTACAGTGCCCACATCCTTAGACCCAGAGAGCCTAAGGCTATGCAAATACCATAACCTGATACAACTGAAAAGGAAAATCCTATATACACCAAAATAATCAGAGTAGCACCTTTTTTTTTTTCCCCAGGTAACAAAGAAATTGAAATAAATTATATGTCCATCAACTATGGAATGGCTAAATAAATTATGGCTCTTGAATGTGATGGAGCATTACTTTTTCCATTTAATTTGACTTTCATTCTGAACTTAACAAACACCAAATAAAATGAACATTCTCATATACATTGTAGGACAGAAGGAGAGGATTGTCCATGAAACTACAAATCTCCATTATATAGTGCTTGCTTTTCTCTTTATGTATATAATAAATTCAGCATGTAACTTTCAAACCTGCCTTGCTTATCTAAGATTCATTTGTCTTTGTCTTCTTTCGGTTCCTCTCTCTCTCTCTTTCTTTCTCTCTCTTCCTCTCTCTTGATGAGGGTGGTGGTTTAAAATTTAGGGAGAGATGTTCCTGGCCACCAGCTCCTTTTCACCTCCTCAAAATAATGAACAAATTTTTTAAACAAAAATGCATAGTAAACCAATACTAATTCCTATATTGTCCATATTAAAAATAAATGCATCTTGACTCCATTACTTTTCATTAAGGAGCTAAGTAACACATTTCTTCATCAGTTTTCTGGAGCTTTGCTTAGTCCTTTCATTTTTCAGAACTTTTAAGTCTTTCAGATTTATGGTTTTTTTGTTTTTGTTTTTGGTCATTACACAAAATGTCTGGATCTGCTCATTTCACTCTCATAGAAGTCTTATGAGGTTTCTCTGAATACATCTATTTTGTCCTTTCCTATGACATAATATTCTACTACATTCAAATACTCCAATTTGTTCAGCCATTTCCCTTTTAATGGCTCCCAGTCCTTTGTAAATAGACAAAAAATTTGCTAAAAATATATTAGTACATGTGGATCCTATTCCTCTTTCTTTGTTCTCTTTAGGGCATAAGTGTAGTAGTGGTATTGTTGAGTGAAAAGGTAGGTACAGTTTAGTAACTTTGCTCAAATTCAGAGAGGTAATCAGTAGCAGATCAAAGATTTTAGCCCTTGTCAGAGCGTAGGGGTGAAGATAATAGGAACAGAGGTTTGAAGTGATTTGTTCAAGGTTCCATAAATAATCAATCAAAAACTTTTATTAAGTGTCTATTATGTGCCAGACATAATTGCTAGGGATGCAAAGAAAAGCCTAAAGCAAAGCTCCTGCCCTCAAAAAGGTCACAATTTAATGGGGGAATATAACACGTTGAAAGAAGCTAAAAAGTGAGGCTGAGAAGAGTAATAGGGTACTTGGTGCTTGGTGAGGATATGTTGAAGTCTTGTAGTTTTGCGGTGCCCATGGTCCTCCTCTTTAAGTGGGGGATCTCAGAAGTCTCCTATGTTGATGCACCCTCTACTTTCTCCAGTCAGAAGGACCCCAGGGTTAGAGGGTGCTGAGAAGGTATGAGTTTCAGAGTTGATTTGATCTAGCAGGGAGATGTTGAATTTCAGAGGAAGATCAGGTAGAGATGAATGATGGTTGAAATTTGAATTTAAATTCTCATATGCCCCATTTCTCCCCTATACCTTATGAAAACTCACTTTGCATAGATGAATTCTTCAAATACTTATAAGGAATGAGAGATTCTAATATGAGAAATATATACCTGGAAAGATAAAAAAATATACAATCTACACATCTATTTTTGATTAGATGAGGCAGATCACAGGCATAAATACTGCAGAAATTAGATTGGCTAACATGACAGAAAAGGGAAATGACAAGTGCTGGAATGAATGTAGAAAAATTATGCAACTAATACACTATTGGTGGAGTTGTGAACTGATCCAACCATTCTGCAGAGCAATTTGGAACTATACCCAAAAGGCTATAAAATTGTGTATTTTTTGACCCAGGAATACCACTAGTAGGTCTATATCCCAAAAAGGTTTAAAAAAATAAAAGGAAAAAAAGGAAAAGAACCTATAAATACAAAAATATTTATAGCAGGTCTTTTTGTGATGGAAAAGAATTGGAAATCGAGGGATACCCACCAACTGGGTTATGGCAGAGCAACTTGTGGCATGTGATTGTGATAGAATACTATTGTGCTATAAAAAATGATAAGGATGATTTCAGAAAGAAAGTGGGAAGACTTACGTGAACTGATACAAAGTGAGCAAAACCAGGAGAACATTGTGCACAGTAGCTGCAACATTATAAGGATGATCAACTGTGAAAGACAATGACCCAAAACAATTCCAAAGAACCCATGATGAAAAATGCAATCTATCCACTTGCAGAGAGAGAGATCTAAGGAAGTCTGAATGCAGATTGAAGCATACATTTTTTAATTCTCTCTGTCTATATGTATATACATATATTGTATATTTTTATACTTTATCTTCTTTGTTTTCTTGTCTGTTGTCTTTTGCAACATGGCCAATATGGAAATATGTTTTGTATGACTTGACACGTAAAATTGATTTCAAATCAATTTCAGATTGCTTGCCTTCTCAAGAAAGGAGGAAAAATGGGAGGGATGGAGAGAATTTGGAACTCTAAAAAAAAATTAAAAGAAAGTTAAAAATTTTTAACGTGATTTTTACATGTAATTGGGAAATATTTAATGAACTAAGTAAAAATATATTGAAAAAAACAAAAGTGCTGTTGAAGCAGGTCCAATGGTTAGCTCTTTGTGGCCCATAGTAAAAAGGAGAACATTTTGTGAGGTAGAAGTCAAAACAAACTGTGTGCCTTGGGCCAGGAAGTCTGGAGAGTGGATATATTTCAACTTTTTTATCTGCAATTCTAGAATTTATCCTTCAGCATCCCATGCCTCCTCTCCCCAAACACATGAACAAAACTTTAAATGTCTACACTCATGTATATAAATACATACTTATGTATAAATGTGCCTTGGAAAAAATAAATGCTTAATAAATGTTTGTAGATTGGGAGAGGATAGGAGAAGAAGGTAGAGGAAAGAAGAGCAGAAGAGAAGGCACAAAATGCCAGAACATTCACTAGGTTGAGTTAATTAGGGCTTTGTCCCAGGGCAGAGTAGTATATGAGCTCTTGACTACATTGTGCGCCTTGAGCAGGTAAAAGTTACTGATAGCAGAAATAACTGAACAGGAAGCAGCCAGATGGCACTACCTCTACAACATCATGCTGCTGCATATGTGATATGGGTGGTGGGGGGAGGGAGGGGGAACAGGGCATGGATAGAGAAGATAAGCTATGAGGAAATAATTCTCTATCAATTATGTCCCCAACCCAACTATTTTTAGCTTCTTTTAAAAACTGTCAATTCTACCTAGACATTAGTAGAAACACCCAGCAGGAATGGATCTTGAAAGGTTATCCCTTCATGCATGGCTACACCTAGGCAGACCAGACCTCCAAGAGAAAGAGACTACTCGAAGATATTCATTTCCACGTTTAACAACATTCAATCAGAAAAGTCATTCTTCCATCCAATCTAAATGCTTCATGCTCATTGACTCTAGCTCTGTTCACCCTGGTAATATAAGAAACACAATCTACATGTTTCTTTTAGTAATGATCCGTTTTTTTTAATTGCCAGAAAATTGCTCATGGTTTACATAAATTAAACTCATTTAGACTGTTGCCTTCCAAGGAACATCTTTAAATCTTTAATGGCCAGTGATGATAATACTTTTCCAAATGGTTATATGTCTAAAATATTCTGGGTATTTTTGTCTCTGTAATAATTTTCTCTCAATCATGACGAAGAGAAGTTGGCTTCATGATATTTTGAAGACTTTTAGAAAGAACTTTAAAATAGAGTCTCTAAATTTTTTTAATGAATCTGATTATGTGTTTTTTTTTATCCCAATAATCTCATTTTCTTGGTGGGACAATTACTTTTATGCATTCCAATCCATACCACTTCTGGCCATTATGACTTCTTTTACAATTTCACCAATGTCTTTCTTTTTTCTGGATACCATCTAGAATAAACATTTTCTTCTGGAGATTTTAGGATTTGCACTGGAGGTCTATTTTTCTCTCTTTTAGATGTCTTTATCTAAACAATACCACAGATAGACATCATTTCAGTTCACAAGATTCCTCTTTGGTTTAAGGGCCTATGAACCTCAGACATACTGTACTTTTCAACTTATAAGAAAGGAAAAAAGAAAAAGACTATGAAATTAAATGTAACTGTTGCCAGTCAGGAAAACTCAGTCTCTTCACTTCTAATCAGCACCATCTGTAGGGCAATTAAACTCAGCAGGTGTTCATAAGAAGTTTTTTTTTTTTTTAATAAAAAAGGGGACTTCTGGATGATTCCATTTAAAAATAAATGCATAATACCTAACACTAACAGCTCAAAACTTACTTATGAAAGGGGAAGTGGGGAGTTAGGACATAAATATACCTCTGTTCTGGAAAGTATATTGATAATTTAGCAAGAGAAAAAAAAGCATCCTAATTCCTTAATACAAAACAGCATTTTGTGCACCAACAGGAACTTTCTTTTGGACCAAAAGACTTTGGTCAAAATTAAATAGCTGTATGTTTTCCTTTGACCTGCGAAACCACCCATCATGTAATCACTTTCCCCTTGTTTTTACTTTTTCAATTTGCATGAAAGGTTCATCATCAGAATAGTGGCCACCAGGTGGTGAATTGTTTTGACCACAGTAACTCATGTGAACCACCTACTACTGCTAGGAGGGAGCTTTACTAATGTGTTATCAGGAGAGGTAGTATTTATATTAATGAAATTAGAGATCATTGAAATACTAAAGTAAATGGCCTCACTTCCTCCTATCTTCATAATAAGAAATATCATTGAGATTCCTTTTTACCTTTCACTACCTATAATGTTCTAGTTTGTATTACATTTGTGTGTGTGTGTGTGCGCGCACACACATGCATACCCCTGACCATGTGTATATGTTGTGTCTTCTTTACTAGATTGTAACTTGTGTGAGGTTAGGGATCATATCTCATTTTTCCCTGTGTGGCAACATGGCATAGCAGACAAGAAACTACCCTCAGGAGTCAGGAAGAGCTGTGTTCAAAGCCTGCCTTGGTGAATAATTATCTATGTGACCCAGTGCTAAGTCACTTAATCCCTTGGTATACCAGGGTACTATCTAAGATCATGCTTTCTTTTTTTAAGTGCCTGCTGGCCCATTTGGAGAAAGTTCTTCACCAGGTATTCTTTAGGTTGATTAAATCATAGATATAATCTTAAAACAAAAATAAAAACAAAACCACAACAAAAAACTTCCTCTCAGTGCTTTACATGGATTAAGCCCCTGCTCACATCCACTTCTGAGAATTCAAGACTCAAATTTAAATGCCTCATTTCCTGGTGCATTCCCCTACTAGCTCCTTACACTCCAGGGTTAGCTTGAATCTGCTTTATATGTTTATACCTGTCTGTAAATGTACAAGTCACTTATTTCATTTAAATGTGAAGAGCTTCAGAGCAGGGGTTTTGTTGTCTTCATATTCCCATCTCTAAGCACAGTGCCTAGGTAGATACTTAATAAATGTTTTTATTTTTGTTTTTAGTTTGTTTCATTAATACTCATCAACAAATTTTATCTGAGCACAAAGCAACATCCAAAGACATTCCTAGTGTAGCATGTGAACACGGGTCTATATGAGTTCAGGGACTCTGGAGGCAATTCTTGCTCTGGAAGATCTCTAAAGAGGTCCAAAACTATCTGTATTACAATAGGTAGGTATTTTCCTCTTGCTCATCAGCATTTCTTCCTGGTTTGCATTATAAAAAATATCAGTGGTAAAGTATCTTTGAAACTATAGATGAAGAGGTTGATTCTGTTATCTGGTAATGGGGAAGGCCTGCAGAGTTTTTAAGGTTTAAGTTCTCGTATCTGAAGCAAAGTTAAAATAGCAAATGTCCAAAAGAAACAAAATAGGCATTTCACTTTTTGTATGTATTAACATCTGTATTCCTGTATTCGGTTTCTTATTCTTCTTATTTTGAAGAGATGTTTTTCAAAATTCCATTTATAGGTTTTGGATTTTTGTGTAAAGATAGAGTGTGAACCTATAGGAAAAGCATTCAATATAGAAGTCAAGGGATCAGGCAATATTTTGTGCTACTATTTAAATCTGTATCTAGGTCTCTTGAATTCCATCACTCCAAATCTGTGACCATGTTAAAGAAAACACAATAGGGACTCAGTAAATATTTGTTGAATGAGTGGAATACATTCATATACACAAAAAGGAATTCTTGAAAGTTGTATGCAATATAGTACATGAAAATTGTGATGAGAGAAATTATGGTTATAAAGGACCTTGGATTTTTTGGAGACAGATTTTGGTCAAAGCAGAATGTAAAACTTGTTCCTTCAGCAAACAAACAATACAGTGAGGAAATTATTCAATAAATTGCTATGAATTATCTCTTTCAAGGTATCAAGGTACCATTAAGTACCCAGAAGAGGCTATTTACTAAATGGTACTTAGATCCTTTGAAGTTAATCCAATTCACATGGCTGATATGTTTACATCCAGCAAGTATTTATATGGTATAATGTCTTCTTTTCATGTTAAATTTATGCTTCACATATTTGCATTACTAGATTTGTGTAGCTGCCATTTTACAACCACTGGACACATGCTCAGTAAGTAATGAAAAATGTTAATAACAAGGTGTGCTTTTTCTCCTATACAACTAAAATGTTATTTTATACTAAATCCTAAAAATTCACCATTGCTATGCTGGTGGAGATGAGGAAAGTATAGGAAAAAGAATATGATATGGGAAATATTCAGTTACTTATTCTCTCTATAAAATTTTTAGATGAATATGTCAATTGTTTTAATGGAAAGAAACAATTTTATAAAGTATTCATGATCAAGTCTGGATAGGATCTTTCATCCCTCCCGCCCCCCCCCAACCAATTTGATGATGATTTTCAGCTGTTAATATCAACCCTTTCCTACATCAACCAATTGGCCTGATATTACAAATAGAACATTATGCTATAGCTTTAGGTAAAGAATAAATTAAGAACAGATGAATTCCTAATAACAGTATTCTCTCATAAAAATGTTCATGGTAATGAAACAATATGCATAAAGAATTATTAGGAATGTGAAAATACATATGTGAAAACTCATTTTTAAAAATTTTGTTCAGCTGTTTTTAAGATAAATTAATGGAAGTCCACATGGGTCTATACATGTGCTAGAGTATTAGAGATACTGAAATGTGATTTTATGATTTTGTGTTTGCAATCACAAGCATGAAAAACCTGGCTTTTTGTAGGAATCTTTATTCATCTAACAGGAGATACAGTGCCCCACCTAAAATCAGAGAACCAAGATTGACCAGTTAAAACACTAAAAACCAAAAGAAAACAAAAAACCCCACCAAAATATAAAACAGGGATCATCAATCATCAATATATCACCAATTATTATATATTAATTAACACATTATTAATTATATGTAATATAATATATTCATATTGTCTTTGCCATAAATATTTCTGATAAAAATTTGACAAAATTTTTTTCTAAGAAATTGACAAAAATTGATAAAATTCCCAATAGATAAAGGTAAAACTGTATGGATAAATAGTTCAAAATTGTAGAAATATAGATTATTACTCTCTGAAAAACTGTATTAACTTCTACTCAGAAAAATGAAAACAAGAAAAAAAATCTGAGGGGCCACATGTTAATTACATGACAAAGAGTTTAAAATGATAAGATTCAGTGCAGGTGGTGATGTGGAGAAATAGGCACTTTCAATGATTGGCACAATCTTTTTGTAAAACAATATAGCTTTATATAATAAGATCTGCAAAGTTATACATTCACTTTGACTCAGTGAATCTAATACTGAGACTAAAGATATTATTGGCAGAAAAAAATAGACTGACTTCATATCTCATTTATTTGTAATAATCAAAATTAGAGAAAAATCATGTGTTCATTGATGATATAGTTAAACAAATTTTGATATATTAATTTTAGGATATTATTATACCAAAAGTAATGACAAATACCAATAACATAAAAATATGATGAAAGTAATATGAAGTAAAGCAGAGTAAAGATAGTAGAATAAAAAAAGTACGTTAATGCGAAATGTACAAATAATAGAAACAACAAAATAATATTGGCAACAACATTCTGAAAAATGCAAAGAAGAAAAAATTCAAAAGACATAGGAGGACACAACACATTTGTATTGTTCTGGACAATATATAATTTTAAATATGAAATGTAAACAAGTTTAGAGCTTCATATACATTTTTAAAAATTGTAATTTGTGATTTTAAAAGTACTTAGAGATGATTAAGTTTGAATTATTGTTAAAATATTTTTAGTAATGCAAATACTATCTTCTTTGACTTAAAATAGGCAGAATAAACAAAACAACCCATTAGAGGGTATTTGTGAAACAGTTAGACATTGGGAACTTTTCAAGACTGCCACAATCAGAAGAATGAGTTCTCACTTAAGTGGGAATTTATTTATTCTGTTTATCTCAAGTCAGAGCTAATGATACTAAATGGTCCCAAGTGGTTCTCTTCATTTACCCTGAGTAATCTGGCTATTTGCAGATAAATAACAAACTAAGACCTGAAGAACCTGGCTGAGAAAATGAAGTAGTTGATAAAAAAAGGAGGATGTTCAAATGATATAAATATAAAGAAAAATATTAAATAGATTTTTAAAAAAAAAATTTAAATAGATTTTTGTTTTTAGTATATTTAAAAAAAAAGACATGACTTGGATGTCCCACAGTATCCTTCCTAATAGCTCTCCAGGAGAGACCTTTATTACAACAAAAATTCTTTTTTTAAAAGGAAAAGAGAAAGATACAAATTTCAGCAAAACATCAATACATCAAAGAAAAATCTAACATTTTTCAATATTCCACAGCCTTGGGACCTCTATCTCTGCAAAGAAGCAGGGAAAATTCTCTTCTTACATGATTTATTTGAAAGCAAGATTATTTTTATAACTCCGCATCATTTATTTTGGATTGTTATGTAGTGGTTTTTATTTACCTTTACATTGTGGTAGTCATTGTGTATATATTTTTTTCTTCCTTCTACATATTTTCCTTGTATGTGTATTGGTTGCTCTTTTTATTTACATTGTTTTAGTCCTTGTGTATATTGTTTTCTTGGTTTGCTTACCTTGCTCTGCATCATTTGATATAGATCTTTCCAAGCTTATCTCTATTCATCTCATTTGTCATTTCTTATAGCACAGTAATATTCCATTACCTTGATGTACCACACATTCTGTGTATTCATTCACCAACCAATGGACACCTACTTCATTTTCAGTTATTTGTTCCTACTAAAAAATACTGCTATAAATAATTAGGTATAAAGGGGCCCTTTTTGTCATTGATCTTCTTGAGGTATATACCTAGCTATGTAACCTTTAGATAAAGTGATTGGTACATTTAACAACATTATTTACATAATTATGTATTGTTTTCAAAAATAGTTGTACTATATCCACAGTTCTATTAATAAAATATTAATGTACCCATCTTTTTACAACTCCTCCAGTAATGATTCTCCCCATCTTTTGTCATCTTTGGCATTTTTGCAAAGTATGAAATGAAATATCATGTTAGTTTTTTTCATATTTCTCTTATTATTAATGATTTTGAGCTTTCAGAGTTTGCAATTCTTTTAAGGACTGTTTGTTCACATCTTTCAAATATTTATCTATTGATAAATGGCTTTTTATCTCATGTAGTTCTTTTATCTGTCTATGTTTTGGATACCAAATCCTTATGATAGCTCTTTAATACAAAGACTTTTTCCTCCTAGTGGGCTATTCCTTTTCTTATCCTAGGCACATTAATTTTTGTTCTTGTAAAGGTTTTTCAAGTTTATATAATCAAATGATGTTTTCTTTTATAATTGTCTTTATCCTTTATTTCCTTAATACTACATCTACTATTGAGAACTATAAAAGGTAAATGATTTATTTCTCTTCCAATTTTTTATAGTATGATATTTAATATTGAAGTCACCTATAAAATTTTAGTTTAATGTGAAATGTGGTGTAATATTTAGGTATAGGTCCAATTTCTATCAGATTGCTTCACAATTTTCTCAGTAGCTCTTGTTAAATAGAGAATTCTTTCCTGAGTAATTTATGATTTTGTGTTTATCAAACACTGTTTTTTTAAAAAAATCCATTATTTGCTCTTCTTTTTCATCTAGAGGCTTTATTTTAAATAGTTTGAGATGTATAAGTGCTATTTCCCTTTCATTTCTACTTTTTTTCATTATTTCTCTTGATATTATAGATGTTTCCTCCCTCTAACATGAATTTTACTGTTATTTTATGTAGCTCTGTAAAATATTGCTATGATAGTTTGATTGGTAGAGCATTAAATGTGTAAATTAACTTTGTTAATATCATCAGGCACGCAAACAATAAACATCACTTAAGTACCTACTATGTCACAGACACTGTACTAAGTTCTGGGGATTAAAAAAAAAGTAAAACAATCTATGCCTTTGAGGAACTCACAGTCTAATGGGTGAGGCAGCATGCAAATAATTTCTACATACAAGCCCAATTTATAAGAGAGATTAGAATTAATCAACAAAAAGAAGACACTAGAATTAAGAGATTATAACAGGCTTCCTGCAGAAGGGAGATTTTAGGACTTAAAGGAAAGGAGGAGGCAAAGATGAGGAGAGAGAACAGTCTATCCCTGGGGGAAAGTCAGTGAATATTTCCAGAGCTCAGAGATAGAGTGTTTCACTTAAGAAACATCAAGGAGGCCAGTGTCACTGGACTGAAGAGGGCATGGTGGTACATAAGATATATTAAAAAAAAAACTGTTGGGGTGATTTTGAAGGGCTTAGAAAGCAAATCAGAAGATTTTATATTTCATCCAGGTGGTGATGGCCCCTGGAGTTCAATGAGTGGGGGTGTTATATGATCAGACCTGAGCTTTAGGAAGATCATTTTGATAGCTGAATGGAGGATGGACTGGAGTGGGGAGAGATTTGTCATTGTCATTATATTGTCATGGTCCATTCACAAATAGTGAATATTCTTCCATCAATTTAAGTTGTTGTTTTTATTTCTTTAAAGGCAATGCTATACTTGAATCTTTACAAGTATCATGCATGATATAGTTAATTGATTACCAATTTTTTTTTTGGCATTTTGTAGGTATTTTGGGAAGTTTCCATTTCCTCTTAGATTTTGTTATTATATAAAAATGCTATTTATTGTTATGGGCTTATTTGGAATCTGCAAAATTTCCTGAAGCTATTAATCCTGTCAATTTATTTACTGATTCCCTGGACATTTCTAAGTAAAACATCATGCCATCAGAAAATAATTACTTTCTCTTGTCTTACTATTGCTAGCATTTCAAGAAACAATACAGGTAATAAAAGAGAGATTGGGCATCACTGTTTTACTCCTTTATTTACTGAGAAAGTCTCTAGTGTGTATTTATTGCATATGATTTTGGCCTTTCATTTTAGATAAATACTAATATATATGTGTGTGTGTGTGTATGTGTGTGTGTGTATTTAATGTCTATCTATGGCTACCTATACTTTGAAGGGTTTTGAATATAAGTATTACTTTTTCAAGTCTTTTTTTTCCTGAATCTATTGATATTATCAAAGGATTCAGATATTTTTGTTTTTACTACTATTGTGTTGATTGTTTTTGTAATATTGAACCATTCTTATATCCCCTGATATTAATCTAACTTGTTCATAATTAATTATTTCTTGGATAAATTGGAATAGTTTCTTTGATATGATTTTACTTGAAGTTTTAAAATTAGCATTCATTATTTAGACATGAACTTTTCTCCTTAACCTTCTTTACCTCCCAACTTTTCCATTATTGTAGAAGGCAACACCATCTTGCCAGTCCCTCTGGCTTTAACTTGGGTATCCCCCTTGATTCCTCATTATCTCTCATGCTCCACATTCAATCTTCTGCGAAGGTGTAGTGATCTCACCTTGCAAAACCTCTTGAATACATCTCCTTCTCTCTGACATTGCTACTACTCTGGTTCAGTCTGTCATCACCTCACACCTGGACTAGTACCTTCTTGTGGGTCTGCCTGCTTCAAGTTTCTCCCCACCCCAATGCATCGTCCATTCAGCCACCAAAGTAATTTTTCTGAAGTTCACGTTTGGCCATATTATACCTACCGACTCAATAAATCCAATGACTCTCTATTGCCTCCAGGATCAAGTACAAAATACTCAAAGCCTTTCATAGTGTAGTTAACACCTTTCTACCTTTACAATGTTCTACTCTTTCTATCCAGTCTTGTTCTCTTTGTTCAGTTGAGATGGGCCTCTTTGCTTTCCATGAACAAGATGCTCCCTTTCTCAATTCTGGGTGTTTTTTTTTCCTGGCTACCCTCCATATCTAAAACTGTCTCTTTCCTCATATCTATGTAATGGCTTCTTTTAACTCCCAATTAAAATCCCACCATCAGCAAGAAAGTTTCCCAACCTCTCTTAATTCTAGTGTCTTCCCTCTTTTATTTTCTTCCTGTTTATACTATGGTGTGTATAGGGTGTTCCAGAAAGACTAGCACCTCTGGTATGAGGGCCTGCCAAGTCCTTTTCAGGGATGCTCACGCACCTTTGGTGTCTACCTTTTACCCAGCTCTCACCTGTGGCTTCAAGGAGCTTCTGTAGCACGTGTAGAGGCCACATCCTGGTAAACCAGACAGGCTAAATAAGATTGAGGGTAACCAATAGGCCTCAAACCTAATGGTTAGTTAGGGGGAATGTCTACCCCAAGCATGTGAAGACTTTCCTGGTGGAATGGGAGGATAAGAGCAATTTGTTCCAACAGCTGTAAAGGCAGCTAAAGCAGGAGTTGTAGAGGCTTAGAGCTTGGTCAGACATCGAAGACACCAAAGTCATCCACTCCATCTGAGGCCATCATGGTCATCTTCACTTTTTCTTATCACTGGATTTTGATGATATGGAAGGAGTGAGCCTGAAGACTTTGTGCAACTCTGTCTTATTTAAATCCAGCTGATACACAAGTCAAGACATCACCTGGTGATGTCATTGGTCCCCTTTGAAAACAAAGGACAAGGGGCAGCTAGGTGGTGCAGTGGATAGAGCACTGGCCCTGGATTCAGGAGGACCTGCGTTCAAATTCGGCCTCAGACACATAACACTTACTAGCTGTGTGACCCTGGGCAAGTCACTTAACCCCATTGCCTAGCCAAGAAAGAAAAAAAATAATGAAAACAAAGGACAAACAATAATTTATATGTAGCTTGTTTGTACATATTTGTCTGCTGTTGTCTCTTTCATTAGATTGAAGCTTCTTGAGATCAGGGACTGTTGACTGTCTATCCCTAGTGTTTTTCACAGTGCCTGTCACATAGTAGGTGCTTGATAAATGGTTATTGACTAAGTATTTGTTGACTTTATATTGATCAGGTATTTTTTTCATGTTTCTTTTTTCTAATGATATGAACTAATATATATATATGTATATATATATGTATATATATGTATATATATATATGCATGTGTGTATACATATATATGTGTATATATACATATATACACATACATAAATTATAAATTTGAAGCTTATCTTTGTATAAACTATTACATGTCGGTCTAAATTTAATTTCTTCCATACTAAAGAGGATCATAGAAGATAAAATGGATCATTTTGATTATGTGAAATTTAAAAGTTTTTACACAAATAAATCTAATAAAGCAAAGATTTAGAAGGAAACAACTGAGAAAAGTCTTTGCAGTAACTTTCTCTGATAAAAGATATATTACAGGATGTATAAGGAATTGATTCAAATTTATAAGAAAAAAGCCATTCTTCAATTGATAAATGTTGTAAGGTTATGAGCAGACAATTGTCAAAGGAAAAAACTCAGGTTATCTTTTGCCATATTTAAAAGAATGGTACATGTCGCTACTAACCAGATAAATGAAGATTAAAGCAATTCTGAGATTATACCTTATACCCATCAGAGTGGTAAAGATGACAAAAAAAGGAAAATGATAAATGTTGCAGGGGCTATAGAAAAATAGGCATGTTGATGCACTGCTGGTAGATCTGAGAATGAGTGTAACAGTTCTAGAAAGGAATTCAGAATTTACATTAAAAAAGTTGTTAACCAGGGTATGCCTTTTGACCTAGCTATACAACCATTATCGCTATGATGAAAAGAGATTAAAAAAGGAAAATGTCCTTTATTTACAAAACTACTTATAACAATTCTTTTCATGGTGCCAAAAATTGCAAACTAAGGGTGTGTACAATAAGGAGGAATAACTGGTTAGGTTGTGATATATTAATGATAAAGTACTATTATGTCATAAGATTTGGGGAAACAATTTCACAAAGACATGGAAAGATGTGAATTGATGCAAAGTGAAATAAACAGAATTAGAAGAATAATTTATACTAAAACATTAATATTGTAAAAATTATCAATTTTGATTATTTTTTTAAATAACAAAGAATGAAATCAGCAGGATCAGAACAATTTATGCAATGCCACGCCACTGTTAAAACAAACAACTTTGAAACCTGAAACAACTATAATTTGAACAATGCCTATTCATGATTTCAGAAAACTGATGATAAAATATTCTATCAGAGAGAGTGGATGGATTTTAGGTTGTGATCTGCGAAATGTATATTGTTGCATACAGCCATTGAAAGAATGTTTCACTTAACCATACATATTTATTACAATAAATTTATTTTTTCTTTTCTAATGAAGTACAGGATAGGAGTTAGAGAAAATACAATTTTGTTAATTTTTTTAAAAATAAAAAGAGGTAGGGGTGCTACAGATGTGAAACTTTTCACATACTTTCAGATATTGTCACTGTATTATTAGTTTTACTTAAGGGTTTACTTTGTCATGAAGTAGGAGTAATTTGTAAATTTATGCAAGATTAAAGACAAAATGTACCAATAAAATGAAAAGTAACAACAAAAAAGAATTGATATTCATTAAAAGTATTTGCCCATAGTTCCCTCACCGTGTTTTATGCTTCCCTGATTTAGATATTATGATTATGTTTTTATCGTAAGTGCAGCTTGGGTACGTGGTTTTTCAAGTTTTAGGGAAAAATTGTGTAGTACTGGTATCATGTATTTAATAGTTTGACAAATTTCTACTATAATCTCTTCCTTTACATATTTTCTTCTTCTTTTTCTTCCTGAGATTGGATTATATAAGGTCTCTATTTGATATTCTGATATTTTCAACACTTTGTATTTTTGAAGGTAATGCTTTATTTCCTTTGTGTTCTTAGTTTTGTGAACATGTAACTTAGTAGAGTCTGATTTTTTCTGTTAATATTTTTCTTTTTCTTTGATCTCTTTGGGATACAGACTTAGTGGTGGTATTGCTGAGATGAAGGGTCTAAACAGTTTTATAGCACTTTGGGCATAGTTCCAAATTATTCTCCATAATGGTTGGGCCAATTTTCAACTCTACCAACTGTGCATCAATGTACCTGTTTTCCATATCCCTCCAGCATTGTTTATTTTCTTTTTCTATCATGTTAGCCAATCTAGTAGGTGTGAGAGGATATAGCTGAGTTGTTTTAATTTGCAACTCTCTAGTTATTAGTGATTTAAAACATTTTATATGGATTATTATTTGTAATTTTACACTCAATTAAGATTTAATTATTATCTCCACTTAGATCTGCATCCTTTGTGCATGTTCTCTGAATTATTTTTTTATTGTGCTCTAGCTGTTATAGAATGTGTTTATCATTTCTGCCTTTTTACATTTTCTCAGAAATTTCTTTTTTTATTAGTTTCTTTTGATTTATCAATAATCACTTCCATATGCTTTTGAGTTTAAAATTTTTCTTCCCCTTCCTCCCCACCACCCTCCCCAAGATGGCGCATAATCTGATATAGGCTATACATTTACATTCATATTAAACGTATTTTCACATTAATGATGTTGTAAGTAGAAATTAAAACCAATAGGAGGAACCATCAGAAAGAGGAAACAAAACTCAACAGAAGAGAAAAAAAATAACAATTTGGCTTCTATAGTTTTCTCAGAAAATATGTGGTAAATTTTTGTAAAAGTGTTATTCCATAATAGGAAACATTTCTGTTCTTTAGTGGTTTCATTCAGACAGTGCTATCAGTCTTTTACTTCATTTTTTTTAGCAATACATTCAATTTTGTTGTGTTTTTTTTCTTTTTGCTGGAATTTTTCCAACTCTGAAAGAGGAATATTAAAATCAACTACTATTATTGTGCTAGTCTCTATTAAAAATAAGTAGTTTTCACTTAATAATTTATATTCTATGCTATTTGACATATACATATTTAATATTGATATTGCTTTGTTTCCTGTGGTTCCTTTAAGTAGAAAGTACTTCTCTTTTTCACCTCTATATTGTGACTTTTTGTGTTTGTTTTTTCATATGACTACAATTCTTGTTATTTTAGATTAATTATTGCATATTAAATTTTGTTTAAGCCTCTCACTTTTATTTTTTGTGTCTTTGAAATTTAGATGTGTTTCTTATAAGCAATAGATTTGGGGGTTTTATTTTATCCAGTCTGTCTTATCTAATTTTTAATATTTATCGGCTTGTTTAATTAATTGATATTTAAAACAATGAAAGTTCTGTTTATGTTTTCTTCCTTTCATGTTTCTATTTTTTTTTAAAATTTGGGAAATTTTTTTTGCTCTTCTTTTAAATTAGTATCTTGTCCCAACAATTAGTTTTCCTTAATCTACTTTAATGCAATCCTATTTCTACATGCTATATTTCATCTATTCTCAATCTCTCTCACCTTCCTATTTTTTGTTCCTTTGCCTAATATTGGAATTTTTATGTAACATTCATTTTTTTTCTTTCACTCACTTATCTAATTATTACTTTCTTTTCTGCCTCTCTTTTTTTCCCTCTCAGTTATACAGGCAATTCAAAAATCTCACTCTCCTCCCCTCCCACTTCTTTTGTTTGCAGATTTTTTCTTCTTTTTATGAATTTTTTTTAAGGAAGAATTTCTTTACTTTTTTCTTTATTAATATTTTCTTTTAGTTCTGTCTACTCTACACTTCCATTCTTTGGCTTATGTTTCATATACTTAAATATTCCTTCTTAGTCACTTTGTGTTTCTCATGGTACTTAAGCTTCTAAAGCACCAAGTTTGAGTTCTTTATTCTAAACAGCTTCTAAGTTATTATCTTATGGAGATTGCCCTCTCACATATTTTATGTTATGTCACATTCTTAGAAGGATCAATTTCTGTGAGAGAAAAATGAAGATGGAAGCATTGTCCCATGGTAGAAATATTGCTACATTCCAAATTATTTGATGTAATTCTTCATCTGCCCTTTCTATAATCATTCTCTTTCTCAGTTTCCATGCAGTCTCCTCTACATGGCAATGTCCTCCTGAGATGGTAGGTGCCAGTTGTTCTTAGATATTTATTTCCCTTTTGCTAAGACAAGATGTTATCCACCATCAAATGAGAAAGTTGTAAAGCACTTAGTACACTGCCCAGCACATAGTTGGTAATATATAAATATTGATTTCCTTCCTTCCTTCCTTTCTTTTTTCTTTCCTTAATTCCGTCCTTCCTGGAACAATACTCTCTCAGAGAAAGTGGTCACTCTTTGCATAATTCATTGTAGATTAGACCCATCGCAATGTCCCCATTTTCCATGAAAAATATACTTGTTCTCCCATGAGAATATTCTCCAGTGAGACTTCCTACCACCATTGTGCCTACACAATTTCTATCCTTTTCTGAATAGCAGATTATTATTTAGTAACAGTTAATAGCTGATAGTTATAAATCACTTTAAGATTTACAAAGTACTATTGCACAGAGCAATGCCAAGAAAATCCATTCAATTTGAAATAAGACGATAGAAATACACAGGATTGGACTAAAAGCATGGCAAAAACCAAGTTTGTCCATCAAGAAGTAAGAATTGGATGTGAGGAAATAATTCAGTTCCACTTTGTTATTCATTATCCATACTAACTGCCCACAAGAAATATGGTGTTTTTGAACATCCAAATGAACTATGGCTTATTAGTTTAAGGACAGAAACATACTGTCAGGAACAAGCTAAACATTGGATTTTAATTCTAACACCACTTTGGTGACATTTAGCAAGCTTTCTAAAGCATTAAGTACACTTAATATTGAATGCAAAGCTTTGTTGAATACATATTCAACCTGGTATATAAATCAACTAAGAAGGAAATGGATGCACATTAAGTTACATATTACCCTTTAAAATAATTTAAAAATACAACATAAAAGTTTTAAAGCCCAACCTCTAAATGTCGATGTGCATCCAATAGAGTAAAAAGGTCACATGCCCAATTTTTATTCCCTATGTTTTATGTTTTGAAAATTAGAAATGCAGTCCCCATTAGCATTTCAGTTATCTGTTTATAAATTTTTTAGATTTCTGTGTGGATGCATGCATGAATGGTTCATTTAAAAAAAAAAGTATGTGTGTGTATGTGTGTGTGTATGTTTTATATTGTTCTAGGGAATTATCCTTACCCTGAGGTAAACTCAGTGCTTTGAATGAACCTAGAACTGGGAGAGAGAATCAATCAAAACCAACCAGCACTTATTAAGTGCCCCATAATGTACTATGGACGCTATATACAGTATAGTGTACACAGTGTCCATGAGTGTATTGGGCACTGAGGAACTAAAGGTAAAAAAAAATAACTTTGCACTCAAAAAGCTTAGATTCTGTGGGGGAGAAATGACATGTAAATAAATGTATACATGATAATTTGAGGAGGAGGGCATGAAAACTTAAAACTAAGGGAATTCAGAAATAACACTGTAAAAAAGCATGGAGGCAAAGTGTGGATTGGCAAATTCCTGGCAAAACAAGTAGGACAGTTGGGCTGGAACTTATAGTGTACCAAAGAGAGAGTATTATTTAATAATTCTTGATACATAGACTGGAGTCTTAATCTGAACAGCTTTAGATGCCAATCAGATGACTTGGATTTTGTAAATCCTAGAGAAATAGCAGCCCCTGAAGGTTGTTTAACGTGAGTAACATGGTCAGAGTAGCCAACTAAAAATTACTTTGAATTTATTTAGCATTTATTTATGTGTGTATGCTTTGCTTTTCCCAAGAGAATGCATGCTCATTGAAGGTTCAGACCTGCTTCTTTCTATCCCTGGCACCTATTACAATATGTATTGTGTAGTAAATGTTTAATAAATTCTTAGTAATTAATTGATTCATTTCCAATTTTGTCAAGAGTGGCCAGGAAGGTGGAGAAACTGGAAACTAGGAGTCTAATTCAGAGGTGATTATAATAGTTCAGCAGAGAGATTAATTAAGATGGCAATTTTATCAGTAGAAAAAAGGGGAAAGATATGAGAACTTCGTGGAGATAAAAGTGACAAGTTTTAGCAATTGATTGGGTATGAGGAGATAGGCAAAAATAAAAAATTAAAGATGTCTTGGAGGTTACAAACCTTAATGACTAGAATGGTAGTTGTACCCACTACAAAAAAAAATAGTAAATTTGGAACAAGGGTAAATTTATTATTGATTATTGTCATTCAGTCATCTTTTCAGTCATGTTTGACTCTTCATGACCTCATTTGGGGATTTCTTGGCAAAGATACTGGAGTGGTTTGGCATTTACTTCTCCAGCTCATTTTACAAATGAGGAAACTGAGGCAAACAGGGTTAAGTGACTTGCCCAGGGTCACACAGCTAGTAAGTGTCTGAGGCCAGATTTGAATTCACAAAGATGAGTCTTCCTGACTCCAGGCCTAACACTTTATCCACTGTTATACCTAATTGCACTAAGGGTGAGTTTAGGAAGAAGGAAAGTAGGTCAAGATGGTGGATTAGCAGAAAGAAGTTTGGCTAGTTCTGTCTCTTCTCCTTCCTCTCTTCTTCCACCCTAAAAAAAATCTTCCAATAGATATAGAAATTGCACCTGAACAAATCCTGATAGGGAAACCCAAGGGGAACAAATCTACAGAGTCATTTTCCAGCATACTTCCACATAAGTATACTAACAGAGAAGTGAGTGGACATTGGGTGTGGATAGCAATACCACCAAGAACATTTTAGTTCAAGGAGGTGCTGTGCACTGGAACCAGGGGAGGACTCATAATTAGATCAAACATCATAACATTGCGCAGAACGTGGTTATAGTTGCCAACTGACAGCTTTGTCCCTCCCTGTCCAATTCTAGGACAAAGATCCAGGGCAGATTGAAAAAAAAACATGTTAGAGGGGGTTTGGCGTGGTAAAGAGAAAGTTCACTTCTTTGTGTGAGACAGGAGTGAAGGAAGACATAGTGGCAGAAGATATCTTGGTGATGTGAGATGAGGAGAGGAGAAGAAGGAGCTCCCTTTGGAACGGCCTCATTTCTTTCAGTAAAATATGTGGCAAGTTGCTTAGCTGATAAAGTAAGGGATTAGAGAACTATGGGAAGTCTGACCAGGGATGAAATGGATTGGAAGATTTGTGAATTGTACTGTGAGTCAACTAGGGAGATATAAAAGGATTGCTTTGCAGCATTTATGTAACATAAATTTAGAGTGGACCCACACAGCATAGTTTTATTTGTAATGTTCTCAAGCTTCGTTCAGAAACGTATGTGTAGGAGTAAAGGCAGTAAAAGGTAAGGGTGATCTAATGCTGAGGCATGGCAGGACAAGATCAGTGGTATGATAAGGGGGTAAGGAACAATTTGGAGTTAATCTGGTTGACCAAGGGGTTCAGTTGGGTAAAGGAGAAGAATGTAACTCTTGCAGGGGTGATAGCTGCGGAAAGAACTGAAGGGATCTAGCATTGGAGGTCATGGTGTGGGCCTGTTAGAGTATTTGTGAGAAGACAGGCACACTGTTGATTGTGGTGGAGCTCTGAACTGGTATAACCATTCTGGAAAGTAATGTGCAATTATGTGAATAAAGTGACTTAAATAACTGTATCCTTTGACCCAGAGCTTCCATGACTTGGCTTATATCGTTAGGATAAGAAAAAAGCTCAACATACACCAAAATATTTATAACAGCACTTTTTGTGACAGCAAATTATGGGAAAGAAAATATATGTCTATGACTGAAGAATGGAGAAACAAATTGTGGTATACGAATGTAATGGAACATTAATTGTTATGCTATAAAAATGGTGCATGCGTGTGTGCGTGCGTGTGTGTGTGTGTGTGTGTGTGTGTGTGTGTGTGAGATGAATATAGAGAAGCATGGAAAGAACTTCATGAACTGATGAAAATTGAGGTAATCTGAGAAAAGAAAAAAAGTACACAAGTTGTTCGGCTGTTTAGTCATGTTGGACTCTTGATGACCCCCTGGACTATACTGTCCACGCACCTTTCTTGGCAAAGATGTTGGAGTGATGTGCCATATCCTTCTCCAGTGAATTAAAGCAAATAGAAGTTAAATAACTTGCCCAGGGTCACACAGCTAGTGAGTATCTGACACAGAAATTAAACTCAGGTCTTCCTGATTCCTCACTCAGCACTTTATCCACTGAGCCACCTAGTTTCCTCCTACACAGTAAGTACAACAATATAAATGAAAGAACCACAAATGTATATACAAATCCAAAACAAATAGTGCAAAATGATAAAGAATAAGCAGAATTTGAAAGAAGAGATATGAGAAGACACTGCCACCTTACCCCTTTTCAGAGGTGGAAGATACATTAGTGATTACATTGCATATGTTTTCTGATGTGCTGCTCAATTATGTTTATTTTTTCCTCTTCTTTTTTTCCCTTTTTTTGTCTTTGAAAATATTATTTGTTATATGAATTGTCTTTCTGGGAGAGGAAGAATAAAGGGGAGGAATACTGCAGGATACTAAGGTGACGTACCAAAACAAAAATCAATAAAAATATAGTTTAAAAGGTGAAATTCTATTATATTGGCATTGTCACTCAAGAGGCAAATTTACAAATTTAGATAAAAAGAATGATATCTGCATCCAAAACCTTAAAGAAAAACACAGCTTGGGCATAAGTTCTACTAGAATTCCTAGAAGAAATGAAATAAGGGTTTAAAATGGTTTAAAGTTTTTTTTTTTTCTAAACGAAATGAGAATCCCAGAATAAAATTTCCAAAAGAACTATTGAAGAAAGAATTGGGGAGAGAGCCAATTGCGTAACACAAGAAGTACAAAACCTCAATCAAGCAACAAACTCCACAAAAGTCAGAATGGACCAAATAGATGCCAATGGCTCCATGAGACAATAAGCAATATTAAAACAAAGTCAAAAGACTTAAAGAAAGAAGAAAATATCACCATCTCACAGCAAAAACAACTGACTTGTAAAACAGATTAAGGGGGGGAAATCATTGGAGTACCTAAAAGCCCTGACCAAAAAAGAACATAAACAAGATATTTCTTGAAATCTTAAGAGAAAACTGCATGGATCTTGTAGAACCAGAGATTAAAGTAGAAATAGGAAAAATCTAATGGCCACTCCTAGAAGCAAGACCGCAAATGAAAATTTCCAGGTACATTAAAGCCGAAATCCACAGCTTCCAGGTCAAAGGAAAAGTATTGCAAGCATCTAGAAAAAGAAATCAGGTACTGATGGTTGACAATTGAGGTCAGACACAATTTAGCAGTCACAACTATAAAGGAACAGAGAGTTTAGAATAGGATATTCCAGAATGCAAAGATATTGGCTTACAGCCAAGAATTACTTACCCAGCAAAACTAAATATAATGTACAGGGAAAAAATAGACTTTTTACTGAGACAGAGGACGTCTAAGCATTCCTGATGAAAAGATCAGGTCTGCACAGAAATTGAAGTTCAAATACAAGAGCTAAGAGAAACGTAAAAAAATAAAATGTCCAGAGTCAGGAGATGAATTGCCTTGTATGAAAAACAGCATTTTTTCACTAAAGACTGCTTTGGCTGCATCTCCCAAATTTTGGTATGTCTCATTGTTGTCATTAAATTTGATGCAATGGTTGTTCCTATGATTTGTTCTTTGTCCCCAAAATTCCTTAGGATTGTTATTTGGTATCCAATTAACTTTTATTCTTTCCTCAGTGTTCCTTTATTCAATATAATTTTTATTTATTTATTTATTTTGACCAGTACAATATTTACTTAATACTTTTTTCCTGCTTTTATCTGTAAGATTATTATGCCATAATAATAAAAATCCACTTTGTAGAGGTACTATGTGAAATATGTGTACTGCTTTCTATTCACATTAAATAATCACCAGAGGTCTATCATAGCTAACTTTTCCAAATTTGATTTCATCTTCTTACCTTTTTTAAAACTAGTTGTCCTTTGCACTTCCTTCTTGGAAATCATTAGCGTATGGTTTCATTTATAACAGCCCTTCCCTTCAGATAGCCCCACAATTGGTGTCAGCTGACTTCTCATTGAAGAAGCTGGATAATAGGTCCACTTACCTGGCTCTATGATTCAGTAATCTAGGCAAGAAGCCATCAATTGTTTTAACTCACTACAAAACAGACAAGAAATCACCAATCTCCATTAATTCCACCTAATATTAGATCCCATGTTTCACACTCCAGGCTGTGCTAAGACCCAGAATTCAGAGTTTCTATGTCTTCATCTTTGTTAGTAAACCCTGTTGGATCCACAGTTTGAATTTACATGTATATTCCATTGCCAGGCTTGAAGAAAATGTAGCCATGGAGAACTAAACCGATCGAAACTATGCATTTCTTAAGGACAAAATAACTTACACACTGAGCTCCTTGAGTCTTATAAAGTAACAGTCTTATAGTTACCCACTAGATGTTTTATTTTGAATTTTTCCTGAAATTTTGTATTTTATATTTGCTTATCTATTTTATGGTGGGAATAAAAAATATTTGTGGTGTCTACGCATGCTTCTGTGGTGATTTAACTCTATTAGGCCAAAGTCAGGTGACTAGGGCTCCCTGAAATATATGCAATAAAGTCAGTGAGAAGGTAGAGTTCTTCCATGGAAAGGAGCTTGAGAGCTGGTTTCTGGTTGGGTAAGTCTTCAAATTAATACACAAATTTCTACATTCTTTGAAAATGATCATAATTATCCCACAGAGAAGGATGGATGAGATGGATAGAAGGTCACTAAATTTCTAAGATCCCTACTGAGCTTGTCCTGTACTCAACACTCTTGCCCAGTGATTTATGTTCAAACCATTAGGGGAGGGATATAATTACCTAGAATTTCAAAACTATTACCTTAAAAAGGATCAAATGAATGTTTGCCAATAGCACATACTTGTCAAATGAGGAAATAGAACTTGAAATTGCAGATTAAAAGAGGAATGTTAAAATTCTTGGTTCAGGGAAGGAGAAATAGAAATGGAAAAAATCAGTTTTATCAAAATATCTAAGAATATTACTACTTCTACTACTACTACTCCTATTACTACTACTACTACTTTAAAATAAGATGGTTAAAATAATAGAAAAAAAACTAATGCTAAGAAGGGAAGAATGAAGGAATGAAGTTATGAAGGAGGCCACACAGTATGATAGAAAGTCAGAGGATCTGGGTTTATGTCCCAGAGCTGCCCGTGGGAACATTGGCAAGTCACCTCCCATCTCTTGGTCTTAGTTTCCTCATCTATAAAAAGAAGAGTTTGGACTTGATGACATTTAAGGTTTTTTCCAATTCTGAATTTATGATCCTATTATCTATTATATTAGCTATTGACATTAATATGATACAGCAGATGTGCATAGAATTAAATGATACATTGTTATTTACATATATCTGCTTGGATGGGAGTTTATATGAAACATCTTATTTTTGAACGAACTGAGCTGGAGAGATTTTGAAAAAAAATGACCATTTGATTATGTTCCTAAAGACTATTTACTGACAGTTCTTTAAAAAAATTATAAACAGATGCCCACAGTTTCTTGATACAATACTCTTTTATTTTTGCATATTGAAATATTTGTGTTTGATAATAACTGATAAGTACAAAATAACATTTTTTTTTAAAACAAAGACTGCTAGTCATGAGAGTAATCAAGCAGGTAGAGATTTCCACTATTTTTCTCTCCTTTGTGTGTGGATCTTTGTGCTTGGATCTTCCAGGGGTCATGATTCTCACTTGCCCCCCTCATTTCTGTGGGTGTAGCTTTCTTTCAAATCTGTCTATGGCTAAGAGGATTATGGTAGCACCTTCAGGGGTGTGCTGTTAAAAGTTTAGCAGAAGGCTCTCTGTAAAAAGAAAATATATACACAACACTTTTTTCTTAGTTTAATCTGCATTATTAATATTTTTCCATCACTTTTTAAAGTGTAGAAATCAGCAAAACAATAAATCAGACTCTGACCTGTAGTTACCGATTTTGGAGGTATAAATGCTCAAACTGAAAATTTAACAATCAGCTCTCGAGAAGGTGTAGCTGGCTCCAGCACTCCTCTACCCTGAATCTAACTCATCCTAGGTAGCAACAGCTGTGATTGTGGACTCACTGTAATCCTGGAGGACATAACCATTTAATGTATCCTTTCTTCTCTGGCATTCAGTAAATCTTTTTTTTTATTTTTGTCAGCATAAGCCTTGAGCCCATGGATAGTGATGAATCAGTAGTTTTTTTTTTAATTTAAATGCCTTTATGTAAATTTGTGACATCTATTACAGTTATTCATAAACCTTTCTTGCTTATTTCATGGTTCTTAGCTCCGCTGACATAGATGGGGCTGCTGGATATCTGAGTTCCAGGTGGGTTTGGTCTTACTAGATGTTAGCAAAGATGAGAGACCTCAGTGAATTTTAAGGTGATGGACTTGGAAAGGCAGAAAAAAAGTAAAATACACTTTTTACATTAAGCCAAAATTCCAGGTTTTAGTTTATTGGAAAAGCTTATTAATAACTATAGAAAGAATCATGCTTCCTGAATCAGTTTTTTTCTTTTCATAAAAGGTCCTTTCAAAGTCTGATAACACTAACTAGAAGTTCAGATTACTCAATTGTACTTCAGCATTATTTATGAACCATCTAGAAAAAAAGGCTAAAATCAACACATTTTTTCTGACCATGTTTTAGCTTTAGATAGATTATTGTAACGGAATATGCAGATAGTATATAGAGAATCATCCTTGGAGTTAGTAATACCTGAGCTCAAATTCTGACTTTGATATATACTTTTTTTTCATCTTGGACAAATCACTTAATTTCTTAGTTCCTTAGCCAACTCTCTAAGCTATTAAGTTGTAGAGAAAGGGAAAAATATATACATATATACATAAATATATACACATACATATACATCTATACACACATATAAATACATGTCTATATACACATGTACAAAATATATCTATATATTCATAAGTGGATGTAGACGTGTACATAGTTATATATCATCACTTTTAAAACTGTGTTCTTTTAATTTGTCTCCAGCACTGAATATCTGTTATTATAAGATCCTTCTAAAGTCTTAAAAAACAGAAACAAAGAACATAAATAAAACCTTAATTCTATTGTTCAGAAGCTTTCAAAATTGAAGTTATAGAATTTGGCTTTAAAAGCAAGGTTTAAAATGTCTACTAGATGTGTGGATCCATTGATTGTATTGATTACTTTGTGAACTCACTGAGAAATACTTATGCACTTAGTCTAGCTGTTCCAGTGGCTTTCTGGTTATCCCACTGCTTCCTGCTGAGTAAAGTTCTCAATAATTGATTGAAATGTAAATAAACTGGAAGGAGCATTTTAAGCTTGAGAGAGAAATATTTGTTAAACGTTTACATAAAAAGGATCATTGGGATGGCAGTAAGAGCAACACAAGATACAAGAGCAGCAGGAATGTGAGAAAGAAAAGATTTATTACTTGATTCTGGGCAACTCTTCCCCCCACCCTGAGCCAGAGCCCTTCATGAACTTCTGTTTGTTTTCTCTCATTGCTGTATGAGTAAATTCTTAACCATTGGCTGGTAAGTCACACCAGATATTATATTTATGCTGCTTTTGTTCTTTTCATGCATCAATGGAGAAATACTCACCTTTCTTTGATATTAACTGTGACTATTAGACATGTTTAAATAAGCTCTGAATATTTTTTTTTTTTTAGTTTAAGGAAACATGAGGAAAGGCACACAAAATAATTCAATCAATACTTCTAATGATTTAGCTCGAAGCAAAGTTGTAAAGGTAACTCGCTTAGTTACCTTAGGTAACTCCCATAGTGTCTTACTCTCTTTTTTGTACCCTTTTCTTCCTCTGTGTGTTCCTGGTGTCTTATATTTTTATAACTTGCTACTAAAATTAATCATTATTCATTTATGATATTGTATAAAGTGAGAGTTGTATCTCACAGAGTATTTACAGTTGAAGCCTTATATCTAATTTTGGGATGTAAGCTATGTGCCCTGTTAAAATAAACTTGGACTTCAGTTGGAAAGGAAGTCATTTTTGTAGCCAGAGGTAAGGAATTTTTCTTGGAGTTCCAGAGATCACACACATTGGCAGTAGCCCACTTTGTATTTTTGTCAAGGCTCACTCTGGTTCTTACCTCTTCTTTTCCCTCAAACAGTACATAAAATCTTCTAGGGATAGACATTATTTTCTTTATTTATGTTTACCATTTTTAGGATACCTACAAGTAGACATTTTCCTCCCTACCTATGCAACATTAGAGGCAAGTATAGCCAAAAAGAGTAAAAGCTGTGTGATGATGGAGGATGTTTGGATGAGGGACTTTATTTTTTTTAGTAGTATTTTATTTTTTTCCCAATTACATGTCAAGATAATTTTTAGCATTCATTTTACAAGATTTTGAGTTTCAGGTTTTTCTCCCTCCCTCTATCCCCTTCTCTCTTCCTAAAATGGTAGGCAAAGTGATTAAGGTTCTACATGTGCTATTATGTAAAACATTTTTTCATAATAGTCACAATTATTAAAAAAGAAACAGATCAAAGGGAAGAAACACAAAAAAGAATAAAGTAAGTATAAAAAGTATGCTTTGATATGCATTTAGGGACAATTAATTCTTTATCTGGATGTGGTTAGCATTTTCCATGATAAGTCCTTTGTACTCATTGTGTTGCTGAGGAGAACTGAGTCATTCATTGTGGATCATCACACAATGTTGCTGATACAAAACACAATGTTTTCCTGGTTCTGCTTTTTTCATTTAGCATCAGTTCATGTAAGACTTTCCAGGTTTTTCTGAAATCTACTTGTTCAACATTCTTTATTGCACAATAATATTCCATTACATTCATATACCACAGTTTGTTTGGCCATTCCCCAATTGATGGGCATCCCCTCAATTTCCAATATTTTGACAGCACAAAAAATATTTTTGCACATCTATGTCCTTTCCCCTTTATTATGATCTCTTTGAGATACAAACCTAGTATTGATATTGTTGGATCAAAGAGTATGCAGTTTGGTTGCCCTTTGGGCATAGTTCCAATTTTTTCTCCAGAATTTTTGGATCAGTTCTCAACTCCACCAACAATGCATTAGTGTCCCAATTTTCCCACATTTTATTCAATATTTATAATTTTCCTTTTTTGTCATATTAGCCAATCTCATAGGTATGAGGTAGTACCTCAAAGTTGTTTTAATTTGCATTTCTCTAATCAAAAGTGATTTAAAGCACTTCTTCACATGACTATGGTTAGCTTTGGTTTCTTCATATGAAAACCGCCTGTTCATATCCTTTGACCATTTATCAATTGGGAAATAGTTTGTATTCTTATAAATTTGACTCAGTTGTCTACGTATTTGAGAAATGAGGAGAATTCTGGTTTTTGTTCCACTCTATCTGCTTCTGTTTTATGTAACAGTTCATCTCATTCACATTCACAGTTATGACCACTGCGTATTTCCCTCCATCCCATTTTTCTTCCTGTTTGTCCTTTCCCTCCTCAACAATGTTTTGCTTCATTCTACCATCTCCCCCAGTCTGCCCTCTTTTCTGTCAGCCCCCACCCTGACCTCCACTTTACTTAATTTCCTCCCCTCCTTCTTTCCTGTCAGCTGATTTCAACTGATTGTGTATATTATTCCCTCTTTGAGCCAATATTGATGAGAGGAAGGTTCAAGTTATGCCCATTGCTCCCCCTCCGATCTTTCCCTCCATTATAATAGGTCTTCTGTGCCTCTTCATGTGAAATAATTTACCCTATCCTATCTCTCCCTTCCTTCTGCACCCAGTGTACTTCTCTTTCTCATCTCTTAATTATTTTTCATGTCATTCCCTCAAATTTACTTTATCCTTGTACTCTTTATTTATTTCTTCTAGCTGTACAATTTTTGTAGTGGTACAATTTTTAAGATTACAAGTATTATCTTTCCATGTAGGTGTGTTTTCTTTTCCCATTTTAGGCTTTTTTTGGGGGGGGTCTTAATATTGGAGATCAATTTTTTTTTTGGTCAGTTCTGGTCTTCTCCTTATGAAAGATTGAACTCATTCTATTTCATTGAATGACCATTTTTTCCCTTGAAGTATTATGCTTAATTTCACTGTGTAAGTGATTCTTGGTTATAGTCCTAGCTCCTTTGCCTTCCAGAATATCATGTTCCATGACCTCTGATTCTTTAATGTGGCAGCTGCTAAGTCCTGTGCAATCCTGATCGTGGCTCCCCAAAATTTGAATTGTTTCTTTCTGGCCACTTGCAGTATTTTTTCCTTGACATGATAGTTCTGAAATTTGACTATAAATTTGATAGGAGTTGTTATTTTGGGATCTCTTTTCTGAGGTGATCAATGGATTCTACCAATGCTTATTTTGTCCCCTGGTTCCAGGATATCAGGGCAGTTTGCCTTGATAATTTCTTGAAAGATGTTGTGCAGGTCTCCTCTTGATGGAGTACTTTCAGGTACTCCAATGGTTCTGACATTGTCTCTTCTAGATCTATTCTCCAGGTCAGTTGTTTTATCCAATGAGGTATTTTACATCTTCTTTTATTTTTTTTTCATTCTTTTGAATTTGTTTGATTGATTCTTGATGCCTCAGTCATTAACTTCCACTTACCCAATTGTAACTTTTAAGGGGTTGTTTTCTTCAGTTAGTTTTTATATTTTCTTTTCCATTTTGCCAATTTCCAATTACCATTTTTCTTTTTTTTAACAATTTATTTATTTTTAGTTTTCAACATTCACTTTCACAAGATTTTGAATTCCAAATTTTCTCCCCATCTTGTCCCTTCCCCCACTCCAAGATGGCATGCATTCTAAATACTCCTTCTTCTAATCTTCCCTCTCTTCTATCTCTCCCCTTCTCTTATCTCCTTCCCCTACAATTTTCCTGTAGGGCAGGATAGCTTTCTATACCTCATTGCCTATATATCTTATTTCCCAGTTGCATGTGAAATCAATTTTTAACATTTGTTTTTAAAACTTTGGAATCCAAATTTTCTCCCTTCCTCCCTCCCCACCCACCCACATTGAGGAGACAAGCAACTTGATACTGATTATACATGTGTCATCATGCAAAACATTTCCATAGTGGTCATCTTGTGAAAAACTAACTGTATTTCCCTTCATCCTATCCCACCCCCCATTCATTCTATTCTCTCTTTTTAAGCTGTCTCTCCTTAGAAGTGTTTGCTTCTGATTACTCCCTCCCCCAGTCTGCCCTCCTCTATATTATCCCCCTCCTCCCTTGTCCCCTTCCCCCCTATTTTCCTGTAAGGTAAGATAGATTTTCATACCCAATTGAGTATGTATGGTATTCCCTCCTTAAGCCAAATCCAACGAGAATAAGATTCACGCATTCCGTCTCACCTTCCCCCATTTCCCCTCCACTCTAACAGCCTTTTCTTGCCTGTTTTATGTGAGATAATTTACCCCATTTTACTTCTCTTTTTCTCCTTCTCTTAGTATCCTCTCTCACTCCTTAATTTTGTTCTCCAAATATCACTCCTTCATCTTCAAATCACACTGTGCCATCTATCTATCTATCTATCTATCTATCTATCTATCTATCTATCTATC
>NW_020954590.1:24524282-24613000 GCF_900497805.2 Vombatus ursinus
ATCTATCTATCTATCTATCTATCTATCTATCTATCTATCTATCTATCTCTCTCTCTCTCTCTCTCTCTCTCTCTCTCTCTCTATCTGTCCATCTCTCTATCTCTTTATCTATCTATCCATATAATTTTTTCCCTCCAACTACCCTAATACTGACAAAGGTCTCATGACTTACAAATATCATCTTTCCATGTAGGAATATAAACAGTTCAACCTTAATGAGTCCCTTATGATTTCTCCAATGCTTCTCTTCAGTCTTGTATTTGAAAGTCTAATTATCTATTTAGCTCTTGAAAGTCCTTGCTTGAAAGTCCTCTATTTCACTGAATGTTAATTTTTCCCCCTGAAGGATTATACTCAGTTTTGCTGGGTGGTTGATTCTTGACTGTAATCCTATCTCTTTTGTCCTCCAGTATATCATATTTCAAGCCCTCCGGTTGCTTAAGGTAGAAGCAGCTAAATCTTGTGTTATCCTGATTGTGTTTCCATAATACTTGAATTGTTTCTTTCTGGCTGCTTGCAATATTTTCTCCTTGACCTGAGAACTCTGGAATTTGGCTACAATATTTCTAAAAGTTTTCTTTTGGGTATCTCTTTCAGGAGGTGATTGGTGGATTCTTTCCTTTTCTATTTTGCCCTCTGGTTCTAAAATATCAGGGCAGCTTTCCTCGATAATTTCTTGAAAGATGATGTCTGGCTCTTTCTGATCATGACTTTCAGATAGTCCAATAATTTTTAAATTTTCTCTCCTGGATCTATTTTCCAGGTCAGTTGTTTTTCCAATGATATATTTCACATTGTTTTCTATTTTTTCATTCTTTTGGTTTTGTTTTACAACATCTTGATTTCTCATAAGGTCACTAGCTTCCAATTGTTCCATTCTAATTTTTAAGGAAGAATTTTCTTCAGTGAACTTTTGGACTTCCTTTTCCATTTGACCAATTCTGCTTTTTAAAGGCATTCTTCTCCTCATTGAGTTTTTGGACCTCTTTTGCCAGTTGGGTTAGGCTATTTTTAAGGAGTTATTTTCTTCAGTATTTTTTTTGGGGGGGTCTCCTTTAGCATGCTGTTGACTTGTTTTTCATGATTTTCTTGCATCACTCTCATTTCTCTTCCCAGTTTTTCCTCTACTTCTCTTACATGCTTCTCAAAATCCTTTTTGATCTCTTCCATGGCCTGGGACAGATTTATATTTTTCCTGGAGGCTTTGGATGTAGGAGCTTTGACTTTGTTGTCTTCTTCTAGTTGTAAGTTTTGATCTTCTTTGTTACCAAAGAAATATTCTATGGTCTGACTTTTTTTGTGCAGTTTGCTCATGATCCCAGCCAATTAGTTGAGTTAAAACTCTTTGTTAAGGTAGGGGTCTCCTTCCAGTGTGGAGAATGTACTGTCCCAAGCTTTGGGGGTTTTGTGCAGCTGTTTTCAGAGATATTTCTAGGGACCTGTAAATTTTCAGTTTTTCCGAAGTGGTAAGATCAAGGATGAGGTATTTACTCCTTTCTTGGCCTGTGCTTTGTTCTATGAGTGACCATAAACATTCTTTTCTGCCTTGAAACTGTGAGGAGGATTCCCTCTCTACCACCACTTCAAGTTCCACCATGCCAGTGCTCCTCCTTGCTCCAGGATCACCACCCAGAACTGTGACCCAGATACAAGCATGGTCAAAGCAAGAGAATCCTGCCTCAGAACCAGCAAAGAGATCCTTGCAATGCCCCTCTGATCAGCCACTTGATTACCCCTCAGTCTGTGGGCTGGAAGCTCAGGAAGCATTTGCCTCCCTGGGGTTGCACTTGGTACTGGGCCTGGGACCAAGCTTCTCTCTCTCACTGCGGTCACAGACTTTTCCCACTGACCTTCTAAGTTCTCTTTGGCATTTGTGGGTTGAGAAGTTTGGAAACCACCACAGCTGTCCATGATTCAGTCCCACGAGGCCTGCTTCAGGTTTTGCCTATGCGCCCATGCTGAACTGTGTTCCTCTCACTGCCCAGCATGATATTTCTAATCAACCATACAGGTTGTCTTGGGCTTGAAATTTATTTCGCTCTGTCTTTTTATGGGTTCTGTTGCTTTAGAATTTGTTTAGAGCCATTTTTTAACAGGTATTTGGCCGGGTTTGTGGGACCGCTCAAGCAAGTCACTGCTTTTACTCCACCATCTTGGCTCCACCCCGCCATTGTACTTTCTAAGGAACTGTTTTCTTCAGTGGATTTTTGTATCTCCTTTTTCATTTGGCCAATTCTACTTTTAAAGCAATGTTTTCTTTTTCCAAGCTTTTGACTCTTTTTTCATGATCCTCTTGAATCACTCTCATTTCTTTTCCCAATTTTTCTTCTACCCCTCTTATATGATTTTTAAGCTCCCCCTTGAACTGTTCTATGAGTTCTTTCAAGCTTAAGACCACTTCCCATTTTTCTTTGGGTATTTTGACATTGTCCTCTTCTGAGTTTATGTCTTGATCTTCCCTGTCACCATAATAGCTTTCTATGGTCAGATTATTATTATTATTTTTTGGCTTTTCCTTTTTGGCCTTTTTTCTTTCTTTTAAATGTGAGCTCTGCTCCAAGGGTGGCAGGGATACTGTCTCAGGCTTCTTGTGACAGACTCTATAGTCCCTGGTGGTTTAACGGGTGCTACACTGATGTTGCCCTGAGTCTCATGGGGGACCCTCACTGCACTGAAGGAATGGGAGGTGGGTGTGGCTGGCATTGCTAGAGGTCATAGGAGTCTGGAAGCTTACCTGGTGTTGAACCAGCATTATAGTGCTGGTGTCTGGATTGTGCTGAGGCCAGTGGGATTTTACTGCATTTCCCAGGGCTACACTGAAGCAAGTGGTGATCTGGCCATTGGGAGCTGTCTGTTTGCCCAAGGCTATGCTGAAGTGGAGGTCTGGCTGCTAGACAGTGCCTGTTTGCCCAATGGTGGCAGTTCTCAGATCTGGGGACCTGCTCTCTTGTCATGCTGAGGCCCATAGGGGATCCTGGTGTTGGCATTTGTCTGCTCACCCACACTGGGGCTCTGGATCTCCTGATGGTTTGCTGAGGTGGGGTTTGCTGCTGGCTTGCTGAGATGCTTCCTGTCCTGGACTGTGCTCCCCTTTTACTGGAGTGAGACAGACCTTTCTTGCTGATCTTCCAAGTTTCTTGGGCTAAAAGATAGTTTCACTCGATCTTTTTGCTGGTCATGCTGTTCTAGGATTTGTTTTTGGGTGCTATTTTATGGTTGTTTGGAGGTGAATATGGGAGTTACAGGAATTTACTGCTTACTCTACCATCATCTGGGTGGGGAACTTAAAAAGAAGGGTCCATGTAAATTTGAACAAGATCCCAGGTAAGCCTTCATATGTGACTCTGAGATGGTGCAATGACCAATGTTCCATCTTCTTTAGTAGTAAAGACAACAGGGTCCAAGAATTTGAGAGATGAAAGGGACCTAAATAGCTCTAATCAAACTCATATTTGACAAAATATCCCCAGTACTACCCAAAACATGTGGTTATCCAGGTTTCCCACTTACCAGTTCTCCAGGAGAACTATTTTCTTTCTTCTTTTTTTTTGTTTAAGCTTGCAAAAGAATATTTTTATTTCAATTTATTATTTATTTCTAACACATTTTTCTTTTTAAATTTTTAGTTCCAAATCCTTTCCTCTCCTATCCCTCCCCACCCATGGAGAAGGCAAGCAATATGACATCAATTATACATGTGAAATCATTCAAAACATATTTCCATATTAGCCATATTTCAAAAAAAGCAAGAAAAATAAGTTGAGAAAATTATACTTCAATTTGCATTCAGAGTTCATTGTTTCTTTCTCTGAAATGGCATTTTTCATCATGATCCCTTTGGAATTGTCTTGAATCATTGTACTGATAAGAATGGCCAAGCTTTTCATGATTTATTATCATTACAACATCACTGTTACTGTTTACATAATTTTTCAGTTCTCACTTCACTTTGCATCAGTTTATATAGATGTTTTTCTGAAACCAGCCCCTTGTCATTTCTTACAGAACAATAATATTCCATCATGATCATATGCACAACTTATTCAGCCATTCCCCAATTGATGAGCATCCTCTTAATTTCCAATTCTTTGTCAACACAAAAAGAGTTGCTCTAAGTATTTTTGTATAAGTTCTTTTCCTTTTTCTTTGATCTCTTTGGGATACAGACCTCATAGTGGTATTGCTGAGTCAAAGGGTATGCACAGTTTTATAGCCCTTTGGGTATAGTTTCAAATTGTTCTCCAGAATGGTTAAATCAGTTTGATACTCCGCCAGTAGTTCATTAGGGCATCTATTTCTCCCTCATCCTTTCCAGCATTTGTCATTTCTGATAGTTGTGAGATGGTATCTAAAAGTTGTTTTATTTGCATGTCTCTAATCAATATTAATTTAGATGATTTTTATATGACTATAGATAGCTTTGGTTTCTTCTTCTGAGAACTGTTTATATCCTTTGACCACTTATCAACTGGGGAATGACCCTTATTTTTATAAATTTTACTCAGATCTATAGTCAGTATATATTTGAGATATGAGGCTTTTATCAGAGAAATGTGCTGTAAACATTTTTGATATTCATTTATTGTCTATGATACCCTTTAGCAAAATGTTGTTTCCCCAATTTTCTTTTTAATAGGTCTATTTTTGTTTTTGCTTTGTCTGAGATCATGATGGCTACCTCTGCCTTTTTAAATTTAAGTTGTAGCATAATAGAATCTGTTACAGCTTTAACTCTGTCTTCTTTCTGTTTCAAGTGTGTATCTTATAAACAACAAATTGGATTCTGTTTTCTAATCTGTTCTGTTATTTGCTTCTGTTTTAGGAGTGAGCTAATTCCATTTATACTCACAGTTATGATTACTAATTATGTATTTCCTCCTATCTCCTTTTTTTTCTTCCTCTCTTTTTATCCTGTCTCTCTTTAAAATCTACCATTTCTGACCACTATTTCCCTTAATCTGCCTTCCCTTTTATCACCTCCCCTTTCTCTTATCCCATTCCCCTCTTATTTTCCTTTTGGGTAATTTACATTTCTATACACAACTGAATATATGTTTATATAGATATACTCTTCCCTCTTTGAACCAATTTCAATGAGAGTGTGATTCAAACATTACCTACCACCACTTTCCTTTCCCCGCCTTCATTGTAAAAGCTTTTCCTTGCATGACTCTTTTATGAGATAGTATTCCCTATTCTGCCTCTCCCTTGCCCCTTCTACCAGTGACTCCCTCCTTCTCACTCCTTCATTTTTTGAGAGATCATTCAAACATAATCAACTCACATCCATGCCCTCTGTCTATGTAAATTCATTTTTAATGCCCTGATAATGATGCAATTCTTAGGAGTTATATGTATCATCTTCCCATATGGGGGTGTTAATCCCTTAACTTTATTGAGTCTCTTATGATTATTCTTTCATGGTTACTTTTTATGCTTCTCTTGAGTTTTGTATTTGAATATCAAATTTTCTTTCTGGCCTTGGTCTTTTCATCAGGAATGTTTGAAAATCCTCTATTTCATTAAATGACCATTTGCCCCCCTCACCCCCAAGGATTATACTCAATTTTGCTGGGTAGGTGATTATTGGTCATAATTCTAGCTCCTTTGTACTCTGGAATATCACATTATAAGCCCTTCACTCCTTTAATGTAGAACCTGCTAAATCTTGTGTTATCCTGACTATTGTTTCATGACATTTGAATTGTTTCTTTCTGACTGCTTGTCATATGTGTGTGTGTACATATATATGATTATATATGTATATGTATATGTATACATATATGTAGATGTAGATATAGATATGTAGATATAGACCCAGGAGCTCTGGCATTTGGCTATAGCATTTCTGAGAGGTTTTTTGTTTGTTTGTTTGTTTGTTTTGTTTTGTTTTGTTTTGTTTTGTTTTGTTTTGCTAGGCAATGTGGTTAAGTGACTTGCCCAGGATCACACAGCTAGTAAGTGTCAAATGTCTGAGGCTGGATTTGAACTCAAGTCTTCCTGACTTCAGGGCCAATGCTCTAACCACTACACCACCAAACTGTCCTGAGAGTTTTAATTTTGGGATCTCTTTCAGAAAGAGATTGGTGTATTATTTCAATTTCTATTTTACTGATAGATCTAGATATCAGGGCAGTTTTCCTTGATATTTTCTTGAAAGATGTTGCCTTGGCTTTCTTTTTGATCATGCTTTTCAGGTAGCCCAATAATTCTTAAATTATTTCTTCTGGATTTATTGTTCATCAGTTGTTTTTCCAATTAGATATTTCACATTTTCTAGTTTTTCTATTCTTTTGATTTTGTTTGATACTTTTTTGATGTCTCCTTGAGTCATTAACTTCCACTTGCCCAATTCTAATTTTTAAGGAATTATTTTCTTTATTGAGATTTTGTACCTCTTTTTCCATTTGGCCAATTCCGGGTTTTCTTTTTTAATTAATTAATTAATTTTTAGTTTTCAACAATCACTTCAATAAGCTTTTGAGTTTTAATTTTTTCTCTCCCTCCTTCTCCACCTCCCTCCCCAAGACAAAGTGCAATCTGATATAGGCTCTACATATACACTCCTATTAAACATATTTTCACATTAGTCATGTTGTAAGGAAGAATTAGAACCAATAAGAGGAACCACAAGAAAGAGGAAACAAAACAATACACCTTTTATATCTAAATCATGGACCCATTTTGACTTTATTTTGGTATATGGTGTAAGGTTTTGGTCTCTGCCTAGTTTCTGCCATACTGTTTTCTAGTTTTCCTAGCAGTTTTTGTCAAATAGTGAGTTCTTATTCTAGAAGCTGGGGTCTTTGGGTTGATCAAATAGTACATTACTATAGTCATTGACTACTGTGTCTTGCATACCTAACCTATTCCAGTGATCCATCACTCTATTTCTTAGCTAGTACCAAGTAGTTTTGATGATGTCTGCTTTATAATGCAATTTAAAATCTAGAATGGCTAGGCCACCTTTCCTAGAATTTATTTTCATTAGTTCCCTTGATATTCTGTACCTTTTGTTCTTACAAATGAACCTTAATATTTTTTCTAGCTTTACAAAATAATTTTTGTTAGTTTGATTGGTATGGCACTGAATAAGTAAATTAGCTTAGGGAAAATTGTCATGTTTATTGTATTAGCTTGGCCTACCCATGAGCAACTGATTTTTTTTCCAATTATTCAGATCTGACTTTATTTGTGTGAAAATGTTTTGTAATTGTGTTCATATAGTTACTGGGTTTGTTTCGGCAGGTAGACTCCTAAATATTTTATAATGTCTCAAGTGACTTTAAAAGGAATTTCTTTTTCTATTTCTTGCTGTTGGACTTTGTTGGTAATATATAGAAATACTGATTATTTATTTATATCCTGAAACTTTGCTAAAATTGTTTATTATTTCAAGTAATTTTTTACTTGATTCTCTAGGATTCTCTAAGTATATCATCACATCATTTTCAAAGAGTGATAGCTTTGTTTCTTCTTTGCCTATTCTAATACCTTCAATTTCTTTTTCTTCTCTTATTGCTAAAGCTAACATTTTTATACTTACAAAACCTGATGTCACACAAATAAATCAATAAATCAATATTATGATTTGGTCCAATACCTCTTCGACTTGGATGCCATACTCAGTTCTGTTTAGGAATGATGATAATGGATTTAAGGGTAGTGGGAAGAAACTTAATAAGCTTAGACTGTTTCTGCTATATATGTTAAATTTTATATTAATTTTTCTTGATAGAATTGTAGAACATGTTTTAAGTAGATAAGTTTTCTAAATAGATATCAGATGAACTAGCATTCTCACCATATTTGTATCCATTTTATATATAAATAATATACAATGGAGAATTTTTCTAAAGAACTGAGAGACTAACAGATTTATACACTAATGAAAATACAAAGAGTAGAAGGAAAGTTATCGGAAGAGAAGCAAATGTCAATAAGTTTAAATGGACACATAAATTCTATATAAGCCAGAGATTGACCTTAAAGACAGATGTGCAAAAGTAATTGAAGATCAAAGGTTTTCCCAACTATAATACATAAAAAGATTAATACTATAAAATAGAAAATAATATCAGAAATATGTCCAGTATTGAGGAGTATAGAAAGCAAAACAATAATCAAGAAAGTATACAGAAAAAGTACAGAAACAAAAGCAAATGAAAGAAAGAAATAAGAAAAAAGAAACAAAACATATGCTTTGAAATTTCAAGACACCTAGTGGTTAAATTTAACAAACTCAAATTCAAACAACAAATTTTGTAAATGGTCACAAGAAAGACCTTCAAAGGTGAAGAAAAGAAGAGTAAGTAAAACAAGATTGTTTTTCAGCTATGAGAAATCACAGAAACAATTGGGATAGCATATCCCCAGAAACAAAGGATCTCAAGCTAAAATCTAAAATGATATGGTCTGTAAAACTGAAGTCCATCATCAATAAAAAGCAGGATTTCAATAAAAGAAAAGCATTTACGATCATTTCAAAAAAGATGAAAGCAGATTATTTGACTTAAAACACTCAAAATAATAGAAATGAAAGGGTGATAAATGAGTACAACTATTAAGGAAAGATAAATCAATAATTTTAGTCATTTCATGTATAAAAGGTATTGTTTAAGAAGAAAGTTAACTGTGGAAAAATAGAAGGGATAAAAAGAGTTTGTCAAATGATTAAAGAAAAAAGAATACAAAGTTAGATGTGTTTAAATGGAACTTAAGGAATCAGGAGCAAAGGTGGAAGAAATTAATTGAAGCAACATGGTCTAAACATGATGACCCTAGAGTTGAATCAATATCTTTTGTGGGATGGAGTTACAGAGTGGGAGCTCGCAAAAATGGAGAGATATATGAGATGGAGGATAGTGGATCATGTACCCCGAGTATGATTTCAGAAATGATGTTCATTCCTATGCATTTATTGTTGTCCTCCATGGTCTAAGAGGATCAAAATGACATCACAATGTCAGGGTCAATGTACAATGTGTCCAGCTGTGGTTGATCAGACCAAGATGTGCTCTACCACAGGTCAGGCACAAATAGTCCATATGAACATTTGGGATGGAGATGTCTCTTAATTTGCATATCTCATAGTTTCTTTTGAGCTACTGCAATTTTTCTTTGCTCACAGCATACAGGGGCCTTTTTTGATGTGGGCATGCCATGCTGGACAGCTCTGTGCCAGTGTCTTCCATGTCTCACAACTGATACTAACATTATTCAGAGAGACCTTGAGAGTGTGCTTGGATCACTTCTTATCTCCATGTGAGCACTTGCCTTGTGTGAGCTCTTTGTAAAATAGTGTTTTAGACAAAATTATGTTTGACATTCCAGCAATGTGGTCATCGGAGTTGTGCTCTCTACAGTAGAATTTGAATTCTAGGCAGTTCAGCTCAAGAAAGGACTTCAGTGTGTGGTACCTTATGTTGTCAGGTGATCTTCAGAATCTTCCTACCACAGTTCAAATGAAAGCTATTCAGTTTCTTGGCAGGGCATGTGCAATGAGGTTAGCACAGCAGCTCTGTACATATTCAGTTTGGTAGGTAAACTAATAGCCCTTCTTTTCCACACTTTATTTTGGAGCCTCTCAATGTGGAGCTAGCCCTGACAATGCATGAATCAAACTAATCATCTGTGTGTACATCCCTGGAAAGTATATTCAAGGCAAGTGAACTTATCCACAGAATTTAACATTTCTGCATTTCTGTAACTGATGGTTCCACATATGGATGGTGTGGTGCTGGCTAGTGAAGAACCTCTGTTTTCTTGGTATTAATTGTCAGGCCAAAACTAGTATAAACAGGAGAGAATTGATCCATAATCTGCTGCATCTCAGCCTTAGAGTCTACATTGAACGCACAGTCATCTGTGAACACAAATTTGTATACCAACTTTCCCTTCACTTTAATTTTGGCTTTTCAAGTTAAATAATTTAGTCTCAGTATGACAGCTGGATTTTATGCTAATTTTGTCCTCACTGGAGGCATCTGATAGCATCATGGAAAACAACATGCTAAAAGGCATGGGAGCAAGCACAAAGCCCTGCTTAACTCCATTGGTGACTGGGAAAACATAAGAGCATCATCTATTATCCAGAACCCATGTAAGCATGCCATCATGAAACTGGTATACAATACTGATGAACTTCTCCAGACAACCAAATTCTACCATGATCTTCCATCAGCCCTTATGACTGACAGTAGCAAAGGCCTTGGTTATATTGATGAACATTGTGTGCAGACCTCTGTTTTGCTCCCGGCATTCCTCCTGTAGTTGGTGTGTGGGAAACAGTATGTCAACAGTTTTTTTTTTGGCCCTTCCTGAAGTCATACTAGCTCTTGGGTAGACCAACTTCCAGATGAAGGATCAGTCAATTAAGGATGATCTGGAAAGAATTTTGATAGCAATGATTAAGAGAGAGACTCTCCTGTAATTGTCACAAAACAATCCATTTCTTTTTCATTTATAGAGATGGGCAATGGAGGCATCCTTGATCTCCTGGGGAAAATCTCCTTTTGCCACAGAACTCAGAATGTTTCTGGTGTCTTTTATATGATCAGTGGGCCCCCTGCCTTGTAACTCTCTGCTGAAATGAAATCAACACCAAGTGGTTTGCCACTTGATAGGATCGTATTGCCATTCAAAACCTTTTCAGTTGGAAGTTTAGCTAGAGAGAGATTGACTACAATCTGAGGTATACAATCAATGGCTTCAGCATTGGTTGATGATGTTCTGTTAAGAACACTATGGAAGTGTTCAGCTCATTTCTCCAGGATAGCGTCCTTATCACTGATCAGTGTGCTTCCCTCCACACAGAGTAATTGAGATGTACCAAAGGTCTCTGGTTTATAAATAGCCATCAGGGCATTATAGAAGCATTTTGGATTGTTACTATCAGCATAAAACTGAATCTCATCTGCCTTCTTATTAAACCAAGAATCCTGCATCTCTTTAAGCTTCACTTTACTTTTTAGGTAGTTACATGCTACCTTCTTAGAAACAAATGAACTATCCTATTGGTAAAGCCTGTGCAGTTCTCGTCTTTCATTTAGTAGCTCATAGATTTCCTCAACATTTTAATGAAACCAGTCCTGATGTTTGCAAGTATTCTGGCCCAGATAAATAAATGTGGCACAGTATACCAATCTCTGAAAGCTGCCCACTCCTTTTCTGTTGCCAAACATGTGTCCGCTCAGTTTTTCCTCCGAGTTAGCAACAAACTGTTTAGGCATGGAGAAACACTCTAATCTGTTGACGTTGAGCCTTCTGATAGTCATCTTGCTTTGAGAGGACAGCTTTTGTTGAATACAAATGTTTAGCTTGGAAAGAATTAGTCTATGATTGGCCCAGCACTCTGTACCCCACATTGACTTAGTCACTCTCACATCCTATCTGTCTCTTCTCCTTATAATGACATAATCTATTAAATGCCAGTGTTTGCTGTGAGGGTGCATCCATGAAGTTTTATTGCATTTAGGTAGAAGAAGACAGTGTTGGTGATGAGAAGGTCATGAGACTCACATGTCTTCGGTTGTGAGTGACTACTGCTGTTACTCCTTCCAACTCCACTCTTCCCAAGGACTCCCTGCCATGTCTGATAGTCTGTGCCTTCTTTGGCATTAAAGTTGCCCAGGATTACAAGCTTGTCCTTTTTCAGCACATTGGTGATGAGCGTCTCCAGGTCTTCATACAATTTTTCTTTGATGTCATCAGGGTTTGTCATGGTGGGGGCATATGCACTGATGCTGGTGATATGGCACTTTCCTAGATGGAACAATCATGTTGTCATGAGCTTATTGTTCACTCATTTTGGGAGGCATACAAGCTTGTTGACTAGATTAGATTTGACTGTGACCAGCTTCACAGTGTTCCTCCTCATGGTGGCCACTTCAGAAAAAAAATGGGTATACAGCTTTGACTTAAGTAAGTTGACCTTCAAATGCTAGCTTTGTTTCACTCAGGGCTGGTATTTGCATGTGATGTCTACTGAGATATTCTACAACAAAAGCTGTTTGCCTCTCAAGTCTACTGGATTTCATGTTGTCCATGAACATGCACACATTTCATGTACCAATGATGAGAATAATCATCTTTGCAAAGTTTTTGTACATTTTTGTGTGTTTTGACCACAAGGTGGGATCCTTGCCTGCTGCAGTAAATAGTCCAGGGTCAGGGAAAGCTGACAATTTTTAGGGCACTTTTTCTAGTCCTTCCTCACACCAGGAGATGAACAGTGTGGTCCTTTAAAAGGTTACTCAGACATCCAGGGGGTTGCCAAATTCTTCTGATGCCTCAGTTCAGTGAGAAGACAACCCTATGACCTGGGCCACCTGTGTGCAGGGTTGTGACTATAGCTCTCAATGTATCTGCACCTGCTGCTTTGTCACTATCCTAGTACAACAGGATTTTGAGGTGGGTGAAATGTTAAAATAATAATAAAAACATAAAATATAAAAAGAATAATATAATAAAGAATAAAATAGTAAAATGGTATGAGTGCTGACTTTTGACTCACACATAAATGGGATTTAAGTGAGGCAGGATTGGGTGAAATCATCAGCCTCATTCTCTCTTCTGTAGTTAATGGAGTCCTGTGGCAAGGCCAAAGTCAAAAGGACTGGTGATTACTTGGGATGCAGTGGATACCGTTGGCCTCTTTGATGTCTAACTAAGCTCTAAACACTACACAGTGCCTACTTCTGCCAACTTCATGGCATGTTGGAACAAATTGTCTGACTATTCCACTAGAGAAAGAATTGAAAATCTAGGGCATGCCAACAATTGGGAAATGGCTGAACTATGGTACATGATTATAATGGAATGTTGTTCAGTCATTGCAGTCATGTTAAACTCTTTGTGATCTTATTTGGGGTTTTCTTGGCAATGATACTAGAGTGTTTACCATTTCCTTCTCCTGCTTATATTACAGCTGAGGAAACTGAGGCAAATGCTGTTAAGTGACTTGCCCAGGATCACATAGCTTCCTGAGTGTGGAAGGATGGATTTGAATGAAGGTTCTCCTAATTTCAGGGCTGGGACTCTGTCTACTCTGCCACTTAGCTGCTCTGATGGAATACTATCATGTTATAAAAAAAATGATGAACAAGATGGCTTCAGAAAAACCTGGGAAGACTTATATGAACTGTTACAAAGTGAAGTGAGCACAACCAGGGAACATTATATACAGTAACAGCAATATTGTAAGAATGATCAACTGTGAAAGACTCAGCTGCTCTGATCAAGACAATGATTCAAGACTGTTTCAAAGGACCCACCATGACACATTGCTATCCACCTCCAAAGAGAGAACTATTGAACTCTGAATTCATATTGAAGCATGCATTTTAAATTTATTTTTCTTGTCGTTTTTTTTTTTGTTGTTGTTGCTGTAATCTGTTTTCTTTTGCAATGTGGCTAATATGAAATGTTTTACATGACTTCACTTGTGTAATAATTATCAGGTTTTTTTTTCTCCTTTGCCTGGAATTCTTTTTTCCTTATCATCTCTGCCTTTTGGCTTTTTTGGCTTTCTTCATGTGTCAGCTAAAATCCTACCTTTTTCAAGAAGCTTTCCTAGTCTTTTGTCTTTTTATCATCAGTGCTTTGTATGGTACTTGGCACATAGTCTGTGATGAATAAATGGTTGTTGACTTGAGTTGACAAAAGGACCTACCTAAAAGACTATTTATTTTTCTCTGGTTCTTTTAAAACTTGACTAATATGGGCATGTTTTGCATGACTACACATATATAACCTTGCTTGCCTTCTCAATGAGGAGAAGTGGGGAGGGAGGAAGGGAGAGAATTTGAAACTCAAAGTTTTAACAATGAATGCTAAAAATTATTTTTATATGTGACTGGGGAAAAATAAAAAGAAAAAAACTAAATAATTTTTTTTAAAAAAAAGGTCAAAGCCTCCCATTGTATCTGGGGCCATCTCCAGTCATCCTGATCTATATCTTGCCACTGGACACAGATGACTCCAGAGGAAAGAATGAGGCTGTTGACTTTGCACAGCCTTTCCTCACTTTAATCTAATTCACTTGCAAGTCACGACATCTATTTTCTGATGTTATGGTCCTCTTCAAGAATGAAGGACAAACTACAAAACAACAACAACAGTACTTTTAAGTGATATTAGTATCTGAAATTCAGATTGTTCCTCGCTTACATATGCTGACTCCATTTCTAGGCCTACATGTATCTGATCATTTTTTTTTCTCCTAAGACTTGTTCTCCCTATTTCACTTATGTTAGAAGTGCGTTGGCCCCTCAAGGACAAATCTCAGGTCTGATCAGCAGAGAAGCTTTGTTTCTCAATTTTCTTACCGGAGTTGGTTTGCCCCGGGTGTCTCACACCACCCCAACCCTCATTTTGGGGGCCCCCTATATTCATTATATATGGAGAAGAAACACCCAAACAGCAGAGTGCACTGCAGCTCAGAACTCCTTAGCTCAAGTGATCCATGAATCCCAATCTCCCCTAATAATCTCAAGGATAGCAGACAGGCACCATCCTTCCCAGTTGATATACCTTTTATATGACTTCTTGCTCACAAATTATAGTTGTTGATATGTTGCCACCTACTTATTCCTACCACATGCCTTTCTCTCAACATTTAGGCCACTTGCAATTGTAATTTTTCTATGATTGTGGTGTGACAGGTGGCAAAAGTAGTGCCTGGTAGACACAAGATATTGTTGCTAGAGTGACACTCACCCATACTTCAGAAAGTCATGTATTGCCACATAATTGCCACACTCACTTAAATTTGTTCACCAGGTAATACTCCATTCTACTGAATGATAAAGGGGATCATGCATAATCTTTCTCAAATATTTCCACAAAATATCCATTCCTACCCCAACAGCCTCCATGCTGGACAGAGTTAGTTGCGTTCCTCCTACTACCCCTCTCCAGGATGTTCTGCAATTTGCATCCGTCGTGGAAAGAGTAATGGTGTTAAAAATCTCTAGCTTTTTTTTTTAAAGAGTATCATTGAAAAACAGACAGAATTTTCTAAAAGCGATTCAGTATAATCAGTTAGTGTGTGGTACTGTGTATAGCTGTATTCAATTCTGAGAAAATTCATAGATATTTCAGTGTCTAACCAAAATATAGGTGCCCATGGATGAACTTAATCAACAAGAATTAAATAAGTGTGATTCCTGCCTTCAGGGAGTTTATATTTTGATTGGGGCCGTAGGGACAAGGCATCAAATAGACATGACTATACATATATATACATACACACATATTATCTTGTTAATTGATATGTATCTTGATATATATCAAGTTGTATATGTGTGTACATATTTGTACATATATACATACATGTGTTTGTATATATGCATATATACATACATACACATATATGCATACATACATACCCAAAAAGTTCCTTGTGCCTGGATTGTGCCCCTTGTTCACCTCTGCCTCTTGGAATCCCTGATTCCCTTCAAGAATCAACTCAAACACCACCTTAGGCAGCCAAGTTACCTTGTACAGTATCTGTTCTCTTTATGTGTGATGATGCTTAAATTGATTCTTGAAAGGAATCAGGGATTCCAAGAGACAGAGGTGAACAGGAAGAACACTCTAGACACAGGAGGCAGACAATGCAAAGTCATAGTGTACCAAAATCAGGACAATATTGATTCTTTATCAATTTCATCCTTTGTGGATGACTAGGTACTTTTAAGTAACAACAGATTCATTTAGGAGGCTATGTTGGGGTCCAGCATTTATAGAAAGCAACACAAAATCATCTATAAATAGAAGCAGCTGGTACAAAATGACAAGACAGGGAATAAATTCTCTGAAGTCTGATCATCAAGGAAAAGGAAAGGACCAGGTGAGATATATTTGGCAGAGGAATTTCTACTTGAGACCTTTCACACTCACCAACTGAGAGCAGCCTCTATTGCTATTAAGACTTTGACAGGAATCTCTAATTATAGATTAAAGACAGCTGAGTAAACTATAATTCTATTGCAAGAAAAGGCAGAAAAGCCCAGGCAAAGATGGGAATTCCACTATAAATAAAATTTTCCCCAGGATCCCCAGCACAGTGAACAAGTATGGCAAAAAGGCAGCTTGCCAAGGCAGTTAACCACATGCTACAGGAGTGACTGATAAGAGCTATAGAGAACTATGGATCTTGATTTCAGCAAGCATGAGGGAGAATATAATTTTGTGGCAACTTGCCAAGAATGTTCTATGCTTGTGTTTCTACTAATGCCAAGTAATAGCAATGGATGCAAAAATTTTAGGTTCCTCCTCCTGCTAGAGTGGATGGTAAAAGGGAATTGTTGTTGTTCAGTTATGTCCAACTATTGTGACCCAATCTGGGATTTTCTTAGAAAAGTTTCTGGAGTGGTTGCCATTTGTTTCTCCAGTTCATTTTACAGATGAGGAAACTGAAGAAAACAGGGTTAAGTGACTTGCTCAGAGTTACACAGCAAAGAAGTCTCTGAAACCAGATTTGTACTCAGGAAGAGAAGTCTTCCTGATTTCAGACCCAGCAATCTACAGTAATCTGCCCCTCCCCCCCAAGATATAGAGCAACATAACTTTCTATTCACCAGTTTGTAAACGACAATGCTCTCTCTGAGGGAAAAAGAATGAAAGCAATATGTGAAAAGCAATATATAAAAATGGTGTCTGAAAAAAGATGAGAGGAATGCTACACTATATTATATGTTATATGGTATCTTTCCAAAGTTATATTCCCATAATAGGTCTCATCTCACTAAGTCTGTGTCATATCTCTGAGGTCAAATTTGCTGCCTTGTATTAGAATTCTGATTTTGCTTGATGCCCATTCTTTGAGAGCATGTTTCAAAGAATTCAGAAGAAAGAGAATTAGGATTCCATGGTCTAAAATTCTAGTATTATAAAATTTTATTACTCTGGGGAGGATTGTATAAAATGGATCACAAATTTTGACAATAGAAATTATTCTGATTAAGAAAAAGAGGGAGGTTGCCTAAAGAAACCAATATAAATATACAGGGAATGCATCAGCACACTTTTATTAAAAAGACATTATTGAATATGGAAGCTAGGACAGACTACTGAGAATAAATATAAAAGAGTGTCACTATTCTGTAAGAACATTGTCAAGAGTGCAAAATCACAGAATTAGCTGAAACTTGTATGCTGAGGACAATGAAAATTGCTTTTTACTCTATGGTGCAAGAAGGAGATGAAGCAAAAGATATGGTTTCTGCTTGGAGTAGAAAAGGAAAAAATAATGGAAGAAAAAGGAAAATTACTCAACTCTTACTTTGCTTCTATTTCCCCTGACAATGTCAAAAAAATTCAGACTGTGAGGGAGGAAAGAAAAATGGTTAACAAAGAAGTAGAAATCTAAGCTAAGTGAGGCTAGGTTAAGAAAGCACCTAGCTCCTCTAAATGAGTTTTTCACAAGGCTCAGATGTATGATACCTTTCAGGGTACTGAATGAAATTGGACATGTGGTTTTAATTGGTAAGCTGCTTTTGATGATTTTTGAAAAATGTGGAGAATGGTAAAGAAAGTACATGATTAGTGAAGGTACAGAACTTCCCATGTTTCAGGGGGAAAAGAAGGTAGAGAATAGATTCTGAAAACTATAGTAAATTTAACTTTGGTTCATGACAGAATTAGAAATCTTTTCCAATAAAGAAATGGTGTGTGTGCACATGCGAACGTGTATGTGTGTGTGTGTGTGTGTGTGTGTTTAGAAAGAGAAGTGGGGGGCCACCATGAGTCCTCTAACATTAGACTAAACATTGCCATTTCTGACAAGTAAGAAACATTCCATAACCTTAGAAAATCTGGATTTCAGTAAGGCATTTGAAAACCTTTCATGCTCCCCTTGCAGACAAGAATGAGATACATAGGATAATACATTATATGTTTAGGAGGCTTCAGAATCTGTTGAAAGAACACCCCCCCAAAATAGTTAATAATTAATTTATATCTTAGATTGAGGTTCCTACTGGAGTGATCCAGGCATCCATCCTTGATTCTATACTGTCCAACAAAAGATCAGAGATTTAGAGTTGGAAGGGACCACATCTTTGGTAATGACATAAATTAATGTATATATGACATGCCTGTCAAATTTATAAATGATGCAAGATGGCTAAGAGTCAGAGTTCCAATAATTTTGACAAGCTAAGATAAAGGGCCAAATATAATGAGATGTAATTTAACAGCAATTTTGATTGCATTACTCCCCTTTCAAAAACCTTCAGGAACTTCTTTTGCTGACAGATGTAATCACAAGTTCCTTAGTTAGGCAGTCACTCAGTCAACAAGCATTTATTAAGCACTTCCTATGAGCCAAGTACTTGGCATTTATAACTCTGCCCAATCTGACTCAAATTTAACTTTCCAGTATAATTTTACACTATTTCCCTTCCCATATTCTCTGTTCCTGGTAAAGTAGCATACTTAATGTTCCCTGAACAGACCTCCTACCTTCTTATCTCATGTGATCATGAGAACTGGAAAGGTCATTGTGAATCATTGAGTCTGAACCTTTCATTCTGACCCTCAGGAAACTGAGGTACAGAGTGATAAGTGACTCCCTTATGGTCAAACAGCTAGTAAGTGCCTGAGGTGGGATCTCCAGGTACAGTTATCCCTTCCACATCATGACTTTCCCTATCAGAGTTTCTATATATCATGGGTAGGCATAAGAAATCAAATGGGAATTTTTGGGGGGAATTTTGTGGAAGCCACAGATGACAAATGATGGTCAGTAGATGACACAGAGCCTATGACCAAATACTTAACCCAAATTTTATAATAAAGTGCTGTAAACACCCCATAAAACAAAAAAAGAAAAAAATCAGATTTCTTTGGTATGACAGGAGGGCCAAAATATTTTACACAGATTTTCCATATTGCAGGGGTGCCATGTCCCTAACCCCCACAATGTGGAAGGGATAACCATATTTCTCCTACTATTCCTTCTGCTTGATATGTCCTCTGACCCCCAGGTCCACTGTGGTTACCTTAATGCAGCCTTCCTTGATCCTCATCCATTTATCCAGGTTAGAAGTCACCTCTTTGTTCTATGAACTCATATGGTATTTTATTTATGCCTCTCTTGTAGACTTTATTCACTCCATTTTATATTTCCTACTTATTTTGTTAAATATTATATTTTTTCTACTACATTGTAAGCTGACATCAGGGGCTATGCCCTGTTCTTCTTTGTAAACTTTGTAGCATCTGGCACAGTACCTTGTCGATAGCTGCCAAAGAAATATTTGTTTGGTTTAAGGAAATAAAGATTTACTTTTATTATAATTTTAAAAACAAATCTGGAAATTATCTTTCATAACTGCAATAGTGGCTGGAGGGTATGGATTTGGAGGTGACTTTGTTTAGCTCAAAAAGGTATAGAATATAGCTACTGTCATTATCTTTGCCTAGTGCCACTCCTAATGCCAAGGCTGTCATCATATCTGCCATGATCATTGTAAGAAAACCAAGTTAACTGAGCTGTGAGGGCAACAAATAGCAGTTTCGGGCATTATCCCTGAGGATATCACTAGTCCCTCTCACTCTGGCAAAGCAGGAAAAATTAAAAGGGAGGAATATGGTTTCTCAATTGGTGTTTATTGTTCATGTTCAATCATTTCAGTTGTATCCAACCAGAAAACCTCTTGGCAAAGATACTAAAGTGGTTTGCCATTTCCTTCTTCAGCTCATTTTCATAGCTGAGGAAACTGAGGCAAATGCTGTTAAGTGACTGGCCCAGTGTCACACAGCTAGTATCTGAGTCTTGCTGACTCCAGGCCTGGAACTCTATCCACTGTGCCACCCATTTTATTGCTATTGTGAAGCTAGTTGCCTCAAAGCATAGAGGGTTAGGTGAGGCCTCTTCATGATAGAGTTATATGTGGACTGGTGAGGGTGATGGCAGTGTTTGTTCCACAGGGATTTTCCCTGTGTATTTTTGTGATGTCCTTTGTTGTACAGTACCTTCACAGCAGCTAGGTGGTGCAGTTGATGGACCTGGATTCAAGAAGACCTGAGTTCAAATTCAGGCTCAGTCACTCATTAGATGTGGGACCCTGGACAAATCACATAACCTCTGTCGAACTCAATTTCCTCATCTGTAAAAATGAATAATAACAGCATTCACCTCTTAAGGTTATTGTAAGGATCAAATGAGATGATGTTTGTAAAGCACTTAGCATTATGTCTAACACATAGTAGGCATTTAATAAATGTTTGTTTTGTTCTTTTCATATTATGCAGAGTCTGCCTTTTGCAGAGATTGTGAATCCTGGCAGTGAGAGGATCACTCACCATCTGTTGCCATCCTATGCCCCATGAAGTCCTTCTCATTGTAGCTTTCACCCATTGCCAACAACCACAGCTTCCTGCTGCTCCCACTGAGTTATGATCATTACCCTAAGTAGGCTGACCAGTTTTCTCCCTATTATGTCAGTATTTTTATATAATGAATCATACACCGCAGTGAAGATGATTCATCTTTATCATGTAAAAATAATCTCATAAAAATACAAGACGGGAAGTAGTTTGAGGTCACCTTCCAGGAAACACTTAATTTTAGCTGCTCCAGAAAGTTCCAATGCATCTCCAATAAGTTTTACTTGGGAAGAACTTCATAATTCATATTGAAGTGTTTTAGAATTAAATATGAAGCAGAGATGAAAGAAATTGGATATGGAGATACATTTTAATTGCAGATAAAATGGTATTGTCATTGTTCAAATCATCAATTACAAGAATTAAATAGGAAAGATAAAATGGCATTGTCACTGTTCAAATTATTGATTACAAGAATTAAATAGTACAGTTTTTCCCCCCAAATAATCACCTATTACTGTGCAGAATGACAAATATTAGTATGTTTCTTAGATGAAAAACCATTAAATTTAAAGGAAAAACAAAAGGAAAAACTAACTTGCATGCCATCTTAGTCACCTACTTGTTACATCCTTTAGTTAGGCCAAATACAGCAAAAAAAAATAATGATAGTTTTAGCAAAACATGTCAAGAGTGTAATCAAGTCCAAGTGTCTTTCAACCTCTTGTATGTAAAAGATGGCGACAGCAAGATCAGGATCAGCACAGATTTAATTCATAGAGGTAGTGTTTGTGTTTATTATTTGGAAAAATGAGAAGCCTAATGTGCCTTTTGAGTTATAAGGATTTAATCTATGTTTTTAATTCTCTTTAGCCATTGCCAGAATAATTGCTTACTTTCAAAAATGAAGGGGTCCCTTTGATCTGTCAACAGGCTTTTAAAAATCTTAAGAAAGTTTCACTTGATTTAAAATGAAATGAACAGAAGCAGGAGAACTATTATTATAATGACTTATTAAGTATAAAGGAAAGGAAAGCAACTTTTAAGGACATTAAAATTCTGATCAATGAAATGAAGAATTATGATTACATACCACAGATGATGAAGCATGTCTCCAACCTATTTTCAGAGTGATAATGGATTAGAGGTGTGGAATGAGACATTTATATATATATAACCAATATTTAGATATGTTTTGTTAGCTATACATATGTGTTATAAGAAAGGGCTTGTATTTTCTTGGAGGGGAGGCAGTATTATGGGAGAGCAGTGGTAGTGAAAAAAAGAGATTTAAAAAATATAAAAGATCAGGTAGAAGTTCAGAAGAGGACAGATTCAAGAAGGTCAGTGATGGTATATCATGTTAAATTTAATACGTACTTAAGATATGTGCAATAGAGATTCACCAAGTTAATAATTCAAAGGACAAAATGGAAAATTAAATGAATAGATTAACAAATAAATGAAGTTAGTTTCAATAATCTATTTTACCCTGAACATTTGTAAGACCCTGTGAGCTCTGTCAACAGCCTTCTCCCACCTGCCTTCTAATGCCTGAAGCAGAAGTGCAAGCTAATTCGTAGACTTATGACTAGGGACCATCTGCAGATCCTCAGCCTGCTCCTGCTACAGAGCTTCTGCTGAAATGCCACCTCCACTCTTTAATGACTGTACGCAGCCCTGTATAACTGAAGTGGGGAAAGAAGATAGAGAACTTAAAGTGTGTTGCTTTTTTTAACTGGTGCCAGGCCCTAAGCTAGCAACTTAAATGGATGAATCTGCTGGGAATACTAATCCCTTTCCTCCCCATTTTCTCTCCACAATCCTATCCCAAAATTAGCTTAGCTAAGAAGGAAAAGAGAAGAATAAAGTAAGGAATTGCAGCTGGATGCTAGTGTAGATAATTACCAGACTTGAAGGAAAAGGGACTGAGATTTAGTTCAGGCCAAGAAGCCTATAGTAGAAGAATTTACTTAGGCTAGAGGACTAAGCCAGTGAACTTAATGGTGCAGTCTAGTTTCAAGAGCATATCCAACAGCAAAGTGGTATAGTTTAGAAACTGTATGAGAGTGGAATGAAAAAACAAAGGGGGCTAAAATAACAAAGGATTTCAAAATTAAAAGCCTACCCCTACAAGCAGTTAAATTAACAGAGACATCATAAAACAAGAAACAAAGGTGAGTAAATATTCAAAGCAAATGTAATACAATAAACAATATTAGAATTCATTAAGCAAATACTATGTCACAAAAGAAAGTGAACTAATGACTAAAGAAATAAAAAATTTTCTTGTCTCCAAAGAAAGCATGTAACAATAAAAAAAAAACAAAAAAAACTCCAGAGTGGAGAAAAAGACAAAATCCATAATAGAAAAAAATTAGGAATAAATAGAATATAAAATGCTCAATGTAGATAGACCTTTAAGAATATATCTAAAGGAGAGATTCACAGATTTGAAACACAAATACTCTAAAGTAGAGGAATATATAATATAAGAGAAACAAAAAGTAACAAACATACATATGTGTGTATATATCTCTGTGTGTATATGTACATATGCATGTGTATATAGAAATTCTATAAACTTTGAAAGCAATGTGCGTGACGCCTAAAAGATCATAAGTTTATCAGAAAATGTGACAAATCAAAAACCCTAACTACTAAAGGAATTAGTAGAAGAAAAGAGGTAAAAACTTCTGAATACAGAAAAAAACACATATTCACAGATTGCTATTGGGATAGGAATCATGCCTCAATACATATTCATCACAATGATTTCATTTTTTTTTGTTTTGTTTTCTTAGGAAGGCAATTGAGGTTAAGTGACTTGCTCAGGGTCACATAGCTAGTAAGTGTGAAGTGTCTGGTCTGAGACCAGATTTGAAATCAGGTCCTCCTGACACCAGGGCCAGTGCTCTATCCACTGTGCCACCTAGCTGCCCTCATCATAACAATTTCAATAATAAACAACAAAAATAAAAGCAGTCAAGTGAAAGAACCAAATACAATGAAAAGGAAATTTGAATAATACATGATAATTCTCTATCTATGAGAAATTGCAACAGGAAAAGGAATAGTATTGGCCAGAAAAAAGGAAGTCAAGTGGCAACTTAAAATGACATACCTTGCAAACCTGATCCTAATTTTCAACAAAAAAGAATGAAATTTTTTTTTACATTTCAATTTTATTTTTCAATTAAAAGTAAACAAAAATTTTAACATTCATTTAAAAAACTGAGTTTCAAATTCCCTTTCTCCCTCTTTCTCCAACCTCCTTGTTGAGAAAGAAAACAATATGATATAAATTATCCTTACGAAGTTTTACAAAACGTATTTCCATATTAGTCATGTTGCAAAAATATGCAGATCTAAACCCTCCAAGAACAAAAAAGTAAAAAACAAAGCACATAAATCTGCATTCAAACTCCATCAGTTCTTTCTCTGGAGGTGAATAACATTTTTCATAACAAGTCCTTCAGAACTGTCTTAGATCATTTTATTGCTGAAAATAGCTAAGTCATTCACATTTGATCATCATACAATATTGCTGTTACTATACAATGTTGTCCTGGTTCTGCTCATTTTACTTTCAATCAGTTCGTGTAAGTCTTCCCAAGGTTTTTTTTTTCTGAAAGCATCCTGTTCATCATTTCTTATAGCACAATATTATTCCATCACAATGATGTACCATAACTTGTTAAGCCATTCACCAATTGATAGGCATCCCTTCAATTTCTAATTCTTTGCTACTATAAATATCATATATATATATATATGTGTGTGTGTGTGTCCTTTTCCTTTTTGTTTGATCTCATTGGGTTATAGACTAGTATTGGTATTTCTGGGTCAAAGGGTATACACAGTATTATAGCCCTTTTTACATAGTTTCAAATTGTTATCCAGAATGGTTGGATCAGTTCACAACTTCACCAACTGTGTATTAGTGTCTGAATTTTTCCACATCCCTTCTGTCATTTGTCATTTTCTTTTTCTATTATGTTAACCTATCTGGTTCATGTAAACTGATACCTCAGAGTTCTTTTAATTTGAGTTTCTTTAATCAATAGTGACAAACTTTTTTTTTATATGACTGTAGATATCTTTGATATCTTCTTCTGAAAACTGCCTATTCGAATCCTTTATCAATTGGGGTATGACTTATATCCTTACAAATTTGAATCAGTTCTCTATATATTTGAGAAAGAAAATGAATATTTTAAAAAAGAGAGGTATTGCTGAAAAAACAAAAACATGAGCAGAATTTTTATCTTTTAAACATTCAAAAAAAGAAAGAAATGAAAATAACTAAGTACAATTACCAAAGAAATAATAAAGGAATAAATTACACTGTGTTTAGTAGTGCTTTAAAAAAGAGAAAGATAGAGAGACAACATAATAAAGACAAAGATAGTGGAGATAAGATGGAGTACAGGCTAGGACACAGCTGAACTCTCTCAACATCCCCCTCCAAACAACTTTAAAATAACACCTCAAATCAAATTTTGGAGTGGCAGAGACAACACAAATTCAGAGGGAGACATTTTTCTAGCCTACAACAACTTTGGACATTTGTAGTAGAGGTCTGTAACACCAGGGTAGGCACGGTCCCAGAGTGTGGCAGAAGCACCAGAAGTGTGCTTTGGAGATTGGCAGGGATTGCAATAGCAGCAGCAGCAACAGCTTCAGGAACTCTCAACCCAGAGACAGTAAGGTGGTAGGATAACTTGTCAGAAAGTTTATAGGGGACCCTTTGCTGGCACTGGGTGCAGCTGGCTCTTATTTTCAACTCTATTTCTCATAAGCAATTCTGGGTCATAGACCCAGGGCAGAGTGGAGCACTTGTGATTGGTCACAAAGGAACAAGGGTCCTGGTCACAGTTCCAGGGCCAAAAGGAACACTAGTATTTGCAGCTATAGGGGCATAGACACTCTTCCTGGATAAGAACCAGTGCATTGACCAGGAGAACAAGAATAATATCTCTCCCAGGAAAACAGAATCTTGGAAGTACCAAAAACTTGTACAGAATCTTGGAAGTACCAAAAACTTGTAGACCCCCAGAGCTAGCTTTGAAAACAGCAGCACAAAAATGCCTGAAGTGTGGCACAATGTCTCTCTATCCCCAAGTTGAGTGAAGCCCAACTTGAAGTGAAGAAATAGGTTGGGAAATGAACAAACAACAGAAAAGGAACTTAACCATAAAAAGCTACTACAGTGGCAGGGAAGATCAAGACATAAGCTTAGAGGAATACAATCATGTGAAAACATCTACAAGCAAAGACCCTGAAAAAAATTCTAATTGGATATAAGTCCAAAAAGAATTCCTTAAATAGTTAAAGAAAGACATATGATCGGTAAAGGAAAAAATGAGAAAGGAAATTAGAGCAATGAATGCAATAAAAATATGAAAATATAATTAACAGCTTGGTGAAAGAGGCACAAAAAATCACTGAAGAAAAGACCTCTTTAAAAAACAGAATGTAAAAGGTGGTGTGAAATTCTCTGAAGAAATTCTTTAAAAACATAGAATTAAGCAAACGCAAGCTAATAACTCAATGAGACATCAAGAAACAATGAAATGAAGTCTAAATCATGAAGAAAAATAGAAGAAAATGTAAAATATTTCATCAGAAAAAATACCTGACCTGGAAAATAGATTGACAAAAGATAATTTCAAAAATGTTGTACTAACTGAAAGGAGAGGGAGAGAAAGGGAGAGGAGAAGAGGGAGAGAGAGGGAAAGTGAGAGAAAGAGAGAGAGAGAGAGAGAGAATTACAAAAAGCTAGTGTGTTTCTCCCTTATGTTTACTTGGAAGGGAAAGGGAAATAAACATGGGCCAGTAGACTCTATGGAAGACCTTAAGTAAAACTGCATAGAATGAGAACATATAAATTGATTGTGATCTGGAGTGATGAGAGGAATAAACATATTGATGAGATCATAAATCTATCAAAGAAGTTTAACATTATATAATAGCCCTCACCATATACCTCCTTTTTTCTGTTGCTCCCTAGAGTCTGTGTTTCTGATTTTGAGTATCATCTCTGAAGGTGCTATAGATATCATGTACTCCAACTCTATCATTTCACATATATGGAAAGCGAAGTCTGAAAGCAGTCATTTTCCAAGGTCAAAAAGTGGTAACAGGTAGAATAAGAACCCACACTTCCTCCCCCCCAAAAATCTTTAAAAATAGGATAGAATCAGATATTTGATCAGTGTTTCTTGGGAACCAGCCTCCAGAAAGATGGCAAGATGTTGAAAGCCTATTCAACTCAATTACCTGATGATTCTTTACAACCTGAAGTTAATCAGAATTTAATGAATCACATGTGAGGAAGGTGATTTGGACTGAAAATGGAATACAATTTTAGTGAAACTTTATTGTGAATCATGTTTAGCATCTAATTAGGAATCATTTGTTCTTTTTTCTTTATGTGTTGTATTATCTTCTGTTTCATGAACTTGACAAATACTTTTTCTGGGTCATCTTCTGAGCAAAAAAAGATATCTACCTATTCATGTTAAAATAATTTCTTACCAGTCTTCTTTATCTACTTTTTATTGAGATTTTTTTGTGTCTGTAGATAAAATAACAAACTTCTTTCTGATTTGTAGCTCCAGACATCATAAACAACTAGTCAATGGAATCCAAAAGACATTAAGATATTTGGTAGTGTGCAATCAAATAACCAGTTATTTAAAATGTTTTAATCTAGTTTTGGTGTATCATAAAAATATAGATTTACTTGGATGATTTTAGTCTTTTATTTTAAATAAATGTGAGTGAGCATGTGTAGATTTAGCAGATTTGTTTAATACACACATGTATATGTGTATTAACATACATATATGAAATAATAAGATTATATATTTATGGCTGGAAAGCACACCAGAGACACTTTAACTCAAACCATTCATGTTACATATGAAGATATTGAGGCTGGGGAAATCCATATAAGATCATGTCAGAGGTAGAATTTGAACCCAGGTCCTCTGACTCCCAAGTCAACGTTCTTGCCAATTGAATTCTGTCTTGCAGGATATACCTATATACATGTGTCTATGTGTGGTATGTATACATATTCAATATGTGTACAGATATACACGTGTTAGGAATGCACATACCTGTAACATATTCTTGGGAATCTATTTGCTTTCTATCCTCTGATATGTCTGAGGAAGAGGGCGTGGATTGTATTTTTCTTCTCTTGACATCAGTGATTACATTTTGTAATTATCTTCTATTTTAATATAAATGTGCAAAAAATATCCAATCATTATATTCTTATTCTTTTCTAGTGTAGGTAATGTACAAGATTAGCAAAAAAGATAGAAAGAGTCAGATCTGTCTTGGACCAGGAAGACAATAACAGATCAACAAAGTAGAGAGTCTTTTAGGAAGAAGAGGAAACAATTAAAGAAACTTCAACTCTGGATATAATTTCCACCAAAAAGGCAAGAGCTGGTTCATTAATTATAAGCAGCAGGAACCTCAGAAAAACAAATAAACCTGTCCTGTAAAATTCACCCTAGGAAAATAGAGGAATGCTTGATATGGGGTATGATTCTAAAATTTAGAAATAGAATTTATTTAGCAACTCATTTAAATTTATGAAAATTTTGTTTAAGATCATCAAAGTCAGTTTCAGCATTCAAATAAACTGTAGGCATTGTGTTAGGGTTGGAAAAGGACTTAATGTTTATCCAGTCTAGCTCCCACTCTAATCTTGAATCTTGTCAACATTATCAAACAATCTAATATCTAATTGAAGACTTCTATTGATAGGGAAATTCTTGTTACCAAAAATGGTCGATTTCACTGTTTTGGAAAATCTTAATTTTTAGAAATTCATTCTTTATGTCAAGCTGAAATGTGCCTCCTTTGAAGTGCTGCCTTTTACTCCTAGTTCTACCCTAGGAGTTAAACAGGCAAATCCAATTCCAATTCAACAAGACCACTCTTCAATTGAGTATCAATATGTTGCCCCTTATTTAAATTAAACAAACCCACATCATTCTCCAATCAGTTCTTTTATGATGTATATAATCCATATCCCTGGTCTCCCCAAAATTGGTCTTACATGGATCAGATCTAGTCTTGGAGTGGCGTGACGCAAAAGGGTAATTTTTTTCTTGGGCTTATTGTTCCCAACTAAAGTTTACTCTGGGAAAATCTTTAAATATAATCCATACCTATGTTTCTACCAATATAGGTAATAGGCATCCTGGATCCTATTCAAGGTGACAATCATACAGGAAGAGGAGAGCCCTTAATTAACTGACAGAAAACAAATATAGAAAACACATCAAGTAATCACAAAGATTTCCAATGGAAGTATTGGAAGGATTCCAATTGGAAGGATTCCAATTAATGATGCGAGTGGGTAAAATCTGACTTTCCTGTGTCTCATTAGTTTTCTCACAAGGTCTTACACAGTCCCCCATGATTCTTAGTGTGTCCTGTGGTTTGGGTAAAGGCAAACTCATTTTGAGCTACTGAACAGGCAACTAGATCCTCATCAGACAGCTATGTTTAAATAATACACTGTCATGAAGGGAGGAGAGACAAGTCTTGATATCTTGTTCCTCCATTCCATGGATTTGCTCATTGCCCTGCTAGCTTATTAGATTTATCAAACAGTTTATCATCATTAATCAGGTCATCTTCCATGTTAAATCCTTTTTCACATGGTTACTAGTGTCCATATCATCCTTATCCCATTTTTGAATGTGTACTGGTTTCTAAATGTTCCTTTCAAAATGCAGCAGCCAGAATTGAGAACCATACCTCAGATATGGTACAACAGGGTTCCCTTCCTTCCTTTAAATACTATATATGTATATAAGTATATATATATATATATATATATATATATATATATATTTACACACACACAAACATATATGTTTGCATATATATGTGTGTATATATATAGTGTATATATATTTGTGTATATATAGTGTATATATATGTGTGTGTATATATGTATTTGTATATATGTATGTGTGTATGTGTGTGTATATATATCCATATCTATATCTATATATCTATATCTATCTATCTACCTATCTACCTACCTATCTATCTATCTATCTATCTATCTATCTATCTATCTATCTATCTATCTATCTATATCTTAAATTCCCTGACTCTCTCAGGCTGGGACTTCAAAAAGAAAACAAACCTCAAGAAGAATAGAATATTTTTAAAACCTGAATTTTGATGATATAATCACAATAAAACCAAAAAAGAAGAAGCATTTGAAGAGACTAATGTTGCACTCACAATTCTTTTAGGAGCTCACAATTAAAACAGGCATAAAAATTATGAGGGACTCCTAAGGTCTCTGTCTAAAAATATGAGGAAGACTAGAGCTTGAGCAAAATGCAAAGGATCATAAAAACAACATTATCAACAACAAAGGCTTTTAAAGCTATATGCAGAGTATGAAGGAAGGGAGGAAACAAGCACTTATGAAGCACCTACCATATGCTAGACTCTGTACTAAGTGCTTATTAAATATTATCTTATTTGATTCTCTTAACAATTCTAGGAAGTAGGTGCTATTACTATCCCCATTTTATAGCTATTGAAACTGAGTTAAAGAAAGGTTAAATGATTTGTTCTTGGTCATACAGCTTGTAAGTTGTTGTTGTTGCTGTTCAATCATGTCCAGTTCTCCATGACCCCATTTTGGGTTTGTTTGTTTTTTTTGGAAAAGATGCTGGAGTGGTTTGCCATTTCCTTCATCTCATTTTACACTTGAGGAACTAAGACAAATGGTTAAATGACTTGCCCAGGGTCACACAACTAGTAAGTGTCTGAGACAGGAGCTGAAGTCATGAAGATGTCTTGATGATTCAAAGTCCAGTGCTCTATCCACTGTGCCACCTAGCTAGTAAGTTACTGAGCTTAGATTTGGACTCAACAGTGCTCTATCCACCATGCTACTTAGCTTCCATGAAGATGAATTAAAATGGGTAGGTACTTTACATGGAACAGAGGATAAAAGATAATAGAAAAAAAGTGGAATTGCTATTTGCTCTAATTCTCCTTATCAAAGAAAATTGCTTTCAACCTTGAAAGTGTAGAACAATGATATTTAAGTAAAAGTTAGAGCTCAACATATGTGAATAAATGAGGGGGGGTTACATATCTATTTTAATGGAATTTAAATGCCCAGAAATTTAAATGCAGTTCAGATATATTTCATGACATTGAACAAACTTACAGATGAAATTATTTCACTCCTTTAAAAACATTTAAGAAATTGTGTTGAAATAGAAAATCAGAAAGGTTGTACAAGATTGGAGTTTGGAAAGCATTATGATTTTCAAAAGTGGGACAAAGGTGGATCCCCAAAATAAAGGTGGTAAGAAATATTTTAAATATGTCTGTATAGTTACGTAAGTGTATGTGTGTATACACATATGTTTGTTAATTTATTAAATTACAAATCAACTTTTCCTTTTCCCTAACTTTTTCTTCTCTCTCTCTGTCTCTCTCTCTCACTCTTTCTCTCTCTCTGTCTCTATCTCTTCTCTCTCTCATTTTTCTTATTTCAAAATTATTTTTCTACTAAGTCATCATAGATTCTGCTACCTTCCACTCTTTTACATTTTATTCAGAGAAAATTTCCTTCCAAATGCCTAGTTTTGACTTAAACCCTTAAAATGAGATCTTAACTTTAATTTGTGAATATTTTACCTCTTATTCCTAAATGTGCACATTCACTGAATTTTATCATTACTGAATGTTTCTTGATACATTCTCCTCACATTGCCATCTTATTTGAAGTACAAGAAATTAATTGGGCCACTAATTCTAGTTATATTTTAAAGCATATGTCTTAATGATACTGGTCAACTATTCTTTAAGATGCATATGGTTGATGTCATGAAGCCATCTTCAAATAACAAATTTTCCTCAATAAGGCATTTGACATTGGCTAATTACCATATTATTTAAACTGGATTTTTCTCTTTTTCTAAGCTTATTGAGTCTTTTAGTATTCAGTGCAATGCAGAAAAAAAAGTATTCAGCCCTACTGTAGTCAACATTTTTATTAGCAACTAGAATGAAGGCACAGGGGTGGGGCACAGCTTATAAAATGTCCATAAGAATCTAAGAGAACTGGTTAGTAGATTAGAGGCTAGAATTAGTCATCAGTATTATTGAGACTGTGTGGGATGAAACCTCTGATAGAAATATGGCTCTATGAAGGTTCTGTGTGCCTTATTCTAAAAGAGCAAGATAGCTAGAAGAAGGAGGAGCATTATGTCACTATATATTCAGAAGACATATATGTATGAAGAAATTCAGAAACCTCAGGAGGGAAGTTCTGTGAAGAGCTTTTGGGTGAAGATCAACAAACACAGAAACAAAAGTGATATTGTGTTTGGAATTTTCTACAGACCATCTGGATAGAAAGAGGAAATAGTTGCATAGTTTGGTAAACAAATCACAACCTTGACATGATAAAATGATATCTAGTATTTGGGAGGGACTTTAATTGTCTTTACATATGCTAGAGATCAATCTCTGCCAAAAGCAGGATAGCTGATAATCCTTGACTTTCCTTATATGATAATATCATCCTTCAAAAAGTGTAGCAGCAAATGAATGGAACTTCTATTCTGTATTTCATCCTTAACAATGAAGAGGACCATTTTATTTTCTGAGGTAGAAATGATGGAAAGATGGAATAAAAATTACTCTCTTGTCATATAATGTAGAAGTTGAGAGGAATGAGAAACCAGAAATGATGATGCTGTTGATGATGATGATAAACCACCCATGTAATATTAATGTAAAGCAAGACTCATCACCCTAAAGAAGTTACAAAAAGGTTTGTTGGGAGCAATATCCTAATGTCTTTCCCCGTGAAATATAGGTTAATTTTTCCTTAAAAAGGGAAACCATTCTTAAAATGTGATTGGCTCTGGGGACTAAAGCCTCAGGCTCCTGACATTATTTCCTGGTCTGTTGAGTTCAAAATAGCCACAAGGAGCTCCAGGTCTTCCATTATGCTTGGCTAGTTGAAGACAATGGCAACTTTGGTAAAGGAGCTTCAGTCAGATGATCAACTAGAGATATAGACAATGCATATATTTATTGAATATTTTTCTCCTACTATGGCTACCTAAGTCTCCTTTTGTTAATTGTTTAAATATCTATAAGTGGTCTATTTAATTTTGTTCCAATATAAAATATAAAAACCATAAACTAACAGGATACTAGCCTGAATCAGATACAGGTAAGAAAAAAAAGGTTAACATATTGTTGCTAAAAAAGGGGAAAAGAACAGACATTCTCAGATCACATGATAAATAGGTCAGAAGCCTACTAAAATCCTTTTGAAATAAGCAGTCATCACTTCACCAAGGAATAGTTCAGAGTAATAACAAGTACATTTCTTTAGATTTTTCAGATGTAAACTGAAGTGGTTGATTTCCAGACTGACCCTAAGAAATTATTAACATTCAAGGGTGGAATCAAAAGGGCTATTTTCAGCAAGATTACTATAAAGTCAGTCAACAATATGATGATAAAATAGCAATGCTGAGCCACACAAATTAGGGTATGGAGACTAAGGATATATAATGGCATTTCAGGATGAGGTCATTACCATTAGAGGTGAAAGAAGGGTTATCATTAAGGTGCCTAGATGTAGTGATCAAAGGAAACAGTAAAACTGTATGACACCTCAACTAACATAATATTAAAGATAAAACAATTGTAACAAACTGAAAAAAAAATAGTATTTACCAAATACCTATTAAGACATACTTTTGTGGCAAGAATCATACATCAGGACCTTGATGACTTTCATTGACTGATAGGTGACATATCTTTGTACTACAAATTCAGTCCTCAAAATATCCTGGAGAATGCAAACAATAAATGATCTAGAAGAACATTGTCATAGACAAAATCATTGTTCACAATAGCTATGACATAATTTTAATTTATTAAAAAGTAAGAAAATGTTTTAAATAGATGTCATGCCAAATACAATGTCCAAAATATGAGATGAAAAGCTTTCAAAATATAGATGCATATCAGAAGAAATTTAAATTATTTATCAACAGGATAAAGTATTTCTTGTCCCCATCATCCTGTTTGTTAGAATTATACTGAGTGTACTTCCAGGAAGTCTACAGAAGGTGTACTAAGATGTACTTTTGTCTTAATATTTTTTTCAACTAAAATGCATTTATTTTATCCATATGTGCAATAATCCACATGACATTAAATATATAAATGTCAGTCAGTAAATATTTATTAAGTACCTACTATGTGCCAGGCATTGTGCTAAGTGCTGCAGATACAAAGACTAGCAAAAGTAGTCCCTACCCACACAGAGCTCACAATATCATGGAGAAAGGTGATACACAAAAGTAAACTTAAAATTGGGGGTGGGGAGGGCATGGGGAAATATGGTGAAGTCTAGTGGAGTGTGGCCATGTTGGAAATGAAGAGATGGTTGGCCTGGGCACCCTTCTTAAATGTAGGATTTGGCAGGACTTTTTTGCTCTATACCCTCTACTCTATATACTCTCTAATTTGTGGGAGGAAGGAAAGGACCCTAGAGGCAGGGCATTCTGATGAGGTGGGAGTTCCAGGGTTGATGTGATCTTATATGAAAATAAAGTCTCTGGGGAGAGGAAGATAAGATGAAGTCCAGAGTTGACAGTGGCTTGGCATAGGGTTTTACCATCTGATATTGATAATAAGAATAATAATGATATTATATATGTATGTATGTATGTATCAATACACATATATACACACACATAAATGGGCAGCAAGGTGGTATAGTGGATGGAATGCTGGGCCTAGAGTCAGGAAGCTTCATCTAATTTTGAGAGAGTAAGTTTAAAGTCTTTCACTATTATAATACTATTATCTATTTCCACCTGTAATTTATTTAACTTTTCCTTTAAAAAAGTAGATGCTGTATCATTTAGTGTATGTAGTATTTATATTGCTTCATTTCTGTGGTACCTTTTATCATAATGTAATTTCCCTTTTTATCTCTTTTAATTAAATCTATTTTAGCTTTAACTTCATCAGATACTATGATTGCTACCTCTGCTGTTTTATTTTGCATTAGCTGAAGCATTATAAATTCTACTCCAGCCCTTTATTTTTACTCTGTGTATGTCTCATTTTTAAATATGTTTCTTATAAATATCATAACATTGGATTATGGCTTTTAATCCATTCTGTTATCTGTTTAGATTTTTTGGGTAAATTCATCACATTCACTTTCAAAATTATAAGTAGTTGTGCATTGCCTTCCATTCTATTTTTCCTCACTGTTTATTCTTCTCCACCTTTTTACAAATCCCTCATAAAATGCCAAATTTACTTCTAACTACTGCTTCCTTAATCTGCACCCTTCTAAGAGTCCCTCCCTTATTCTCTTCCCTACCCACCTATATCTTGATCTGAACACACTTCTAAAAGTCTCTTCATTAACCTATCCCCTTGCCCTCTTATTTCTTTGTAATTTAAGAATACTTTTATACCTTTCTAAATGTATGTTATCCCCTCTTTAACCCAGTTCTGATGAGAATAAGGTTCTAGTATTATCAGCCCTCTACACCCTCTTGTCTCCCCTATAACAGTTCTTTCATTCACACACCTCTTCTGAGATAATTGTTCCCTACCCAATTTAGTTTTTTAGGATCATCCCACCATACTCCACTCAATTCCAAGCCTTCTATCTGTGTATACTCTTTCACAATACCTAAGTGATGATAATATTTTTCTCCTTTTTTTAAATTTAATTATTTTTAGTTTTCAACATTCACTTCCACAAGATTTTTAGTTCCAGATTTTCTCCCCATCTTGTCCCTCCCCCCACCCCAAGATGGCATGCATTCTGAATACCCCTTCTCTCCGCCCTTCTTATCCTTTTCCCCTTCAATTTATCCTTTTCCCCTTCAATTTTCCCGTAGGGCAGGATAGATTTCTATGTGTGTGTGTGTGTGTGTGTGTGTGTGTGTGTGTGTGTGTGTGTGTGTAAACACACATTTGAGTATAGAAATTCATTTTACACATCAGGGAAGTAGGAGGGAAAGGGGCTAAAGGAAAAAATGGATGCTAAGAGGAAGGGTAGACAAAGAGAGGTAGTGATCAGAAGCAAAGCAGACTTTTGAGGAAAGGATAGATGAAAAAAAGGGAAGGATAAACAGAAGAAAATAAGATAGAAGGAAATACATAATTAGTTATGACTATATGATTGCATAGCCATGAATATGAATTGAATGAATTAATGCATAAAACAGAAGAGTATAGTAAAATGAATTAGATATTGGAATCCAGATACATATTTGTTTACAAAAGACATACTTGAATCAGAAAGAAACGCACAGAATTAAAATCAGGGGCTGAAGCAACTTCAGTGAGAAAAGCATGATTGGTGATCATGATCTCAGATAAAGCAAAGCAAAAATAGATGTGATTAAAATAATTAAGGAAACTACATTTTGCTAAAAGGTACAACAGATGATTAATGTTAATACTGTACATATATGTATCAAATGACACAGTATCCAACTTCCAAAATGAAAAGTTAAATGACCTGCATGAGGAACTAGACAGTAAAATTATACTAGTGGGGGACCACAATCTACCTTTCTCAGGCCTAGATAAATCTAAACATAAAACAAAGAAGAAAGAAGTTATCATGACACCTTCATAAAAACTGATCATGTATTAGCACATTAAAAACCTCTCAAAGATATACAGAAAAACAAAATGTCCCCTTTTCAAACCATAATGCAATAAAAATATGTTTAAACAAAGGGTCTCGGAAGCATAGATTTAAATGAATTAAATACTAAATAACATATTACTTTAGAATGAGTAGGGCAACTATGTGGCAAAGTAAATTAAGTGTCAGGCCTGGAGAAAAGAAGACTTACTTTCTTTAGTTCAAATTTGGCCTCAGACACTTACTAGCTGTGTTACCCTGGGCAAGCCACTTAACCCTGTTTGCCGCAGTTTCCTCACCTGTAAAATGCACTGAAGAAGGAAACAGGAAATCTCTCCAGTATCTTGCCCAAGAAAACCCCCAAATTGGGTCATAGTCAGATAGGACTAAAAGGACCCAACAACAATAATAATAGGATAAGTGGGTCAAAGAACCAATAATAGAAAGAATGAATAATTTCATTAAAATAATAAAATCAATGAGACTACACATCCAAATTTGTGGATTGCAGCCAAAACAGCACAAGCAGAAAATGTATCTCTAAATGTTTACAGCCATAAAAGAAAGGGAAAAAAAAAACAAAGAATTGGGCATGCAACTAAAAGTAATAACTAGAAAAAACAATAAATTAAAAACCCCCAATTAAACATCAAAATAGAAATCCTGAAAATCAAAGGAGAGATTAATAAAATTACAAGTTAAAAAAAGCCAATCAATTGAACTAACAAATAAAACTAGATGTTGGATTATTTGGAAAGCAACGATAAAATTGATGAACTATTGGCTAATATAATTTTTTTAATTAAAGAAGAAAACCAAATTATCATTACCAAAATTGAATGGGGGTGAATGCACAATCAATGAAAATGAAATTGGCATAATATACAATTAACAAAAACAAAAATCATATGAGTATATGCCTATGCAGAAAAAGCCTTTGACATAATACAATGCCCATTCCTATTAAAAACACTAGAAACAATAAGAATAAATTAGCTTTTGTTAAAATTTAATCCCTCTATAACCAAGAGCAAGTATTGCCTGTAAGGAGCATAAAATAAAAACCTTTTCAAAAAAGATCAGAGAGCAAGCAATAATGTCCGTTATCACTGTAATTGTTTAATATTGTACTAGAAATGCTAACTATAGCCACAAGACATGAGAAAAATTGAAGGAATTAGCATAGGCAATGAGGAAACAAAACTATCCCCCCCTTTTTTGCAGAAGATATGATAGTTTATTTAGAAAACCCTAGAGAGTCAACTAAAAAAAAACACTTGTTGAAATAATTAAAAATTTCAGCAAAGTTTTGGGATAGGAAATGAACCCATAGAAATCATCTACATGTCTACATATTACCAAAAAAACCTAGCAGGAAGAATTAGAAAGAAGAAATTAACTCAAAATAACTGCAGATAGTGTAAAATACTTGGGAGTCTACCCTCCAAGACACACACAGAAACTATATGAACACAATTATAAAATACTCTTCTCACAAGTAAAAACAGATTTAAATAATTACTTATTAGTCATTTCAGTTGTGTCTGACTCTTCAGGACCCCATTTGGGGTACTGGAGTGGTTTGCCATTTCCTTCTCCAGTTCATTTTACATATGAGGAAACTGAGGCAAACAAGGTTAAAGAACTTGCCTAGGGTCACACAGCTAGTAAGTGTCTGAGGCCAGATTTGAACTCAGGTCTTCCTAACTCTAGGCCCAGCACTCTATCCATTGTGCCACATATCTGTTCTTAAATAGTTAAAAATTAATTCCTCACAAGTAGACCAAGCCAATATAATAAAAATGACTCTATTAGTTAAACTATTCAGTGCCATACCCTTCAAACTACTAAAGAATTACTTCATGGAATTAGAAAAACTAAAAACAAAATTCATCTGAATGAACAAAAGGTCAAGAATATCAAGGGAATCAATAGGAAAAAAAATAAAGTGAGGGTGTCTAGCAGTACCATATTTTAAACTGCATGAAAAGTGATAATCATCAAAATAATCTGGATAAAAAGTAGAGAGGTTTATCAATGAAACATATTTAAGTACATGATATACAGAAACAAATGAGCACAGTAACCTAGCATTTAATACACACAGGAATTGGGACAAGAATCAATATATGACCAAAACCACTGGAGAAATCTGAAAGTAGTCTCACAGAAATTGGGTATAAAGTGGACCAACATCTCACATTCTACAGCAAAATAAGGTTAAAATGAGTACATGATTTAGACATGAATGGTAATATCATAAGCAAATTAAGGGCATATGGAAATTATCTGTCAAATCTCTGGCTAGGGGAAAAGTTAATGATCAATCAAGAGATAGGGACACAGGAGGTAAAATGGATAATTTTAATTATGTAAAATTAAGAAGTTTTTGCACAAGCAAAACCAAAGCCATCAAAATTAGAAAAAAAAACCCAAGAAACTGGGAAAATAATTTATAGCAAATTTCTTTAATAAAGGTCTTATTTCTCAAAAATTAGGGATATATTTGGCTCAAATGTGAGCTAGATTTATAAAAATTAGAGTCATTCCATAATTGATAAAGGGTCAAATAATACGAAGAGACAGTTTTCAGAGAAGGAACTCAAAGCTATCAAGTCACATGAAAAATATTTTAAATCACTAATAAAGAAATGCAAATTAAAATGACTTTGAGGTACCACCTCATGCCTATCAGATTGATTAAGAAGACAGAAAAGGGAAATGACAATGCTGCAGGGGATATAAGAGAATAGGTACGCAAATGCATTGTTGGCAAAGCCACAAACTAGATCAACCATTTTGAAGAACAATTTGGAACCATCCCCAAAGGGTTATAAATTATGAATAAGCATTAACCCAACAATATCAATACTAGGTCAAATCAATACAAGGAGATCAAAGAAAAAGGAAAAGGACTCATATGTACAAAATATTTGTAGGAACTTTTTATGGTGGCAAATAATTGGAAACTGAGGGGATACCAATTAATTGGGGAATGGTTGAACAAGTTATGATATTTGAATAAGTAGGTATACTATTGAACTATAAGAAATGATGAAGGGGATGGTTAAAAAACAACAACTAGGAAGACTTATATGAAAAGATGATTAGTGAAATAACCATTACCAGGAAAACAATGTACCAAGTTACAGCAATATAGTAAAGATAATCAATTGTGAAAGACTTAGTAACTTTAATCAATACAATGATTCACAGCAACTCCAAAGGACTCATAATGTAAATACAATCTGCTTCCAGATAGAGAACAGCAATGAACTCAAAATTCAGATTGAAACATATTTTTTTCCTTTCTTTACTTATCTTGCTTTTTTTTTTTTCAGAATATGACTTCACATTGCATTCCTTGCCCTCTCAGTAGTTGAGGGAGGGAGATAGAAGGAGGGAAAAGAATTTGTAAATGAAAATTAAAAAAAAAAGTAAAAAAAAAGAATCAAGTGTAGGAGAGTCTATCTAACTCTAAAAACATTTACACAGCCTTCAAAATATTAATTATTAACAATAAAACACATTAATAGCAGGCATGGAGGTAGATGACATGAAGAAGTGAAATAGTGGGCATGATAGAACAAAGCTGTTTCTCTGGAAATTAGCTGTATCTATCCCAAGTAAATAGAAAGTGGCTAGGACTTCTATGGACCTTTTTTAATTTCCTCCAGGGATATGTCTCTTGTGTTATGTAGCTAAAACCTTAATAGTGTTATGTGGATATTGTTTAGATAGTAAGGTTTAGCTACTTTCTATTTTTGTTAAAAGGGCTTGTGTTGTAAAGCCTTACTGCTAATTTTACACAAAAATTAGTTCATAAATTGTCATAAAATTCAGCATGAGATGAATTAACTAGGAACTGGTTTTTGCCCATTCTCAAGAACAATACAGAACTTTAGTGAAAATGTCTACAATGGGAACATAGTTAGGAAGGAGAAGTAAGGTGTCTCAGGGAAAGAAGTGATCTCAGAAATATGGGCCTTCCTCCAGGATTCTTCATAACTATCTCCTCCATAGCATTCAAGTGTCATCCTTTCCCTTTTTTTTTTAGTATTCCTATTCTTATCATCTGTGATATGCCCTTCCTTCCAAGTTCACACAAATGGGCTCATACAAATCAGATCCATGGAGGGGAGGCTACAATTTTAATCTCTATTTATTTCATTATGCCCGACTCAGAGTTAACTCTGGGAAATCTCAGAATATAGTTTATACATGGCTCAATTCTAAGTTCACACAAAACACAAGCATTTGATATATTAGTTGAGAATATTGCATATAGACCACCTTGTATTTCACCTCCAGAAAAAGTAGATGTAAATGACTTATAGGTAATAAACAACTTCAGAGAAAGTGCAAAGACATTTACAATCCCCTAAAACAATCTGTATAGTTTTTCCCCTCTGGTTGGTCTCTTATTCCTACAGGGATTTACATAGTCCCTACTCCCCCAAATGCACAGTATTGCCCTTTGTTTTGAATTCTCTGTGGACACATTTTTTGAGCTGATAGCTAATTCCCTTACTATTGACCTATGATGTCCAAATAACTCATAGCAATAACACTGAGCTAGGTCTGGGTTATTAAGATCTCTACATTGTGGCTAAAATCCCTTTTTAATATTTCAACTATAGAGGTTATATGGATAATCTTCTTCCCATCAAAATCATTGTGATCAAGAAACTTCCTATTTCTGAATAGAAGAAAAGGTCCCCAAATTTTAGAACTTAGAATCAATCATGAAGCAGATTCCAAGACTGGAATTGCCCAAGATATCTCCTTTTTCTTGCTGAAAGTCTAGATTCTGGAATCATATAGTGCAGGAGAACACTGACAAAATTTCACAAAGCTAAATTTCAGGACTTTTGACTTTGGGATTTCTTACAAAACAACTCCTTTTTTCTCCAAAGTCTGACATGCCAGTATTCACAAATTTGGAGTTGCATAAGAAACAATTCCTAAGTCAGATAAATACAGAGTTCCCCACTCAGACCATGTGTGCAAGCACACTTTACCTTCTGCCAAAAAAAGGCAGCAATTAGTGTTTTTCTATTAACTTTGTGAATTATAGCACTCTTAGTAAGTATCCTGTAGAAAGTTAAAAGGGAAAGGCGAATTCTTGATCAAGATTCCTTTTATAGGCCAGTGAAAAGGAGTGACTCCTCTGATGATTATACCCTCTCAAGACTCTGGGCCAATCAATTTGTCTTCAGTGTAAGAAGACGAAAGGGAGGGAACAACCATTCATTAAATACTTGCTATGTGTTACTGTATTAAGTGTTTTGAAATAACATCTCCTTTGATCTTCACAACAACCTGGGGAATTAGGTGATATTATTATTCCTATTTTATGGTTGAGGAAACTGACAAACAGGTTAAGTGACTTGCTTATGATCACATGTAGTAAGACTGGATTTTAACTCATGCCTTCTTGACTCCAGTTCAAGTATTCTATCCACTGCCCCCTAGCTGCCTCAAGTCACTAAGACCTAGTCAGGAGATGCTGCTAGTCTTAAAATAAAATTCCAATAAGAATTTACATCCTCTCATACAACCAAAAGTTTTTGTAAGCTCATTAGATTGATGTGGACACAGCCCCATTGAACCACCTAAACTTTGAAAGTCATTATCTGAGAAGTCAAACTCTCCAGGCCTATGACCAATGGTTTGGGGGAGGGTAGGATTTTTTTTTTTACCCTCTTCATGAGTGTAATTATTTATCCAACTGCAAATCGAATTGTCTTACAGAAATTCATATTTCACGTGTAGAAAAATATCCCTTCTGTGCTCTGCCTCTTAGAATCCCCAGTCCCATTCAAGGCTCAATTCAAGTGCCACTTCCCACAAAATGCCTTTCCAGAGACCAATAGTTGTTGGGTTTCCCTGCACCTAAATTGGACTACATGGTAGATTTGTTTTGTATTATTACTGTTATTATTATTATTGATCATATCATCATCAGTATTGTAGAATTTTCATTTCTCCTGTCTTCAAATATACAATAATCTTCAACAAAGGTCTTTTTTTAAATGCTACAGAGTTTATTACCTTTATCAACTTAATAAATTATCTATGTACAGGTCACTTCCCTTCCATAGATAGAAGCTTCTTAAGGTCCGAGATTGTTTTCATTTTTGTTTTTGTATTTCTAATGCCTAGCACAGTGTCTGATACATAGTAAGCCCTTAATACTTATTAAACTGTCATAATTATTAATAAAGGATAAAAAATGCCCAGCACTGATTAACCAACTCTTCAACCTTTTTTGTTGTTCTGTTCTGAGGCTAAACCAAGTTCTTTCCATTACTCTTAAATTGTCAAATACATTTCTGGATAAAGTACTTCAGCAAATAAAATAATTTTGAATAGAAAGAAAAAATCATATTCTGTTGTACTATAAGCTATAGTCTCTATATTTCATTTTAAATTCTTTGCCTTACCTCTTAAATACAATATTTTCAGTAAACCAGATGACTTCTTTCTATCTGAGTGGTTATGGACAGTTTATTTTTTTAAAATTTATTTGTTCTTATTGAATATATTATTCCTGTTGAAAATGATCTCCCCAATACTCTCTTCTGATTGCTTCAAAACAGTCTTTGTTGTTTTATCTGATACTTTCTTAATGGATTCCAGTCATAATAGGATCTGTAATCTATATAAAGTAGGGGCTGTGGGGACAATAGTAGAGGTAGCATAGCACTGTGACCTTATCCATAACTGATGGGAGTTAATCCCATGGCAATAGAGGACTTCACTCTTTTCTTTAATAACAGGATGCTCAGTGATCTGTTTGACATGCACATGCACATGACTCCAGTTTGGGAAAAGGCATAAGCTCATAGATTTGCTGCCTGTCTTGCAAATGTGACCTCCACACTACCAGGCTTCATTGTGTGTCTTATCACTGTGCCTTCTGAGCCAATCTGGTCTCATCATCTATTCTAAAGCTGCCCTATGGGTATATATTTTCTCTCCCTATTCTTATGTGAACTCTTTGAGAGTTACATATGTCTTTCTTTTTAATTTCTATGTCTAATTTTAGCATCATGATTTTCACACAGTAAGCATTTAATAAATGATTTCTCTTTCATTCATTTCTTCTTCCATTATGAAACTAACTTGAAATGAATTAGAGGCAAAAATATTCAGAGGTGAATGAGGTGAGCATAACAATGATACACTATATAGTATAGATGCTCAATAAATTCTTTTTGACTGATTGATGAATAGATATTTTTATGATGGACCCTGAGAGGCACCTGTCAATATTCAGTGGCTTTTAGGTTTACCTTACTGCATTCTTACTTGCAGAGAGGAAGGGCATAAGAGTCACTTATTTATCAGTACTTCTGGGGGAGTTTGTAGAAAAGGTTCCTGAATTCCATTTCACAGCCAGTCCTTCCAACACCCTTGAAAATATTTTGGCAATCAGCCATTGGACACTAAGAACGGACTAAAATCCAACAACTCACACACACGCAAATGAAACTTCTCATAAATATTGAATAAATCATAGAACTGAAGTGGCTGTGGACCATACTGAGGAAATTTCTAACTTAATCCACATATGTAAATCTTATTGACAATAGCATCTACAGATTGAGAGTATACTCTTTACAACTACCCTTAAATATCCAGACACATATTTGAGACAAGAAGTTGGAATTACTTTATAAATTACCATTGTTCCTAGGCTCCATTGAACTGAATTGTATCACCAAGGCTACAAGACCTTACAGCTCTAAACCCCAAAGACAATGACAAAAACAAGAGGATAGGATAGGAAAAGATGAGAGAGCGTGAGAGACACAGGAGAAAGATGTGAGCAAGTCCAGGAAAGAAAACTGGAAGTGTTTCTTATCCATGGTATCCTATATAGATGCTCTAAAAAGCCTCGCAACTTAAACACTTCTTGGTAATTGCTTTGTTATTCAGTTTTTTCCTGTGATTGGCTGAATGATAGTTATTGTTTTTACTTTTTACTATGCTTAAAAAGCTTAAGCCCTAAAGAACTAATCCCTTTCCCTATTAAAAAGTGTCATTTCATCATCACAATAAATGATACGGTCTAAGACCTTGGCATCATGCTTTCATATATTAGTAAGCCCTGTTGTAATAATGTAGACAGCATCTCTCTGAATTGGTCTGCATCACTTAATTTTTCCTTTGTCCTTTTGACAATAGTCAAAAATTTTATTTTTACCTCACAAGGAGCATGGAGCATTGCTTAAAATATCTTAGAGGCTTTATAAGCTGTTTTATAATGGTGTTATCTGAGACAGAAAATATTCTTTTGTACTTTTTTAAAGTATTATCTGATGGCATTATATTAAAAAGTCCTACTTTGTGTATCACATGTGTAGGTCTTGTAGAGTAGATAAGAAATATTTATTATGTTTTTGAATGGTAAAATAAATGGCAATGTGCTATTTCTCTTTAGGACATCCTTTTGGAGGATTGGAATTTTACAGAACTTTGCTATATTAATGGATAATAGTATTTCAAGAATATTCTATGCTCAGGGATTGGGGAATGAACAAGATTTAGTAATGTGTCACATGCCCATTAATGGACTGATTCTAGCCAAGATGTCTCCAAAAGTATTTCTTTTGACATAGTTCTGAAGGATGAATGTACAATTTCAGAAAATTAGTTTCTCCAGATAATCCCCTCTTTTTTTTAGCCTATATTAAATTATAATGGTATGTATCATTCTATAGGTTCATTTTATAGAATAACTAGCATTTACATAGTGTTTTAAGATTAATAACATTAATAACAAATATTTGTTTTATCCTCACAGTGACCTAGGCAGGCAGGTGCTATTATTACCTTATTTTTGTAGGGAAGGAAACTCAAGTAGATGGAGATTGAATGACTTGCTCAGGGTCACACAGCTAACGAGTATCTAAAATCAAATTTGAATTCTAGTCTTCTTGAATTAAGGTCCAGCCCCCTATTCACTGTGCTGTCACATTGCCTACTTCTATAGAAAGATATTGAAATGAAACTTTTGCTATTATTCTTATTCTCCAGCTATCATGACTTGCTGAGGATTGAATTTATCTAGAGGAAAATGATGACTCTCAGAAGCTTCAGTCTTTCTGTAGCTTGACTAAAAACAGGTAAGAAATTCCTTCACTTTGAAACAACATTTTTTTTCATATTTCTTTTGTAGCCCATCTACAAAGCTACTCCCTAAACTTCTACTCCCACTACAAAGTTATGTTCCCAGAGGGAGAATGCTGTATCTCCCTCCTCAACAGGTTCTGGGGAGTCCATAAGAAGTAAAAGGGTCTTTTATTTAATAGGTCATGAGCTCCTATCAATATGTTCTCCCCGTCATTACCAATTGATGTCAATTAATTAGCAAGAAGTAATTAGCTTTTATAAAAGGGTAATGTGAGAAAAGTTGGTGAAAGCCATCGCTAAAACTCTGGGATAAACTCTTATTCATAGATACATAGATAGTGCAAGGGAAAGTAAACTCAAACATAGAGCCCAGAGAACAAAGGGAGTAATTTGCTGCTCTGAAAAGCAGTAAGTTGCTGGAGTCCTTGAGATAGTCCCCTTAGCTATGGTAAAGCTTTTGGCTGTGTTCCTCATAGAGTCCAAAGCTGTCTTTGGTCTCATTAGTGTGTCTCATTTTTCATCAGCTCCCAAAGCAGAAAATGTCACTAGTCACACTTCTCAATCAGTTGTTGTGACAATCAAAGGAAGTAATATTTATAAAACACTTAGCACAATTCCTGGAACATAGTAGGCTCCTAATGCATTTGTGTTTTCTTTTTTCCCTATAGAATTTAATGGAACCTGAATAACATTTAAAAAATTGTATAAGATGAATTTCCAGCTTTAAGTAAGGAAGGGAGGATGAGATAAAGAAAAGAAAAAAGGAAAATTCCATAATCTTCCAATGAAAATCAGCCTTATTACTTTATAGTCTCATCTCATGTACATGTGAAAAGATAACAACACAGTAAATTAAAAAGACTGGGCTTGATCTTGTCTAAAACTTTGAAGGATAGGTACAATTTAAGTAAAAAGTGAAGTGGAAGTAAGAGGAAGAAAGAAAATTCATTCAGGAATGGCAAAAACATAAAATCACAAGGCACATTTAGAGAATAATGAGTTTGGGTGAAGCACAAAGGTTTGTAGAGGACAAGTAGAAATTAACATTGGAAAATAACCAACGATCTGATTGTGGAGGGCCTTGAATGCCAAACTTAGGATTTCATACACTCTACACCCTCTTGTGGTAAAATGATATTTTTAATAAACAGAAGATTAATCATATCATTCAATACATGAGTCTTGATTAGACTCATCACCTTTGCACCAATCCACCCTTTCTTTTGTCAGTGAAATCACTATTCTCCCAGTCAGCCTGTCTAGAACTCTTGGCATCATTTTTGACTCATCTCTTTCCTTCATAACCACATAATCAGTCAATCTCTATGTTCTGCTGATTATTTATTCCAATTGCAATATGTTTATCCCTTCCTCTTCCTTTCTTTTGCTATTCAGCTGGTTGAAACCCCTATTACATTATGATTTTAAAATGACAACTATTAACATGTTTGCTAATTATGATTTCTCCACTCTAATCAATTTTGAACATTGCTACCAGAGTAATATTCTTTTAATACCACTTTAATCATATTATTCCCATTCTCAAAAAACTTTGGTGTCCCTTTGTGTTTTGTAGTATCAGGTTAAACCACTCTGCTAGCATTTTTCAAAGCTTTTTATTAATAGTCAATAAACATTAAGAACCTTCTCTGTGCCAGGCATTGTGCTAAACACTGAAGATACAAAGAAAGGCAAAAGATAACCCATATTGTCAGGGAACTCACAGTCTTATGAGGGAGACAACATAAAAACAACTATGTACAAACAAACTATATGTCAGATAAATTGGAGAGAACCAACAGAGGGAAGGCTCTATGGTTAAGGGAAATAGGAAAGGGCTTCTTATAGGTGGTATTTTAGCTGGGACTTGAAGGAAGTCACAGTTCACCTAGCAAATACTTTATCCTACTCCCCAGGATGTTCCCTTTCCTATAATCAGAAGAGCCTCTTTACTGTGTTCCATGAACATGCCATATTTATTCATGATTTTACTTATGTTGCTCTTCTCAAATGTAACATATTCCTTTGTTTTAGTTTCTCAAATGTTATTCATCCTCCATTATCCAACTTTTATCATTTCCTCCATGGAGTTTTCACTGACTATTCCAGCTCATTCCCTTTAACCCCTGCAATATTTACAGTGTTTTTCAACATTTCAGCATTTCATTTTGTACTATCTTGTTTTGTTCATGGTCCACTGATCCATTGATCTATACATTTACTGATCTATTCATTCATTCATTTCTTCAGCTAATAGGTCTTATGTACTATATAGGCATTTAATAGAACACTGTCACTTCATATATGTCAGTTACATCATTTGGACGAAATTATAATCTCATTGAATAAAGGACTTTATCTTCAATTTCTCCCAATGGAGTTTCGTGCAACAAATTGAAACTAATGCTCCCTTGAGAAACCAGAAAATTCAATTTAATAAACATTTATAGGGAGTTTTATGCTTAGATGGGTAGATTCATAGGATCATAATTTTAGATCTGGAAGAGACCTCAAAGAACATGTAGTCCAACTGCTTCAGTTTTTTAAGATGAGGAAACAAAAATCCCATGAGTTTGAGGGATTTATAATCATATGAGTAAGGACTAGTCATCCTCATTACATAGAATGCTGGCTCTTGGGTTTAGATATGCTCTATTTACTATTTTAACAAAAGATATATTTGTTTGTATAACTTCTAGTGTTTGCTTTTGAACAAAAATGGATATTGAATTTTGTCAAAAAAATTTTTTCCCCTACAACTAATAATGATATAATCAGTCAGTTGACAAACTTTTATTCAGGATTTATTGTATGTAAGGCACTGTGCTAAGTACTGAAGGCTCAAAGAAAAGCAAAACCAAGGTTCCTAACCTCAAGGTGTTCACATGCTAATGGGGAAGGAAATATGCAAACAAGTATTTACATATAAGCTACATACATTTAAATTAGAATTACAGGGAGATTCTTCACTATAGTAGTGGGGAAGGTTGTGGAGGGGGTAGAAAAGTCTCTTGCAAATGGTAGACTTTGAACTGAGTCTTGAAGGAAAAGAGAAAGCAGAAACCAGGAGGAAGAGTATGCTAAGTATGATAAATAGGTAGTGAAAAGGCAAAGATGTGGGAGTTGGAGAATTTTGTGGCAGGAACAGCAAAAAGGCCAGTATTTCTAGATCATAGAGTTCCTAAAAGAACGTTAAGTGTGAGAAGACTGAAAAGGTAGGAAGAGGTCAAATCATGAAGGCCTTTAAAAACAATTCAGAAGATTTTATATTTGATCCTGGATTAAAAACAAAACAAAACAAAAAACCAAAAACAACAACAACAACAAAACAAAACAGAGCCATTGACTTTTTTTATTAGTATGATATACTCTGACCTACACTTTAGGAAATTACTTTGGTAGCTGAGTAGGATAATCAGCATGAGCTGGAGTGGTGAGAGATTTGAGGCAGGGTAACCATGCAGTCATCTATTGAAATAATTCAATCCTGAGCTAATGAAGGCTACCCTGGAGTATCATTTATATGACTAGAGAGAAGGACATATATGCAGATATTTTACAAAGGTAGAAAGGTCACTGTTGCAAACCTGCATGACTGGGAGGATGGTGGTGGTCTTGCAAATAATGGAGGTGTTTGTAGGAAGGGAATATTTTAAAGGAAAAACAATGAGTTGTTCTTATCAATATAGTCAATTATATTTATAGTTGAGAGTTATTATTATAGTTTTTATAATAATGACTTAATCATTCATTTGGGGTATAAATCCAAACTGGTCATAATATATCATCTTGTGAAATGCTACTAAATCCTCTTTGCTAATATTCAATTAATCAATCAATTTTTTTTATAATTCATGTTCCTTAGTAATGCTGAGCTTTCTTTCTCATTTTTGATCTTCTGTGGTTTAAGGATCAAGATGATGTTTGAATGATATGACTTTGGTGAAATACTCATGATATTTGGTTTTGCAAATAGTCAGTAATGTCAGAATTAATTATTCATTGGTTGATAAAATTTCTTTGTAAATACATCTAGTCATAGTATTTTTTTCTCCTTAGGAGTTCATTTATATCTTTTTCAATTTCTCCCCCCCTCCCTGAGATTGGATTGTTTAAATTTTTGCTTAGTTAATCTGTACATTTTGTATTTTTAAAATATTCATATCATTTAAGCTGTCAGTTTTGCTGGCACATAGCTGAACAAAATATTTCTAATAACATAATTTATTTATTCTTCAGTTACTGTGAATTCTCCTTTTTAATTTTTGATAACAGTAGCTAGGTTTCTTTTTTCTTTTAAAATATAAATTTTTAATTATTTATTTTACTTTACTCCCAAAAGGTTACTATTATATTAATTTATTTTTTATGATTTTTTTTTGGTTAGGCAATGGGGTTAAGTGACTTGCCCAGGATCACGCAGCTAGTAAGAGTTACATGTCTGAGGCTGGATTTGAACTCAGGTCCTCCTGAATCCAGGGCCAGTGCTCTATCCACTGCACCACCTGGCTGCCCCTATGTTAATTTATTTTTAACTTTAAATTTATAACCAATAAGATCAAAGGTAAATTAAAGATATCCACTGTCTCCACTATTATTTGATGTAATGCTAGAAATACTACTTAGAGCAATGACAAGAAAAAAGAAATTGAGAGAATAAGCAAAATTAAAGAAGAAATAACATTATCTCTTTTTGAAGATGGCATAATACTTAACATAGAGAACCCAAGAGAGTTAACTTGAATTAATTTAAATAGTTACTAGTTTCATTAATTTACATTGTATAAAACAAATCCACACAAATCATCTACTTTCCTGTATATTACCAACAAAAGCCATAGGAAGATATAGAGAAAAAAACAGAGATTATATGATATGTTAAAAGTCTAGTTATACAGATATTAACAGGAATTATATTAATAAGCCACAAAACCATCTTTATAAAAATACGGAACTGAATAATTGGAAAATATTAATTGCACATGGATAGGCTGAGCCAATGTAAGTAGAAAATTATTACCCAAATTAATTTATTTATTCAGTGTCATACTAATCAAACTGCCAAAGGACTCCTTTATAGAAGCAGAAAAATAATAAAATCTATTTAGAGGAAGAAAATACCAAGAATCTCAAGGGAATTAATTTAAAAAAAAGTAGAGAGGAGAGAAAGGAAGAATGCCTAGTATCAGATCTCAAACTATAGTAAAATACAGTAATCATCGAAATAATTTGGTATTTTTTTAAAGAGGTTAATCAATATAACAGATTAGGTAAACATTCAGGAAAAAATGCATCTAGTAGCCTAATGTTCAATAAATACAAAGACCTTAGCTATGTGGCAAAGATACAGTATTCAACAAATAGTTGATAAAATAAAAGTTGGTAAAATTGGAAAGCGGTCTGACAAAAATTAAGTTTAGACTAACATACTGACACCATATTCTAATTTAAATTCCAAATTCATACATGATCTAGATATGTAAAGTTACAAGAAAAACAATTTAGAGGAAAAAGGAATAAGTTACATTTTGTATCTATGGAGAAGGAAAGAATTCATGACCGAAAAAAAAAAAAGACACAGAGGATCACTTAAAATTAAGTGGAAAACTTTGATTACATAAAATTAAAGATTTTGCTCAAATAAATCTGATGCAGCCAATGTTATAAGGGAAAGAGTTAACTGAAAAAAATATTTACTATAACTTTCTCTGGTAAAGATCTTATTTCCAAGATATCTAAGGAATAGGTATAAATAAGAAGAGCCATATCACAATTGATAAATGATCAAAGAATATAAACAAGAAATTCTAAAAAAATGCAAAATGTCTAAAATAATATTTAAAATTGCTCCATATCAGTAATAATTATAAAAAATAAAATAAAATAACTTTTGAGTTTTCACCTCACAACATACAAATGGCAAAACTAACAAAAAACTGGAAAATGACAAATGCTAGAGAGGCTACAGGAAAACAGGTTGTATTAATGGACTTTTGTTAGGAACCATGTACTGGTCCAGCCATTCTGGGAAACAGTTTGGAATTATCTTACTAAACTATGTAACCAATGCTACTAAACAAGTGCAGCCTTTGATCTAGTGATCCCAAGATTAGGCCCCTATCTTTAAAGAGATCAAAGAAAGAAAAAAAATGTCTTATTTATACAAAAATATTCACAGCTACTTTTTTTTATACTGACAACTTGAAATCAAGCATCTGCCCATAGTTTAGGGAATGACTAAAAAAATTACAGTAAATAAATGTAATGAAATCCTATTATGCTAAAAGAAATGAAGAAAGGGCATATTTTCTGAGAAGACTAGCATTAACTGATGCAGAGTGAAACAAACAAAACCAAGAGAACAATTTATATCGGAGCAATTACATTGTAAAAATGAACAATTTTGAGAGAATTAAAAACTCAGTCAACACCAGGATCAAATATGGTTCCAGAAGATCAATGATGAAGAATGCTACCTACCTCTTGACAGAGGTATTAGATTAAATATGTAGAAAGGGACACATATATTTAGTCAGGGACAATATGGTCATTTGTTTTTCTTGACCATGCCTATTTGTTACAAGGATTTTGTTTTTTCCTTTTCTCCCCAGTGGGGAATTAATGGAAAGGAGAAAACTAAATATTTGATAAATGAAAAAATCTAAAAATTGTACAAATAACATGCAACATAAATAGAATTTTAACATAGGTCACCTAAATCCAAATCCAAATCCAAATCTTCTTGATGTACTGATCTGTAATATTCTTGGCCACATACATATTCTGATTCTGGGTTTGATAAAGTGAGCTGCCTATCTCTAAAATATTTACTCTCTGTTCCTTCTTTATATTTCTCTTTAACAGTAAAAAATAATTTTATTCAAATAATAAAAATAATATGATGGTTTATTTGTTGAAAAACTTATTCTGTACAAGTAATGTTTAAACTATAGGAAGTTTATGCAAAAATAAAAATAATCAGATTCAAGGAATCAGAGTGAGATGATGCTAAAACTGGAAAGCCTGAATTGGGGATATTGCATTGTAGATTAACAGCTAAATCTAGGAGAGGAGTCAGAGCTGCCTTGCTAAAAGTCTCAGGAATCTCGATAAATTATTATTTATAAATTCTTATTATGATTGGAAGAAAAATGCAAAGAGGTTGATCCAGATCTAAAGAGGTGAGAGTAGAATGAAGCATTTAATTTCATTTTCTCCTTATTTTTCTTCTCTGAATAAAGAAATGTTCAAGAAATAGGATTGTGAAAGGAGACACAACAAGAGAATTCTCCCATACCTTACCTGGAGTAGCAGAAGGCAGTCCTAGATAAGGGTGCTGGCCACTGTTAGGCTAAACAATTAATTAAAGCTTTGCTGCCTGGAGGGAACAGGTCAGAACCACAGGGGTTTTTTACTAGAGACTCAAATAATACTGATGCTTCTAAGACTTTAAGAGCCAAGAGCCAAAAAAACAGCTTGATACTGTCTATCTATTGACCTTCTCATGGCTGTGAAGGCTGTTTGAACCCAAGGTTCCCAGTTAGAGTACAACACCAGAGGGAATACTCATAGAGTTTCTGACCCTGTGATTCAGCTAGGAAATGCACAAAAAGTATAGATCAAGAGATTTTGTTCTCATTGTGTGCCCTAGGTCTGATGGTTAATTAGCAAAACAAGGCTTAAGTACAAGAAAGACAGGTCTTAATTATTAACAAGCTCTTGCTTGTACCATCCTGAAGCAAGACATCTTTCGAGCCACAGCAGACCTGGCAGAGATAGCAAGTCTGAAAGTTTCATCTGGTTTGGTGCTTCCTGCACAAAGCCTTTCCTGACACCCTCAATTAATTAAGGGTATCAGAACCCTCAAAAGTACTGTTTTACTTAGTGTATACTTAATTTGTATTCATCTTGTATACTCTCAGTAGAATGAAAACTTGAAGGAAAAGTTTTTATTTTGTTTTATTTATTTGTTTGTTTCAATTCTTTTGCATGTAGGACAGGGCATTGAAAACTAATCTAAAGAAACAAGAAACAGTGAAGGGGCATAATGAGTGCTACTTGAATTTAAATCCGTTGAGAGTACTTTAGGTAATGAGACAGGATATCATGCATAGGTTATGCATAGGAGATAGAACATTGGATTTACAGTCAAGAAGATGAGTTCAAATCCTTACTCTTACTGGTTTTGTGATGCTACATAAGTTACTTACATCTCTCAGGCTCAGTTTCCTTCTATGTAAGACAGGGAATATAGCACAAGGTTTGTTGTGTGGATCAAATGATATATATATATATATATATATATATATATATGTGTGTGTGTGTGTGTGTGTGTGTATGTATATATATATATACATATAAAAATACTTTTCAAAAATAATTTTCAAAGATAATTATAACTTATAATTTATATAATATGTATAATATATATGTAATATGTAATTTAATTATACAATGTTGTTTTTGTTGTTCTATATTATGGTTTCAGAAAAATGATCCAGCATTGTAAGAGATCAAAAATTCTGCCCATTCCTCATCTTACTCTGTGAGTCTAGGAGGAGTAGAAGAAAAGCACAGCTTCCACAAAAAATTATAAGTGGGAACTGGCTTATTGAGAAGAGCACTTGTTAAGGTGTTAGAAGTTATGAGTCCAAATCCCGCCCTAGCTAAGCCAACTTTATAGCCTAGGTTTTTTTTGTTTTGTTTTGTTTTGTTTGGCTCTTAGGTTATGATTCTTTTCACAACATTACAGTTGCCTCCTTCTGAGAGTTATTTCACTTGTGACAGTAACATATCTCTGATTACTTCATTTACTCTTCATCAAAAGAGGAATTATTTATTTGTTCTAGTTACCAATAAAATTAGTGTCCTGTTCTCATTGTGTGCCCTAGGTCTGACTACCTTAGCAAAAGACAGGCACATGTTCCTTACAAATCAAGAGAAAAAAATTACATTTTCTGATGACATAATTCATATAAAGCAATAGCCATCACATTTGGAGATATACTTGAAAAAACCTCAATCATTCAAAAAAGCTTGATTACATATCTATCATGAATACATCCTCCCCTAGTAGAGATAGCAACTGTTCTGTGCCTAAGTGGACGTGTCCATTTCTTCTAATCCTTCTTCCCATCAACTTCCTCTCCCACCTAATTATTAAACTAGTTATAACCTTTTGCTAAAAAGCCTTTCTGAATGCATATAAGTTGGTCCTCAACTGACAGCATTATGAAACTTGATATGGCCTTGTGAGAGGCGGTTTGTTATTTTTCCAAAAAACAAACTAGCTACACTGGTAAAGGCTCATTAATTAAAAACAACAACAACAACAACAACAACAACAACAAAACTTGACACTAGTTGATCAGTGTTTTTGGCTACACTAGCTCATGAAATCATATACTAAAATATGGAAGGGTGTTGACAGATACTGTGGAAGAAGTAAAGATACCAAATGAAATCATAGATCCTTCAAGTGTTGAAATAAATGATCAGAATGCTAGCTTTAGACCTATACATCTAATTTATATAACCTTAACATATACCTCAAGTGCCCTTCTTATGATAGTAAAGTCATATGCAAATACATGTTAAATAATTACATTGTCACTGTTTGTAATCATTTACCCCTTTAGGTTTCTATTTTTTTTCCAGCTGCTGTAAGATGTCTGTAAAAGAAAGAAACAAGGAAGATAGATGTACACGTATCAAAAAAAGAAGACAGAAATTATGCAGCATGGGCTACTTTGGTAGGTCAGAGCTTGAAGTTGGGAAAGACATAGTGTAAATATTGAGAGAAATTGAGGAAAATTTGAAGAACAATCATACAGGTTGAATTGAAAAGAAGGATGGAAAGCAGGACCAAGTTCAATTAAAGAGAATTCAAAAAATGAGAAAAATCAAGTAGAATCATGGCTGGAACCTGAAGACACATACATAAGAAGCAAAGAAAAGGTAGTTGGCAATACATGGAAAATTAAATAAGAAAAAATGAAGTGGAACAATTAGATTGTAAAGCAAATTCATGGAATGAATTGTCAGTAAGGAAAATTAAGAAATAGACTAGTAATACTGAAAAAGAGGTTGGTATGGCTGTAGAGTTATTGAGACTAAGGAATGGAAGTAGAGTTGGGTTATCAAGTTTGTTAAGCATTGACAATTGATTTTAAAAAGTTCTAATGATAAAGATCGAGGTATAAACAAAATTATGCAGCTATTTTTTTCTAAGAGGACAAAAAAATCCAATCATTATGGAGAATAAGGGCTGTGACATATCTAGTATTCAGTTTGTATGTTTGCCACAGTTAAGTGACTAATGGGGCAGCTGGGTGGTGCAATGGGTACAGTACCAGGCCTAAAGTCAGGAAGATGAATCTTCTTGAGCCCAAATCTGGCCTCAGATACTTAACTCACTGTGTGACTCTGGGTAAGTCACTTAAACCTATTTATGTCAGTTCCTCATCTGTAAAGTGAGCAGGAGAAGGAAAAGGAAAACCATTCCAATATTTCTGCCAAGAAAATCACAAACAGGTTTGGATACAGCATAAATTAAACAATCCATAAATGAAAAACTGAAAGGAGAACAGGACCAGATGCATTTTCAAGTGAATTCTATTAAACATTTGAAGAATAATTATAAGATGACAAACTATTTTAAAAACAGGAAAACAAATGTTCCTTCCAATTTCCCTAATGCATATTTTTACTCTAAATGCAATCTAGTCATATTTTATGGACTTTGTGATATCTTGATGTAGTCTCCTTACTAATATTTTCTTTGTAAATTTTGCATCAATGTGCATTAGGGAATTTATGTCTGTTTTGACTTTCCCTGATTTAGGTATCAAGATCATATTTTGATCAGAAGGAAATTCCTGGAATTCCTAGGAGATGTATGCATAGAGAAGGAGTTTATGACCAAACAAGAATCAGAAAGGATTGCTAGGGGTAAAAAAGATAGTTTTAGTTGCAGGATTCTTTTTAAAAAAGCTTTAGCATAAACAATATCAATGCAGTTAAAATTAGAAGAGAATCAAGTAAATGGCAAAAACATATTGCAACTTTCTCTGATAAAGAATTTGTTTTTAAGTTGTGTAGAGAACTCATTCAAATTTATAAGAATAAGAGCTATTCCCCAACTGATAAAATAGCCAAAGGTTATGAGAGACTTTTTTTGGGAAAAAAAATTTTAGCTATGAAGAGCCGTGTGAAAACAATATTATAAAGCACTTATACTTGGATAAAAGGAGTGTTGAACAATTCTGAAGTTCCATCTCACAAAGATAAGATTGATAATATTTTTTTAAAGGAAAGAGGCAAATGCTCAGGGAGCTGTGAGAAAACAGGTAGAATAACAAACTATTGGGGGGGGGAGTGTGAACTGGTCGACCCACTCTGGAAATCAATTTGGAACTATTCCCCAAAAACCTTTAAACTGTCCATACATTTTGACTCAGCAATAATACAATGAGGTTTGAATCACAAAGGGATCAAAGAAAGGTTTTAAAAAGATCTATATGTATGAAACATTTATAGCAGTTTTTTGGGGGAACAACAAAGAACTGAAAGTTGTGAGTGACAATAAACAAGGGAATTAATGAATAAATTATGGTTTATTAAAGGAATGCAATACTATTGTGCTTTAAGAAATGATGGAATGGCTTCAGAGTAATGTCAGAAGACTTATATGAAATTATGCAAAGTGAAATAAGCAGAACCAGGAGAATAATTGATATAATTCTATAACAACATTTAAAGAAAAAAAATGAAAGATTTAACAACTTTGATCAATGTAATGACCAGACAAAATTCTAAAGTACATGTTTCCAATTTCCAGATATAGAGATTATGGATTCAGCATTCAGACTGAGACATATTTTTGGACATGACCTATTTGTAAATTTGTTTTGTTTGACTCTACATAGTTGTGACAGGAGCTTTATCTACCCAACTCTCTGTCTATCGATTTATTTGCTTTCTCAATGGGGGTTGCCTATAAGAGGGAGTGAAGGTAGATTTTCATTTGAAAAAAAGATTATTTAATTTTAAAATATTTCAATAAATGTATGAAATAAATCTGAAGAGGATAAAGGGGAATGATCCTTGGCAAGATGTTCCAAATAGAAGAATTATTCACAGGGAAGAAAAGAAGGGAAGGATACTATAGTTCTGGGGTCTAGAATTAGAACTTAAAAATAGATTTGAAGCTTCTCTTAAGAAGAATAGAGCTGGATGCTTCTATGAGGAAGAAACCATTTGTTTTCCTAAGAAGGGTAATATAGGACAACAAAAGTTATCAGGAGAGAGATCATCCAATGAATGTCAGAGGAAGAACCATAGAGTAGTACTTTCAGATTGACTGTTGAGAGGTTTGTTGTTTTCCATAGCTATGTGTCAAAGATAGAAAAAAAAATAACTTCCTGAGATCTATCAAAATGAATGATAAATACCCATATCTGATGATTCTTGAGGCCATAAAGGGCACAGACAGAGGGAATCAAAAATATTTCTGAGGATTATGAAATCATGGACAAGAAACCAAAAAACATAGTTACAAAAGTTGTTTTTATCTTCACTATTTCCCAATAAAGACAAGTGACATAGAAGAGAAAAGTTAGCTTTGGAAGTGAAAAACTAACTAATAATGTGAGAATGGAATTTGAACTCTTGAAACACTGCTTAAAAATGCAAGGATGACAGATTCTTGACCAGAGATGGAACATCTAACATAGGCTTGTAAGAATGTGTTTTCCAGGCATTTTGCTAATGTAATTCCAAGGGTTATGAAATAAAATTTATGTAGAAGAGAACAGATTGCCTATATATAGCTTTAAGGTAGATACCATAGAGAAAAGAAAGAAATATAATATTTAAGTTGGTCAAAAATTTACAAAACAAAATTTAGGAAAAATATTGATTTTGAAACTTTATAGACCAGCATTTCTCTCATTTTCCACATGAGGAAATGATTGACCTAGGATCATAGAGCTAGTTAATATCTGAGACAGAATTTGAACCCAAGACTTCCTAACTCATTGTCCAGTGCTTTTCCTAAGACAACAAGCTGCTTAGAATAAGATCCATGGACTAAGAAGTCTATACAAAAACACCCAATATAAAGGAAACAAACAAAATGATCCTAATCCAAGAAGGCAAATTTGACTTAATAGGTATCATTGAAAATGTTGAAATGAAATCCCTGACTGAACCATGACTGCACACAGATAAACTTTATTGAAAACTAATGACACATAAAAAGTAATGTAGTTGCTGTTACTCCCTAAGTTGTTAGCATGTTGAGGCTCAAGGTTGTAGTAATTCTACTCTTGGAAGAGTAGCCATGAAACCTTGGAATTGTTAATTGGAATTAAGCTCCCTATAAGAGAAAGAAAACTTTTTTCTAATGGTCTGGGAGTTGTATTCTCAGACCTATACTAGGAAAAGTCACTCTCTTCTGTGTGGTTCCCAGAAATGTGAAGGATAGACTAAACACAGGGGTTTGTAAGGAATAATATTATTTTGGACAGATGTCACACCCATCTGAAGTGGGGGGGGATAAGGAATGTCACTTTCTCCACTTTCTGATCAATGTATTTAGCTTTCCTCTATCCATCAGGATAATCACCCACTATTAAACAGAAAAAAAGAAAATGTTATTATCTGTCTCATTTATTGCTTCTTTAATTCACTAGTCAAATCTCTTAGAAGGTGTGGGTTTGGAATTACGTATGTAACTATATGTAGCTCTCTCTCTCTCTCTCTCTTTCTCTCTGTTTCCTCCCCTCACAAACATATTCATATATACATATAAACATATACATATGAATATACATATACATTTATAGAGAGAAAGAAATGAAGAAATCTGGGCATAGTCTAATATATATTCTAGTTTTTACAAAGGAAAGCATAATGAAAAGGTTTGTTGGAAGCCTAAGTAGGATCTCACAGACTAAATATGTATAGGGAAATTCAGCTTAGTAGGGACAGGAGATGCTCAAGAATGAAATTCTGAAGGCACAGGAGGAAATAATCACAGTGAGAAGGAAAAATGGATTTTGTCTGAAGACATCAATGTGAAATAGAACTAATCAAACAACCTAGATTTTATTTTTAAAAGGGAATGTATAAAAGATGGAAGAAGGTCATACAATGATATATGAAACATAACAACATGACCTGGTATTGTAAAAATAATATCATAAATAGTAAATCTCATAAACATTGTCATTTATCAAGTAAAGAAAACAAAAAGTGGTTTCATTTTATTTCTAATGGAAGAAAAATGAGCACCATTGAAACAACAGAAGGTTTTTGTGGGATAGATAATGATGATGATAACTGACAACAAAAAAGAAGAGAAAGTAGTGCTATTCAATTCTTATGTTGCTTTTGTTCTCTCTGTCAAGGAGAAAGACCTTTTCAATGAAAATGACAGAATAAAAATTACTAATGGAGAATTGATACCAATGAGATGGAATGTGAGTAAAAGAGCACCTACATGCTATTGATAAATTCAGGTCTTTTTGGTCCAGATAAACTACATTCCTGGTCCTGAAAGAACTAGCAGATGTAATTGCTAAACTGATGTCAGTGATTTTTGAAAGGTAATGGGAAATTGGAGAAATACCACAAGACTGGTGAAGAACAAATACTCTTCCTGATTTTTAAAAGGAGGAAGAGAACAGAATTTGAAAACTATAAGCTAGTTAACTGGACTTAGATTCTGGGAAAATTGTAAAATAGTTCATTTAAAGGTTGAAAGGAGCCAGCTGATATGGACATTGTTGCCATAGATTCTAGCAAAATTTTATGATAAAGTGTCATACTGCTCTTGTGGGGAAGATGGAAAGAAATAGATTAGATTATAATACAATTAGATGGATTCAAAATTGGTTGGATATCCAGATTAAAAGTATAGTTGTTAATGTCTCAAGAAATATCCAGTGGAATAAGATAAAAATGTTATTGGCTCTGTTTTGTTTAACACTTTTTATCAATGATGTGGATAAAGGCATATTTATCAAATTTGCAGGCAATACAAATATCAAAGGGTTAGACATAGTCAGAAGCAGAAGTGGGCTGAATTGAATTATATGAAATTTAGTAGGGTAAATACAAATTCTTATGTGTAGGCAAAAAAAATGTTTTCAGGCACAAGATGGGGATATTATTAAATAGCATATATCCTGGGAGAAAAAAAAAGCTCTTGTGAATTTAGTAGGTTGCCAACTCAATATGAGACAACAGTGTGATGTGGTAGTCAAAATTCTTTTTTTTTTGTGAGGTGATTGGGGTTAAGTAACTTGCCCAGAGTCATGGTAGTCAAAATTCTAATGAAATCTTGGGTTGCATTAAGAGTGATAGTGTCATTGTCAGATCCCATTTGTAGTATTATGTTCAGTTTTGTGGGTACTTTAAATATAGTGACAAGCTGTAGAATGTCCAGAGGAGGACAATCAAGATGGTGATGGGGTCTTGCATTCATGTCATATGAGAATAGGTTGAGGAACTGGGCATATCTAGCCTGGAGAAGCTATGATAGCTATGTCCATGTACTTGAAGGGTTTTCATGTAAAAAAGGAATTATATTGGCCCCAGATGGTTTAGCCAGTAGAAATATATTTTGGAGAGGGAAATTTTGGTTTGACATTCAGATCCAATTCTTAAATATTAAATCTGTCAAAAAGTAGAATGGATTACCTTGAGATGTGAATGAATGTCTGCTTTTTAGATATCTTCAAGCAATGACTAGATAATTATGTTTTGATGGGGTAAGATATGGTGAGGATTACTTTCCCAATCTAAAGTAATTGGACTGAGTGCCCACTGTAGTCCCTATTTTCTCTAAAAGTTATTTGATTCTAATATATTTGATTGACTCTTTCCCACAATGTTGAATCTTCATTGAAGAAAAATACATATATTTGCTGCAGGCTGAAATCTTGAACTCTTTAAATCACTCCAAATAGAGAGAAATGAAATACATATCTGAAAACACGATGGTGGCACAGTTGTATACCATAATAATAGGAATAGCCAGCATTTATATATAGCAATCTAAATTTGCCAAACAAGGTATAACTTTATATATTTATTTTGAGAAAAACATGAAAAAGGCCTCATGAAGGTTATATGCATTCAATGCTAACAAAAGACTGGTTCCTTAAAAGCAGCCTAAGAAAATCAATGTCAGTGAACCATTTCTAAGTATACCTGACAATGAGCACTGTTGCTTTGATTTTAAAATCCCTGTACCTTTTTATAAGATGCATAATGAATCACTACTGTCACTACTTTAGAACTAAAGCCTCCATTTAGATTTGTGAAATTCAGAAGCATTTTATATAGTCTAGAAATCACAAATGTGGCTAGGCAGTGATGGTGTATATTGGAAAGACTATTTACTTTCTTTTTTTTAATAAATAATTTTTTTTCCAATTTCATGTAAAGAAAATTTTTAACATTCATTTAAACAATTGAGTTCCAAATTTTCCCTTCCTTCCTTTCTCCTTCCCTAAAATAGTAACCAATTGATATAGGTTATATATGTGCAATCATGCAAAACACATCTCCATATTAGTTGTGTTGTAAGAGAAGAAACAGACCAAAAGGAAAAAAAACATACAAAAATAAAGTGAAAATAGTATGCTTTGGTCTGCATTCAGACTGTATCAGTTCTTTCTCTGGATGTGGATAACATTTTCCATTATGAGTCCTTTGGAATTGTCTTGGATCATTGTATTGCTGAGAAGAGTTAAGTTATTCATAGTTGATCATCATACAATGTTGCTGTTGCTGTGTACAATGCTCTCCTTGTTCTGTTCACTTCAATTTGCATCAATTCATGCAAGTCTTTCTAGGTTTTTCTAAAATCTGTTTGCTCATCATTTCTTATAGCACAGTAATATTTCCTCATTTTTATATACCACAAATTGTTCAGCCATTCTCCAATGTATCACAAGGATCATACACTATGACCAGATTGGATTTGTACCAGGAATGCAGGGCTGTTTCAATATTAGGAAAACTATCAGCATAACTGACTATATCAATAACAAAACCAATAGAAATCATATGATTATCTCAATAGATGCAGAAAAAGCTTTCAACAAAATACAACCCCTATTCCTTTTAAAACACTAAAGAGCATAGAAACAAATGGAGTTTTCCTTAAAATGATTTGTATTATCTATATGAAACCATTAGCAAGAATTATCTGTAATGGGGATAAGCTAGAATATTGACTTTCAAAACAGATTTGAGCAAAATTTATTTTACACATAACTTTTTGGTTTTAAAACAATCTATCAACTTTTCTGGGGTTCCCTTTCATAAAAATGAGAGAATTAGAAAAAAAACTGAATAAAAATCCTTAAAATCATAATTGGCCAAAGGAAAAAGAAGCACAAAAGACATTGAAGAAAATAAGTCCTTAAAATTCCGAAATGGCCAAATGTAAAAAAAAAGAAGTACAAAACATTACTAAAAGAAATAAAAATCAAAATTAGTCAAGCAGAAGCTAATAAATCCTTGAAACAGCAAGAAACAAAACAAATTAAAAAAAGAATTACAATTAGAAGAGAATATGAAATATCTCATAAGAAAAACTATTGACCTGAAAAACAAATCAAGGAGAGATAATTTAAGAATATTGGACTACCTGAAAAGCAAGATAAAAAAGGCTAGATATTATATTTCAAAAAATTGTAAAGAAAAACTGCTCAGATATTTCAGAATCAGAGGACAAAGTAGAAATTACAAGAACCCACCAGTCACTTGCTAAAAGAAATCTCAAAATAAAAACTCCCAATAATATTGTAGACAAAATATTGAGCTTCCAGGTAAAAAAAATAAAATAGTGAAAGCAGCCAGAAAGAAAGTATTCAAATATCATGTAGCCACAGTTAGGATCACACAAGATTCAGCAGCTGTCACAATAAAGGAAGAGGGTACTTGGAATATGATATTCTGGAAGGCAAAGGAGCTAGAATTACAACCAAAAAAGCCTACCCCAAAGAACTCAGTATAATTCTACAGGGGAAAATTAGATTTTTAATGAAATAGAGAACTTTCAAACATTTCTGATAAAAAACCAGAGTTGAATAGCAATTTTGATATTCAAACACAGTATTCAAGAGAAGTAAAAATAGTGAACCCTGAGTGATAAATTATAATGTACTTAACATTTTAAAGGTTTAGATTCCTACAGTGGATTATGATACATGTAACCTTAAGAACTTTATCATCACTGGGCAGTTAGGAGGCTACTTAGAGGAAAGAGATGTGAGTCTATTATATTATGATGGTCTCAAAAGAAGAAGGGAAGGGTTAGAAAGGATATATTGGGAGGAGGGGAAAAGGAGACACACATATATATATATATAATAGTGATTACAGTAAATTTAAAAGTGTTTGTATAAACAAAACCTATGCAACTAAAATTATAAAGAGAAAGTAACTGGGTAATAATTTATTGTAAGTCTGATAAAGATCTTTTTTTCAAATATATAGCAAATTGAGCCAAATTTATAAAATTGATAAGCATTCCCCAATTGGTAATTGGTCAAAGATATGAATAGGCATTTTTCAGGGGGAAGGAATCAAAGCTGTCCATACTCATACAAAAAAGATGCTCTAAATCACTAATAACAAGAGAACTGCAAATTAAAACAACTATGAGGTGCTACCTCAGTAGTACAGTTATCCCTTCCACATCACAACTTTCCCTATCATAGTTTTGATATATCATAGATCAGATTAAAAATTAAATGGGAATTTATTTGAAGTTTTGAAGAAGCTGCAGGTAACACGCAAAGGCCAGTAGATGACCCAGAAAAAGTTTAGAAACTCAGAAATCTAGTATAATATCAACCCTAATTTTACAATAAAGTACTCTAAATACTCCATAAGAGAAAAAGAAAAAGAAAAAGAAAAAAAAAACCGACTTCTTCTGCTATGGAGGGAAGGCCAAAAGATTTTATGCAGATTTTCTAGATTGCTGGGGTGCCATGCCCCTAACCCCCACAATGTGGATGAATAACTGTAGATTGGCTACCTGATAATGTAGCTAATATTATTTTTTTAACTTTTACAGTGGTTTAATAAAATTTCTTTCCAAAAAGATTACACAGTTTGCAACTCTATAAGCTATGCAAGAGTGTACTTGTTTGTCTATAACCCCACTGACATTGAATTTTATCATTTTAATTTCTCTTTGCCAATTTTTTCAAAAATTATTTTTTCTAATTACATGTAAAAAGTATTCACATTTGTTTTTAAAAATTTAGAATTCCAAATTCTCTTCATTCTTCTCTTCCATGCTTATTGAGAAGGCAAGTAATTTCATATAGGTTTTATGTGCATTTTTGGAAAATATATTTCCATGTTATATATATTGTGAAAGAAAACAATCCCCACACATGCAAAAAAAATAAAAAAAGAATGTTTTTTAAAAGTATTCTTTGATGAGCATCAATACCATCAATTCTTTATCTAGAGGTATAGAACATTTTTCATCATGAATCCTTTAAAATTAAACATTGTATTTCTGACAACACCCAAGCCATTCATAGTTGATCATTGTACAATATTGCTGTTAGTGTGTATAATAGTCTCCTGGTTCTGGTCATTTAACTTTGCATCAGGTCATGTAAGTCATTCCAGGTTTTTCTGAAAGCATCCTGCTTGTCATCTCTTATAGCACAATAGTATTCCATCACAATCAAATACCACAACTGCTTCAGCCATTCCCTGATTCATGGGCATCCTTTCAATTTTCAATTACTTGCCACCAAAAAAAAAAAAGAAAAAAGAACTGCTATAAATATTTTTGCACATATAGGTCTTTTTCTTTTTAAAAAAATCTTTTTCAGATTCAGACCTAATAGTGCTATTATGGGGTCAAAAGGTATGCACCATTTAATAGCCTTTTGGGTATACTTTTATGAACATGGGCTCTCTAATAACTATACTAACCTGTTGAGTATGTCAGAGCTTCCCTTTTTGACAGGGGGACCCAGACAATAGAGTAACACAACAATCAGCCAATCAGAAGGGCTTCTGAAGTCCAGGGATGCTTGACATGCCAGTGATCTTTTGTGAATAAATTCTAGCTAAACTTAGAGATGCCTGCAGCTGTTAGAAACCACAGAACCAGCCCTGAATCACTCAAAAATGGTTAAGCTTGAGCATTAGCTGCAGACTTGGGACTTTCCAAACATCTTGCTTCCTGGCTTATTGTGTCTATAGACATCTTCCCCCTAAACCCCCACCTCACACCTGAAAACCTCTAGAAACTATAAGTACTTTACCCTTTATACACTTTATTTTGAGTAGTTGAGAACTATCTCTCTCCTCTGCTTGCAAGCTTTTCTCAGACAAGAAACAATTGTGTAATTTGTGATCAAACGTGTTCATTTCAGATCTCTTTTGGGCTTGGGATTTTTTCTATTTAACAATTTAAAATTACTCCACAGAATGGTTGGATAAGTTCACAAATTCACCAAAAGTGCATTAGTGTCCTATTTTTCTCAAATCCTCTTCATTATTTGTCATTTTCCTTTTCTGTAATATTAGCCAATCTGATAGGTATGAAGTAGTACCTCAGAGTTGTTTTAATTTGCATTTCTCTAATCACAGTGATTTAGAGCATTTTTCATTTGACTATGGATGGCTTAGATTTCTTCTTCTGAAAATTGCTTGTTCATATCCTTTGACCAATTGGGGAATGACCTGTATTCTTATAAATTTGATTCAGTTCTCTATATATTTGAGAAATGAGGCCTTTATCAGAGAAAGTTGCTATAAATTTTCCCCTAGTTTTCTGCTTTCCTTCTAATTTTGGTTGCATTGGTTTTGTTTGTGCAAAAGCTTTTTTTTATTTAATGGAATAAAAATTATCAATATTATATCTCATGATGTTCTTGATCCCTTGTTTGGTCATAAATTCTTCCCTTATCCATAGCTCTGACAGGTAAACTATTCCATGCTCCCTTAGTTTGTCCATTGTATCACCTTTTGTGTTTAAATTGTGTACCCATTTTGACCTTATCTTGGTATACAGTGTGAGATGTTGGTCTATAATTAGTTTCTGCCAAACTGCTTTTCACTTTTTTCTCCAGCATCTTTTGTCAAATAGTGAGTTCTTGTACTCAAAGCTTGGGTCTTGGAGTTTATCAAACACTAGATTACTATGGTCACTTACTACTGTTTGTTGTATATTAATCTATTGTACTGCTCTACCACTTTTACTTTATAGCCAGTATCAGATTGATTTGATAATTACTGTTTTTAATATTGTTTGAGGTATAGTATGGCTAAGCTGCCTTGCTTCACTTTTTTCCCCATTGATTCTTGACCTGTTGTTCTTCCAGATGAATTATTATTTTTTTCTAACTATAAAATATTTTTGATAGTTCAATTGGTATGGTACTAAATAAATTAATTTAAGTAGAATTGCAATTTTTATTATATTGGCTTAAACTACCAATGAGCAATTGACATTTTCCAATTGTTTAAATCTGACTTTTTTGTGTGAAAAGTCTTTTATAATTGTATTTATATAGTTTCTGGGTTTGTTGTGGCAGATGGACTCCAAGTCTTTTTATTGTCTACAGTTATTTTACATGGGATTTCTTTTTCTATCTCTTGTTGTTGGCCTTTGTTGATAATATATAGAAATGCTAATGATTTATGTGAGTTTATTTTATATCCTGCAACTTTGCTAAAGATAATTATTTCAACTATTTTTTTTAAGATGAATCTCTAGGATTCCCCCAGTATACCATCAAATCACCTGCAAAGAGTAATCACTGTATTCCTCATTACTGGTCAAATTTCTTCCATTTCTTTCTCTTCTCTTATTGCTGTAGCTAACATTTCCAGTACAATATTGAATAAAAGTGGTCATAATAAGCAACCTTGTTTCACCCCTGATTTTATTGGGAAGGCTTCTAGCTTATCTCCATTACAGATGCTTATTGGTGGTTTTAGATAGATACTGATTATAATTTTATTTTTTCTCTATTAATTTATTTATTTTTAGTTTCAACATTCACTTCAACAAGATTTTGAGTTCCAAATTTTCTTCCCATCTCATCCTTCCCCTACCCCAATTCACCATGCATTCTGAATACCCCTTCCCCTAATCTACTCTCCCTACTATCTCCCACCCTCTTGTCCCCTTCCCCTTCTGTTTTCCTGTAGGGCAGGATAGATTTCTATACCCCATTGCCCGTATATTTTATTTCTCAGTTGCATGTGAAAACAATTTTTAACATTTGTTTTTAAAACTTTGAGTTTCAAATTTTCTCCCTTCCTCCCTCCCTACCCACCCTCATTGAGAAGGCAAGCAACTTGATACTGGTTATACATGTGTAGTCAAGCAAAGCACTATCATAGTAGTCATGTTGTGGAAAACTAACTATATTTCCCTTCATCCTATCCTGCCCTCCCCCCATTTATTCTATTCTCTCTTTTGACCCTGTCCCTTCTCAAGTGTTTACTTCTGATTACCCCCTCCCCCAATCTGCCCTCCTCTCTATCATCCCCCTGCTCTCTTATCCCTTTCCCCCATAAATTCCTGTAGGGTAAGATAGATTTCCATACCCAGTAGAGTGTGTAAGTTATTTGTTCCTTTAACCAAATCTAATGACAATGAGATTCACTCATTCCCTCTCACCTTCCTCCACTTCCTGTCCACTGTAAAAACCTTTTCTTGTCTGTTTTATGTGAGATAATTTACCCCATTCTACTTCTCGCTTTCTCCTTCTCTCCATATAATCCTCTCTCATTCCTTAATTTCATTCTCCAGATATCACCCATTCATCTTCAACTTACCCTGTGCCCTCTATCCATCTATCTATACATATAATTATTCCCCTCCAACTACCCTAATACTGACAAAGGTATCATGAGTTACAAATATCATCTTTCCATGCAGGAATGTAAACAGTTCAACCTTAGCAAGTCCCTTATGATTTTTCTTTCCTGTTTACTCCTTCATGCTTCTCTTGAGTCTTATATTTGAAAGTCGAATATTCTATTCAGCTCTGGTCTTTTAAACAAGAATGCTTGAAAGTCCACTATTTCAGTGAATATCCATTTTTCCCCCTGAAGGATTATACTCAGTTTTTCTGGGTAGGTGATTCTTGGCTGTAATCCTATCTCCTTTGCCCTCCAGTATATCTTATTCCAAGCCCTCTGGTCCCTTAAAGGTAGAAGCTGCTAAATCTTATGTTATCCTGATTGTGTTTCCAAAATACTTGAATTGTTTCTTTCTGACTGCTTGCAATATTTTCTCCTTGATCTGGAAACTCTGGAATTTGACTACAATATTCCTAAGAGTTTTCCTTTGGGGATCTCTTTCAGGAGGTGATCAGTGGATTCTTTCAATTTCTATTTTACTCTCTGGTTCTAAAATATCAAGGCAGTTTTCCTTGATAATTTCTTGAAAGATGATGTCTAGGCTTTTTTTTTTTGATTATGGCTTTCAGATAGTGTAATAATTTTAAAATTATCTCTCCTGGAACTATTTTCCAGGTCCGTTGTTTTTCCAGTGAGATATTTCACATTGTCTTCTATTTTTTCATTCTTTGGTTTTGTTTTAAAATGTCTTGATTTCTCATAAAATCATTAGCTTCCAATTGCTCCATTTCAATTTTTTTTACTTTCTAATTTTTAAGGAAATATTTTCTTCAGTGAGCTTTTGGACTTCCTTTTCCATTTGGCCAATTCTGCTTTTTAAAGCATTCTTCTCTTCATTGGCTTTTTGGACCTCTTTTGTCATTTGGGTTAGGTTATTTTTTAAGGTGTTATTTTCTTCAGTACCTTTTTTTGGATCTCCTTTAGCAAGTTGTTGACTAGTTTTTCATGATTTTCTTGCATCACTCTAATTTATCTTCCTAGTTTTTCCTCTTCTTCTCTTACTTGCTTCTCAAAATCCTTTTTGAACTCTTCCATGGCCTGGGACTCATTCATATTTTTCTTGGAGGCTTTGCATGTAGGTCCTTTGACTTTGTTGTCTTCTTCAGGTTGTATGTTTTGATCTTCTTTGTAACCAAAGAACAATTTTATGGTCTGAGTTTTTTTTGGGCAGTTTGCTCATGTTCCCAACCAATTACTTGAGTCTTAAATCTTTGTTAAGGTAGAGTCCTACTTCCAGTGTGGAGAATGTACTGTCCCAAGCTTTGAAGGTTTTGTGCAGCTGTTTTCAGAGATACTTCTAGGGACCTGTACATTTTCCATTCTTCCAAAGTGAAGTATTTACTCCTTTCCTGGCCTGTGCTGTGGTCTATGAGTGACCACAAGCACTCTTTTCTGCCTTGGAACTGTGAGGAGGATTCCCTCTCCACTGCCACTACAAATTCTACCACATCAATGCTCCTCCTTGCCCTTGGATCGCCCCCAGAAATGTGATTCAGATCCAAGCCTGGGCAAAGCAAGAGAATCCTGCCTCAATGCCAGCAAAGAGATTCCTGCAATCCCCCTCTGATCAGCCACTCAATTTCCCCTCAGTCTGTGGGCAGAGAGCATGGGAAGCATCCACCACCCTGGGGCCATGCCAGGATTGGGGCTGGGATTGAGCTTCTCTCTCACTGTAGTCAGTCTTTTCTTACTGACCTTCTAATTTGTCTTTGGTGTTTGTGAGTTGAGAAGTCTGGAAACCACCACAGCTACCCATGATTCAGTCCCCTGAGGCCTGCTCCAGGTTTGCTGCAGCCTGCATGCCCATGCCAAACTACACTTCTCTCCCTGCCCAGTGCTATATACCTTTCCAATCAACCATCCAGGTTGTCTTGGGCTGGAAATTTGTTTTACTCTGTCTTTTTGTGGGTTATGTGCTCTAGAGTTTATTTAGAGCCATTTTTTTTACAGGTATTTGAAGGGGTTTGGGGGAGAGATCAAATAAGTCACTGCTTTTACTCCACCATCTTGGCTCTGCCTGCTTATCATTTTAAAGAAAGTTCCATTTATTGCTATGTTTTCTAGTGTTTTTAATAGGAACAATTTTTTTGTCTAAATATTTTGTCAAACAATTTTTTTCTGTATCTATTGAGATAATCATATGATTTATGTCGATCTTATTATTGATGTGGTTAATTATGCTGGTGGTTTTCCAAATAATGAACTGGCTTTACATTCTTGGTATAAATTCCACTTGGTCATAGCACATGATTTTGTGATATATTGCTGTAATCTCCCTGCTAGTATTTGATTTAAAATTTTTGGGTCAATATTCATTTTGAATAACATTTTATTTTCTTCAATTTCACATAAATTTTTTTACATTCATCTTTTACAATTTTGAGTTCTAAATTCTTTCTTTTTGTATCTTCCATCTCCACTCCTTGAGATGCTAAGCAATTTGATATAGGTTACACATGTGTAATCATGCAAAACATTTCCATATTAGTCATGTTTTGAGAGAAAATGCAGATAACATATGAAAAAAATAAAAGAGTGGAAAATTGTGTTTTTAGATCTGCATTCAGATTCCATCAGTTCTTTCTCAGAAGGTGAATAGCATTTTTTATCATGGGTCCTTTGGAATTGTCTTGAATCATTGTGTTGCTGAGAATAGCTAAACCATATACAGTTGACCTTTGCACATTATTACTATTAATGTGTACAGTATTCTCCTATTCTGCTCACTTCTCCTTGCATTAGTTCATCTAAGTCTTTCTGAAATCATCTTGCTTGTCATTTCTTATAGCACCATAGTATTCCATCACAATCATGTGACACAACTTTTCCAGCCATTCTCTAATTGATAGGTACCTCCCTTAATTCCCAATTCTTTGACACTCTAAAAGGAGCTGCTATAAATATTTTTGTACAAATATGTCCTCTCCCTCCCCCCTCTTTATTTTAAGGCAGTTGGGGTTAAGTGACTTGCCCAGGGTCACACAGCTAGTGTCAAGTGCTTGGTCTGAGGCCGGATTTGAACTCAGGTCCTCCTGACTTCAGGGCCAGTACTCTATCCACTGCGCCACCTAACTGCCCCCTCCCACCTTTTTAAATCTCTTTGGATACAGACCTAGTAGTGGTATTGCTAAGTCAAAAGGTATGCATGCTTTTATAGCCCTTTGGGCACAGTTCTTAATTGCTCTTCAGAATGGTTGGGTCAGTTTACAATTCTACCAACAGTGTATTAGTGTCACCCTTTTTCAATGTTCACTCCAAGATTTATCATTTTTCTTTTCTGTTATATTAGCAATTCTGATAGATATGAAATGGTACCTTAGAGTTCTTTTAATTAAAATTTTTTCATCAATATTCATTAGGGAAATTTGTCTATATTTTTCTTTCTCTTTACCCCCCTCTGTTTTTGTTATCAGAACCATATTTTGTTATAAAAGGAATTTTGTAAAACTCTTTCTTTGCTGATTTTTTAAAAAGTTTATATAGAATTAGAATTAATTGTTCTTAAAATGTTTGCAAGAATTAACTTTTTGAGACTATCTGCTCCAAGGAGCTCATTGCTGGCTTGTTCAATTTCCTTTTCTAAGATAAGGTTATTTAAGTATTCTATTTCCTTATCTGTTAATTTGGGCAATTTATAGTTTTGCAAAAATTCATCAATTTCACTTAGATTGTTAGATTTATTGGCATGTAGTTCAGTAAAAGGAATCCTATTCATTGCTTTAATTTCATTTTCATTGCTGGTGAATTCACTCTTTTTATTTTTGATACTGGTAGCTCAGTTTTCTGTTTTTAACTAAATTACCAATGGCCTATCTATTTTATTACTTTTTTCATGAATCAGCTCCTAGTTTTGTTTATCAATTCAATGGTTTTCCTTTACATTTATTAATTTCTCCTTTGATTTTCAGGATTTCCAATTTGGTGTTTAGATGAAGATTTTTAATTTTTCTTTTTTATAGACTTTTAGCTGCATGCTCAATACATTGTTCTGCTCTTTCTCTATTTTATTGATGTAAGTATTTAGAGAGATGAATTTTTCCCTAAGTACTGCTTTGACTGAATCCTATAAAATTTGTTATGTGATCTTATTGTTGTTATTCTCTTTAATGAAATTGTTTATTGTTCCTATGATTTGTTCTTTAACTATTCATTCTTTAGGATAAGATTATTTAGTTTAAAATTAATTTAATCTATTTTCCATAGCCCTTTATTGAATCCATATTTTTATTTTTTTATGGTCATTAAAGGATATATTTAATACTTTTGTTGTGGTGGTTGTGAGGTTGTTATGCCCTAATACATGGTCAGTTTTTATGTAGATGCTGTGTACTGCTAAGAAAAATGTATATCCTATTCTATTCCCATTCAATTATCTCCAGAGGTTTCTCATATCTAACTTTTCTAAAATTTTACTCATCTCCTTAACTTCTTTCTTATTTATTTTTTGGCTAGATTTATCTTGTTCTGAGAGGGAACATTTGTATAGTTTTACCATCGATTTCTTCCTATAATTCATTTAACTTTTCCTTTAAGAATTTGGATGGTATACCATTTGGTGCATTTATATTTATTATTGATATTCCTGCATTGTCTGTTTTATCTTTTATCAAAATGAAGTTGCACTGCTTGTCTTTTTAAGTTCGATCTATATTTGCTTTTGATTTCTTTGAAGTAATGATTACCACTCCTGCTTTTTTTTTAACCTCAGCAGAAGGATAATAAATTGTGCTCCAGTCTGTTATTTTTGCTCTGTTTCTGCTTCAAGTGTGTTTCCTGTAAACAACATATTGTGTGATTCTGTTTTTTAATCCATTCTAACCACTTCTGTTTTATGAGTGAATTCATCCTATTCACATTCATAGTTATGATTACTAATTGTGTATATTCCTCTATTCTGTTTTCCAACCTGCTTATTATTTTCTTTCTTTCTCTTTTTACACTTTCCATCCTCAAAAGTGTTTTATTTCTGACCACTGTCTCCCCTAGTCTGCCCTTCCTTCTATCAGCCTCCCTTTTTATCCCTTTCTTTTACTTTCCTCTAGTATAAGATAGGTTTCTCTGCCCAACTGAGTGTGGAACCAATTCAAATGAGAGTCAGCATTGTCTACCACAACCTCTCCATCTTCCCCTCCACTGTAAAAGCACTTTTGTGCATCTTTTATGTGGGAAAATTTACTCCATTCTACCTCTCCCTTCCACCTTCTCCCAGTACATCCCTCTTTCCCACCTCTAAATTTTATTATTTTAGATATCATTGCATCATAGCAACTCACACATGTTTCCTCTTTCTATGTACACTTTTTTTCCATCAGGAATGCTTCAAAGTTCTCCATTTCATTAAGTATTTACTTCCCCCCTTAGGGATTATATTTAGTTTTGATGGGTAGGTGATTCTCGGTTTTAATTCTAGCTCCTTTGTGACCCAGGATATCATATTCCAAGCCCTCCAATCTTTTAATATAGGAGATACTAAATCTTGTGTGCTCCCTTGACTACGACTTGGCAATATTTGAATTGTTTAATTCTAGATGCTAGCAATATTTTCTTTGAGTTTGAAGCTTTGGAATTTGGCCATAACATTCCTGGGAGTTTTCATTTTGGAATCACTTTCAGGAGGTGATTGATGGATTCTTTCAATTTCTACTTTGCCCTTTGGTTCTAGGATACCAGAGCAATTTTCCTTGATAATTTCTTTAAAGGTGATATGTAAGCTCTTTTTTAAACTTGATTTTCAGGTAGCCTACTGATTCTTAAATTACCTCTTCTCCCTCTATTTTCCAGGTCACTTGTTTGTTTGTTTGTTTGTTTTTTGTCAATGAGATATTTCACATTTTCTTCTTTTTTTCTTCTTTTCATTTTGTTTTATTGTTTCTTACTGTCTCATGAAGTCATTAGCTTCCATTTATTCAGTTATAATCTTTAAAAATTATTTTCTTGTGAGCTTTTGTACCTCCTTTTCTGTTTGGCCAATGATATTTTTCAGTGAGTTTTTGTCCTTCCTTTTCTATTTAGCTAATTTTGTTTTTAAAGAACTTCTTTTCTTCATTAGATTTTTGTGCTTTTTTTTTTTTTGCCATTTTGCCCATTCCCATTTTAAGGTTTTTCTTCTGTATTTTTGATCCTTTTACCTAGTTGTTGACTTTTTTTGTGATTTTCTCGCATCACTTTCATTTCTTCCCCAATTTTTCCTCTACCTCTTAATTTAAAAATCCTTTTTGAACTCTTCCAAGGACTGAGACCAATTTATATTTTTCATTGAGGCTTTGTATTTAGCTACTTTAATTTCAGTATCTTCTAGTTTTTGTTTTGATCTTCCCTGTCTTCATAGTCACTTTGTATATTCAGATTTTTGTTGTTTGCTTATCTTTGTAGTGTATTTCTCAACTTTTAACTTGATGTTAAAGGTGAATTCTGCTCACAGGGTATAGGGGGTAGTGTTCCAAGCTTTAGGTTTTTTTGTTCACAGTTTTCAGACCTAGCCCTGGGAATGTGCTAGCTCTTAGTTCTTCCATGGTGGTATAATCTAAGGAGAGTCATGGTGGCTGTTCTCCTGACCTATTCTCTGACCTTTGAGTGAATATACAAACTTTTCCTCCCCAGAACTGCCACCATGGTCTCTGCTTCTGCTAGTGCTCCTTTTTGTCCCAAGACTGGTGCAGAACTGTGTATGGGCAATGCAACATAGTCCTACTCCTAGTGCCAGCAAAAGGTCCCTGTGATCTCCTTCTGATCAGTTATAAGATCCCCTTACTCTCTGTGGGCTGAGAGCTCCAGAAACAGATGCTACCACTGATTCAGTCACCCCCTAAGGCCTGAGCTGGCCTGTGCTTCACTCTCATGCTAGTAAGATCTAAACTTTTCCTGACAACTCTCCAAGTTTTCTTGGCCTAGAAAGTTGTTTTACTCTATCATTTTGTTGGTTCTATCATTCTAGAATTCCTTTTGAGGCATTATTTTTACATCTTTGAAGGGGAATTTGGGAGATCTTAGCAGAATATCTGCCTTTACTCCACCATTTTAGCACCAACTGTAGGTAACATTCTTGATCATATAACGGTCAAACTGGCCTCTGAAGTTCTTTCCAACTATGAGATTAGATTTTGCTTTTCTATGTATTTTTTTATTAATTTATTTTGATTTATCTACAATTACTTGCAAAAGTTTTAGAGTTTTAAATTTTTCTCTCCCTCCCTTCCAACCTCCCTCCACAAGACAGCATGCAACCTGATATAGGCTATACATATATATTCCTAGTAAACATATTTTCACATTAGAGATGTTATAAGAATTAGAACCAATAGGAGGAACTACAAGAAAGAGATAACAAATCAAAACAGAAGAAAAAAAGAATAGCAAATAGTGTACTTAGAACTGCATTCAAGCTTCATTGATCTTTATTTGGATGTGGATAGCATTTTCCATCATGAGACCTTTGGAGATGTCTTAGATCCTTGCATTGCCGAGGCTCTATCAATGTTATTCATCACACAATGTGGTTGTTACTGTGTACAACATTCTCCTGGTTCTGCTCACTTCATTCAGCATCAGTTCATGCAAGTGTTTCCAGGTTTTTCTGAAGTCTGCTTGCTCATCATTTTTTATAGCACAATAGTATTCCATTACATTCATATACCACAACTTGTTCAGCCAATCTCCAATTAATGGGCATACTCTCAATTTCCAAGTCTTTGCCACCACAAAAAGAGCTGCTATAAATATTTTTGTACACATTTTCTCTTTCAGGAGATTATCAGTGAATTATTTCAATTTATTTTTTATTTTGGTTCTACAATATCAGTGCAGTTTTCCTTAATAATTTCTTGAAAGATGATGTCTAGGCTCTTTTTTTGATCCTGGTTTTCAGGTAGTTCAGTAATTTTTAAATTATCTCTCATGGATCTATTTTCCAAGTCAATTGTTTTTCCAATGAGATAGTTCCCATTGTCTTCTACTTTTTCATTCTTTTGGTTTTATTTTATAATTTCTTGATTTCTCATAGAGTCATTAGCTTCCATTTGCTCCATTCTAATTTTTAAGGCATTGTTTTCTTCAGTGAGATTTTGGACGTCCTTTTCCATTTGGCCTATTCTTCTTTTTAAGGCATTCTCCTCATTGACTTTTTGGACCTCTTTTGCCATTTGGGTTAGTATATTTTTTAAAGTGTTATTTTCTTCAGTATTTTTTATTTTGGGTGTCTTAGCAAGTTGTTGACTCATTTTTCATGATTTTCTTGCATCACTCTCATTTCTCTTCCCAATTTTTCCTCTACTTCTCTTACTTGATTTTCAAAATACTTTTTGAGCTCTTCCATGGCCTGAGACCAATTCATATTTTTCTTGGAGGCTTTCAATGTAGGAGCTTTGACTTTGTTGTCTTCTGGTTGTATGTTTTGATCTTCTTTGTCACTAAAGTAAGATTCTATAGTCTGAGTTTTTCCCCTCTGTTTGCTCATGTTCCAAGCCAATTACACGAGTTCTAAGCTCTTCGTTAAGATAGGGCTTTGCTTTCAGGGTGGAAAATGTACTGTCCCAATCTTCAGGGGTTTTGTGTAGCTATTTTCAGAGATACTTCTAAGGACCTGTAAATTTTCAGTTCTTCCAAGGTGATATGATCAAAGGAGAGATGTTTACTCTTTTCTTGGCCTGTGCTCTGGTCCATGAGTGACTATAAGCGCTCTTTTCTGCCTTGAAACTGTGAGGAAGATTCTCTCTTTGTTGCTGCTGCAAAGTCCACCACTACAGCACTCGTCCTTGCTCCAAAATCACCACCCAGGATTGTGACCCAAATCCAAACATGGGCAAAGCAAGAGAATCCTGCCTCATCACCAGCAAAGAGATTCCTGCACCCCCTCTGATCAGCCACTCAATCCTCCCACTGTCTGTGGGGACAGAGCTCCAGAAGCAGCTGCCACCTCCACTGCTGCCACCTTGAGGCTGCTCCAGGGCTGGGGCTAGACCACACTTCTTTCTTACTCAGGTCTGACAGACCTTTCCCACTGATATTCTAAGATATCTTTCACATTTGTGGTTTGAGAAGTCTGGAAAGCACACAGTTGCCCATGATTCAGACTCCTGAGGCCTGTTCCAGGTTTGCCTTGGCCCTGTCTTTGCTTGAATGGCCTTTGCTGAACTGTGTTCCTCTCCCAGCCAGGCACAACAGACCTTTCCTATCAACCACCCAGGTTGTCTTGGGCTAGAAATTTGTTTCAGTCTATATTTGGTGGGTTCTGCTGTTTTAGAATTTGTTTAAAGTCATTTTTTAACAGGTATTTGGAGGGATTTGGGGGAGAACTCAAGCAAGTCATTGCTTTTACTCCATCATCTTGGCTCTACCTCCCAGGTATACACAGTTTTATAGCCCTTTGGGGATAGTTCCATATTTTTTTCCCAAAATGGTTGGACCAGTTCACAACTCCTCTAATATTTCATTGGTGTATCTTTTTCCCTCATCTCCTCCAGCACTGACATCTCTGATAGGTGTGAAATAGTATCTCAAAGTTATTTTAATTCGCATTTCTCTAATATTAATGTTTTAAAGAATTTTATATGACTATAGATAACTTTGATTTCTTTTTCTGAAAACTTTCTGTTGATTCTGCTCCAGCCCTTTGTTTTTACTCTGTGTATGTCTTTCTGTTTCCAGTGTGTCTCTTTGAGTCAGCAAATTATTGAATTCTAGTTTCTAATATATTCTGCTATCTGCCTCTGTTTTGTGGGTTAGCTTATCCCATTCACATTCACAGTGATTACTGTGTATTTTTTTTTCTATCCCATTTTCTTCTCTTTATCTTTCTCTCTCTCTTTTTATCCTGTAACTCGTTAAAAGTCTATTTTTCTTCTGAACACTGCTTCCCTTAAACCACCTTTCCTTTTATCTATGTCTTCTCCTCCTATTTCCCTGTGGGTAAAGTATTTCTATACTCAACAGAGTGTGTATATCCATTCTTCCTTCAATGAGCCAATTCCAATGAGAGTGAGGTTTGAGCATTGCGCCCCCTCCCATTTTCCCCTTCAATCTAAAAATCTCTTCTTTGTGAGAAAATTTTCCCCATTCTACCTTTCTCTTCCCCTTCTCCCAGTGCATCTCCCTTTCTCATTTGAGGACATCTCAACAAAATTGACTCATACCCATGGCCTCTGTCTAAGGAGATTCCTTCTAACTGCTTATCTAAATGATAACATTCTTAAGAGTTACATGTATCCTTTCCCTGTATAGGAATGTAAACAGTTTAATCTTATTGAATCCCTTATTGTTTCTCTTTCATGTTTAACTTCTTATGCTTCTTTTGAGTGTTATGTTTTAATGTCAAATTTTCTATTAAATTCTTGTCTTTTCAACCAGAATACTTAAAAGTCTCCTATTTCAATAAAGATCTTTTTCTTTTTAAATTTATTTCTATAGCATGAAAAACAATTTTAAACATTTAATTTATATTTTTTACTTCCAAATTCTCTCTCCCACCTCTCTTCCCTTATTGAAAAGACAAGCAATTTGATATAGAATATATGTGTGCAGTTATGTAAAATGTGTTTCCATATCAGATATGTCACAAAAGAAGGCAAAGATCCTTCCCAATTGATGAATAGTCAAAGGATATGAACAGGCAGTTTTCAGATAAAGAAATTAAAACTATTTGTAGTCATATGAAAAAGTGCTCTAAATCATTATTGATTAGAGAAAAGCAAATTAAGACAACTCTGAGGTACCACCTCACACCTATCAGATTGGCTAATATGACAGAAAAAGAAAATGATAAATGTTGAAGATTGGGAAAATTGGGATACTAATGCATTGTTGGTGAGCAATTTGAAACTATTCCCAAAGGGCTATAGAACTGTGAATAACCTTTGATACAGCAATACTACAACTAGGTTTTTATCCCAAATAGATCATAAAAATGGGAAAAGACCCACATATACAAAAATATTTATAGCCTCTCTTTTTGTGGTGGCAAAGAATTGGAAATTGAGGGGATGCCCATCACTTGTAGAATGACTGAACAAGCTGTGGTATACGAATGCAATGGAATACTATTGTTCTCTAAGAAATGGTGACCAGGCAGACTTCAGAAAAACCTAGAAAAAACTTATGTAAACTGATGCAGAATGAAGTGAGCAAAACCAGAACATTGTACATAGTAGCAGCAACATTGTGCAATGATCAACTATGATAGAATTAGCTCTCCTCAGCAATACAATGATCTAAAACAATTCCAAAAGACTCATGATGGCAAATGCTATCCATATTCAGAGAAAGTGCTATGGTGTCTGAATGCCGATTGAAGAATATTATTTTCATTTTTTCGTTTTTTTTTCATGGTTTTTCCTTTTTGTTCTGTATCTTCTTTCATAACATAACATAATTTCTCCTTGTCCTCCTCCTCCTCCTCTTTCTTCATCTCCTCCTCCTTCTCCTACTACTACTACACCTCCTTCTCCATCATCATCATCATTTTCTTCTTCATCTTCTCTCTCTTATTTCTTTAAAATTATTTCTAAAATTATTGCTCTTTGGAAGGGGCATGGAAAAGTAAAAGGGGAAAATTAAAGTGATATAAAAACAAAACATATCAATAATATTTCATTGTTAAAAGAATATTGCTGTAGAGTTTTATAAACTATTTTATTTTCTATTTAGAAATTTTGGAGTGCCTCTGCAGCACCTCTTCCAATTTCCATGAACTAGTGATTGGTTAAATAAATTTTGGTACATGAATGTAATGGAATATTACTTTAAAGAAGTAATAATGAATAAATTAAATAGAAAAATGAGAAGATTTGCATGAATTGGTATAAAGTGAATTAGGCAGAGCCAGGAAAAATATACATGATGACTATAATAATGTAAATGGAAAGAAAAACAATCACATAACAATTGAATATAAATGTTGCAAAATTATAAAGTTTAAGATTATTCTTTACAAGGCAAAAGTGGAGAAAACTATTCCTAAAGAGTGACATTACACACTCTTTATGGAATGGAATAGAATGGAAGTCATTAGAAGAAAACATGGCAATAGGTAACAACCTAGATAGGTACACTCAACCTCCCACCTTTAGTCTCCCAATGCCATAGGTAAGCTAGTTTCTTGGTCTATGCAACATACTTATCACTATAATCTAAATCCTCAAACAAATCAAGGCTCAAATTTACATAGAGTTTTAGACAAAGAACTGATTTTTTCACTAATAGGAGACTGCTCCATCACCCCTGGGTCAAGTCAATAGGGTAATCTGGACCATTGAAATAAGGATATTTCCTGAATTGTCTAATGATGAATGAGGGGCAAGGACAGAGGGAACACAAATCTGCCACATATATAACTAAGGATGGTGTGGGGGTAGTGATACAAAGTCTTTAGGTGGAATAAGGCTTAGAAGATGCATATTTTGGGAACTGAGGCCATAGCAGTAACTAAGTTTTCATTCACTCACATTCCCAAATAAGACATATGAGAAAATAATTTACTGATCCTTTTTAGAGGTAAAGGGTCCTCAGCTGAGAAACACTGTATAGAGCTTCAATTTTTGGATATATTTATTAGTTTTGCTGATTTTCCCCTGTTCTTCCTGTTTTTCTTTTTAAAATATCTTGTCTTATGAAATGGTTCTCTGGGACTTGGCAAGAGATGATATTTAGAGGCAAATATAAGCCATTAAAAGATATCAATAAGATTTATTAAAAAAAACAAAAGGGATAATTGATAATATTTGAATGAGCAGTTTCACTTAAAAAAAGCGGTTGGAAATCAGACTGCAAAGTTTTTAGAAGAGAAGAAGAGGTGAAATGTGTAGACTTTCCTTTTCAACTGGAAGAAATCTGCTTTCTTTTTTTTCCCCAATGCTCTCCCCCACATGAAAAAGAAACAAAAACAAAACTCTTGTTGCACACATGGACACTCATCTCAAATTGACTCCGCCTGAAACAAAATTGGTCTCTTTTTGCAGTCTAAATTTTTTATCTCAGGAGGCAAGGATCGTGTTTCATCATGAGTCCTCTGAAATAGTGGTTATTCATTATTTTGATTAGAATTCCTAAGTCATTTAATTGATTGTATTTACAACACTTTTGTCATTGTATGAAGTGTTTTCTTGGTTCTACTGACTTCAATGTGTCATTTCATAAAATTCTTTTAACATTTCTCTGAAGTCATTCTTTTTATTATTTCTTTCAGCACGATGGTAACCCATCATATTTATGTATCATAATTTGTTCAACCATTACCCAATTGATGGCCTTCTCATATTTCCATTCTTTGCCACCTCAAAATGAACTAATTTTTTTTTACATCCTCAACATTTGGTTTGTTTAGGACTAATTCCTCAATTAATCTACCCTCCCTCAAATTTCCCCTTGTCCTTTCTCTCCTTTCCCTTCCATTTCTTTATTGAGGGAAGTTTATTTCTGTACCCAACTCTGTGTGTTTTTCTCTCCTTTGATAAATTCTGTTGAGAATGATGTTCTAGTGTTAACTGCTCCCATCCCATTCCTCCTTATATGTAAAATAGAAATCTTCCTTCTTTAAATTTTTAATTATGAAAATATTTTCTCTAATCCTCTTTTCCCTTTCCCTTCCAGTGTTTTCCTATCACTCTCTCTTTTCTTTTTTTTAAAGATCATCAGCACATAATAGAACAACTCCCTGACCTAATCAGATTCCATTCAAGACCATGATGATGATAGTATTTAGAAGGCACCCATGGGCAGTTTAAGTCCATTTAGGTTGTTCATTCATGTTTATCTTATGCTTCTCTTAACACCTGTTTGAACTTCAACATTTTTGTGCAGCTATGATCTTTTCATCAGGAATGTTTGGAAGTTCACAATTCCATTAAAAGGTCTATCCCTCCTACCCCCATCCCCCTACCCCAAGAATTATACCATTGTACTCAGTTTTGATGGGTAAGTAACTCTTGGGTTTAAGTCTGTATCCTTTGCCTTTTGTAATATTGTATTTCAAGGTCATTGCTTCTTTATAATACTAACTGCTAAATCTTATGTGATCCTAACTCTGCCTCCTTGACTTCAATTCTTTCTGACTGCTTGCAGTATTTTTCTTGGACTGGAAAGCTTAAGATTTGGAGGCTACAAATATGGTGAAACAGAGTAATAGTCATTTTTGGAAAGGCTGTTTGAAGATAAGCTTACTACTATGCTATTAGTGGAGTCATGAATTGGTTCAAACAATCAACAAAACATTTGGGAGTTTAGTGAGAAGAATCTCTAAACTATTTATATCATTTCACCCAGAAATTTCACTACTCTTCATATATCATGAGGAAGAAAGATAAGACTAAAGCCCTCATATATACCCAAGTATTCATAAAAATATTTTTATGATCCCCCAAAATCTTACAAAAAAAGTATCAATTAGGGAATTACTAAAATAATTATAGTGTAATAAAGCAATGCAATATTATTATGCATTAGAAATGATGAATAAGAGAAACTCAGAATATGTGAAGACTTTATGAATTAATAAAGAGTGAAAGAAATTGAATAAAGAGAACATATATACAATGACTATAATAATATAAAGAAGACAAATTATCTAGACATTCATGAATTATAATGGCCAACCTTGATCCTGGAAAATATGTGATGAAACAGATCTTTTTTTTTTTCCACTAAAGAAATGGGAGGTGTGATGTAGGTGTGAGATGCCTATATTCTAAGATGGATGCTATGTCAATTGGTTTGGTAGCTACTTTTCTTTGTCTTAAGGGAAGGTTTTGTACTAAGATATACTTGGGAATGGATATGGTGCGAAGGAAAAAAAGGCAAACCAAAAAATATTTTCTGTTCTCTAGAAGCATATTGAGTAGATCCTCCATTCAGGAATTTTGGGAAGAACTGGATAAGGATTATATAGAATGAGAAGTCAGGAATGGTTGTAATATGTTCCCTATGATCCAAAAGATTATATTTAAAATCATGTTTGCCATTCAAAGCCCTTTACCATCTGCCTTCTCCTCCCTTTTGCATCTTTTTCTGTCTTAATCAACCCCATGTACATGAAGAAACAATGATACTAATCTGTTACTCCTTGAGCAGGACACTCCATTTATAGACACCAGACGTTTTCAGACTGGCCTACATTCCTGTAATTGTCCCCCTCTTCCTGTCTGCCTCATAGTTCCCTGATTTCCTTCAAGTTGCAGCTAAAGCACTACCTTCTTTAGGAAGCCTTTCCCAATCCCCTTTATTACTAGTGCCTTCTATCTATTGATGATTTCCAATTTACCTTGGGCTTGTACATAGTTTGTATGTTGTCTCTCTCATTAGACTGTGAACTCATTGAGAGCATAGATTTTCATTCACTTTTTGTGACACAGTATTTGACACATAGGTGGTTCATAATAAAGGCTTACTGATTGACATTTGAGAGACAACTCATATTAATGTGATCATAGATCCAAAAGTGTTATAGAAATATACACTATGTCCCCCTACTAGTTGTAAGGTAGAGGGAATGTGGATAGGTACTATGTGTAATTCATATTGTAAAGTTCTTTTAATACTCATCATAATTGTCTCTACCCAAAAAAAGGACAGAATTAAACTGAACTGAAATGAAATAGTTTCTATGAATGTAGAAATAGAAACTGATCACCAGGGGCCAGTATGGGTTTACTGAGAACAATTGAAACTAAACTCAATTAAACTTATTTCCTTTTCTTGGGTCAGGGTCAGGGCTATTATACTGTTATGTAAGGGGGCGTCTGCAGATCTAGTATACAGGCATTTGACACAATCATTCATTATATCATTCTTCACCAGGGTGTCATGTGAACTGGAAAACAATAAAAAGAGTGTAATTAACAGATCAATGTCAACTCAAAGGGAGATTTTTATTGGCATACCATCAGACCCTATACTTACCTTGTCCTGTTTCTTTAATGATTTGGATGAAGAACTAAATGGCATGCTGGATAATTTTGCATTAAATCCAATGCTGACCAAAATAGCTAATGGACTGGATGATTGAATCTGGATTCAAAAAGGTCTCTGAAGACTGAAATGATGACATAAGTAACGAGATAAAAGATGATAGTGACAAATGTAAAACCATAGATTCATAGACTTAGAGGTAAGTAGAACTTTAAGTTTCATGAAGTCCAACTACATTTTTACAGATAAAGAAACTAAGGCTGAGAAAAGTTAAATGATTTATGGCCACACAACAGATTGAGGATTCAAATCTAGATCTCTTCTCTCAAAATTGGGTATTCTTTCCTCTACATGATGCTGATCTCTAAAGCCTATATCATGTTAAAAAAGTAAATGGTCAAGTACAGTATAAAATAAACATGATTCAGCATCATTTGATGCAGTCTTAGTGATTTTATTTAATAATGACCTCAGTTAACTAAGTTAATTACTTACAAGGAGCTAGATGAAATTGTCACCTTCCATTGATAGCTTCTGAAAAAAAAATAAGATAAAGTTTTCATTCTACACTGTGCTGTTCAGACTACGTGTGTGGTACTGGGTTCAATTCTGACCAAAATTTTTTAGATAAAATATTGAAAACCTGGAATGCTGCAACCAGAACAGTGAGGAAAACAAAAAGTAGGTCATAAATAGAAAAAAAAATTTTGATTTTTTTTAATAAGAGAATATTTAGAGAGACTCAAGTTCATTTTAGTTGTATTCAAATATTCGAAGGATTTTTATCTGGTTAGTTAGTAAAACAAGGACTTATGAGGTACTTTCTTCCTGGCAATGTGTAAAGCACTGTGGATGCAATGCAAACAAAAAAGACAATCTCTGTTCTTGGGGAGCTTAAATTGAGGAAAGTAGTCTATAAAAAGGAGGTGGAAAAGGTATGTGTAGGGGAGGTGGTGAAGTCTAGATTCTGAAGTCGAAGTAAGAGAAAAGTTAAGAAACTTTGATCTTGGTCCTTTCTCAAAATGAATATTCCAGGAAAAATTCCTGGAAACACCTATGGGAGGTGGAGGCCAAGATGAACTCACAAACAGCAGGAAGAGACCAAGGAAGCACAAAATTCCTCCATTAGGAGAAGGAAGCTGAGAAACGATGATCTAGTCTGGACTGTCAGAAGTCAAAGACAGTGAAGAGAATTTGAAATCTACTTTCAGAAGGCAGGGCTAAAAATAGAATTGGTAGTGTGAGAAAGGAAAATTAAAAGTTAATATAAGGAATATATATTTTTTTTTGTAATGTGAACTGTGCAAAAATTTGAGACTACTTCATATTGTGGGAAGTTTCTCATCACAAGCCTGATCAGTGACTGGATGATCACTTGTTAGTGGGGGCAGTCCTGTGTCAGGGATGGGGTTGGATTGGAGGGCTTTCTATACTGAATATCCTATGCTTCTATTTTATGATTCAATTATTTTATTACCTCTATGAGGCCAATATAATTTACAAGGGAATACATTCTAAATTTTCTCATGAAAATAGAATGCATTTAAGGAAACTTTGTATTATAGAAAACTAACTGTATTGCACATACATACACATATATTGCTCTGTTAAAGTGTATTTGTAAATACACATTATTTACATATGTGTATATATAATCCCATTAAAGTACATGTGTAAACACATATTGCTGTTTCATGTTTTTACAAGTCAGATGAATCTAGATGAATCATAGTAATAGCATGTATCTTATTGACCAAGTGCTTGAAAATTTCTTGTTAGACGAGAAATCTCCTGATGATCTAGCAAGCATGTAGATGCACTTTTAGAAGTAGCGTCATATATGACAGCCCCTTAGTTCATTATAGCATCCAAAATGTGTTTTGAAATCACCATAGTTGCCTTGAGACTTGGTTTCACTTTTAGTGTTCCTCAGTCTTTCCATTTGCTTTAGCTAGTCTGTCAGAGATAGAGTTGATTGCTATATCCAGCTTCAAAAATGTTTTGTGATGATGAAAAACTGAATGAATATTTCTGGTAGCTTTCATAGTAGTTTCATGCTGTAAACAACCAGTCAATATGCATTTATTGTCTATTATATACAAGAGACTGTGCTAGGTGCTGGAGGTCCAAAGAAAGATTTGCTATGATTCATGTCTTCAAAAAGGTTATGTTTTAAATAGAGAAATAATCATGTATACACAAACCCAAATATGAAATATATACAAAATACGTATAAAGTATTTGGAGTTGGGGGTATTAATAGCTAATAGAATGGGGAAAGACCATCAGTAGGAGATGAATCATGAAGAAAGCTAGGGGATGAATAGAGGTGAGGAGGGAAAACATTCTAGACATGGGGGACAATCAGAGCAGAGTTCACAGTTGGAGTGTCACATAATAGACAGGAGGCGGACCACGTTACTTGGATGTTAAAATGGACAAAGTGGAGTAAAAAATAAACTTGAAAAAAGTCAGGAGGAAGCAAACTGCGAAGGGTTTTAAATGCCAAAAAGATGAGTTTGTATTTTATCCTAGAGGCAATGTAACAACCTCTAAGAATTGATGAATATAAGTGGATCATGGAGGAACAACCTCCAGAAAAAAAAAAATAAGCTTCTAATTTATTTGACCAACAGGAAAAAAATCCCACTCTGTTGTTGAAAATGAAAAACGAGAAAAGACCACAGAAACATTGCATTTGGATGTAATAACTTCCTAGCAGAAACACAGAGTGGAACTTCTCAGCTAGAACAGCGATTATACATTGTGAAAGGGACCTTAGATGTGTCAGGAGACTTCATCAAGAGAAAGATCAGGTACAGTCTTGCTATGAGATTGTGAGAAACAGGGGAACAGCTATCTATTTAAAAATCATAAAATAAATCAGAAGAGAGGGCACTAGGAATGCATTTCTTGATGCATTTTCTTTCCTTGAATTCTTGAAGGAAAAATCAAGTGTCTTATCACAAATTTTGGATCTTTGGATCTTTTTCTTGGGGTTTATCTCTAAATTCAATACAATGCTGTATTGGTGATAGACATGCCATTAATTTTTATTTAAAATATGATTAAAATTATATTTATGAGATTATCTTCTGGTGAATAAAATTAATAAAAGATAAAATTGACAAAACTGTAAGCGTAAATCCTTTTTGGTACTTTTGTTGAATAAACTTAGTGACATTTCTCCCTATGAGAGGAAATGTTATTGAGACAACTGGCTGAAGTAGATAGCACACTGATTGGGAGTCAGGATGACCTGGATTTGAATTCTATGTTAGACACCTAGTAGCTATGAAACCATAAGTAAGTCTTTTATTAAGTATATGTAAGGCACTGTGCTAAGTGCTGGTAACATGAAGAAAGGCAAAAAGAGAGTCTCCAATCTCAAGGAATTCACAGTCTAATGAGGAAGCTAAGATACAAACAACTATATACAAAAAATATATATATATATTATATCTTATATATATATTTATATATATTTGTCATATATATATGACAAAGTAAAAATAATCAATAAGGTGAAGATATTAGAATTAAGGGGAAATTGGAAATTGGAAAAGCTTCCTGTAGATGGGAGGACTTTAGCAAGGAAGCCAGGATACAGAAATGAGAAAGAGAATTCCAGGTATGGGGGATATATATGTGAAAATGTACAGGTCTGGGAAATAGAGTATCATGTGAGATTAACAGCAAGGGATTCAGTGTTGAAGAATATGTATGGGGAATAAAGTATAAGAAAATGGTAAAGGTAGGGATGGAGCAGGATATGCCAAATGCCAAACAGAAGATTTTATGTATGAATTTGAAAGCAAAAGGCAGCCAATGACTGATTGACTAATGCATCTTGGCAACAGATTAGGGGGTAAGAGAGTGAGGAATCAAGGATGACACATAGATTGCAAGGTTGCCCAAGAAGGAGATGGGGTTTTTAACAGTGAAATAAGTGCTAAAAAAAGAAGAGGGAAGGGCTTGGGGGAAAAGACACTGAGTTTGGTTTCAGACACAGTGAAGTTAAGATGTCTATGAAGCATCCAATTATAGGATCCAAGCATCCACTACCAACAAGTAAAGATGTGAGACTGGAAATCAGGAGGGAAGTTAGGCTTTATAAGTAAGTTCTATAAGATCACTATGCACAATAGTATAGAGGGGAATAAAGAGGGCCCAAGCGAGAGCCTTAAGGAATACCATGGTCTGAATGACCTGGATTAAGTCTAGCAAAGGAGATAGAGAAGAATGGGTGGGATCAATAAGAGGAGAACCAAGAAAGAGCATGTCTTGACAATCCAGAAGGAAGAGAGAATCAAGAAGATTAGGTTGATTGACAGCATCAAAGTTTGAAGAGGTAAAAAAGAATGAGGATTGAGAAAAAAAACCATTAAATTTGGTAATCACCAGATCATTGGTAACTTTAAGGAGACCAGTTTCAGTTGAATGATGAAGTAAGACGCCAAATTTAAGAAGAGAGAAGAAAGAAAGTGGAGACACCAATTTTGTGTAGCCTTCTTAAAAATTTTAACCATGAAAAGGGAAGAGAGAGATAGAAAGATAGCTAGTGAGAATGGATGGATAAAATGAAGGTTTTTTGATGCTGAAGGAGACATAGAAAGTTCACAGGCAGTTTGGAATCAGTCAGTTGAGGAGACAGAGAGAGAGAGAGAGAGAGAGAGAGAGAGAGAGAGAGAGA
>NW_020954590.1:24613010-24616173 GCF_900497805.2 Vombatus ursinus
AGAGAGAGAGAGAGAGAGAGAGAGAGAGAGAGAGAGAGAGATTGAAGATTAGGGAGGGAGTGGGGGATAATAGAAGGGACAATCTGCTGGAAAAGATGAGATAGAATGGAATAATTCCTCATCTGTAAAATGCAGATGAAAATAACACCTACCTCACAAGATTGTTGTTAGCATCAAATGAGATGATGTATACAAACCTTAAAACACTATGTAAATATTGCCTATTTATTATTATGAAGAAAAAAAAGACAGACAACAGTTTTTAAATTAGTCTCATAGGTATGATACACATGACAATACAATCAGATGCATTTATTTAGGAATTTTATGTAGTTTTCATTTACAAATAATATATTAAGCATACAACTAAAAGAAATAATTTACAAAATCAGTTAGGCTTTTCTCTTAACACTGAAAACATAGAAAGATGACATTGCATAGGGAATAGACAACCAGCACTGAATTAAAAAAGACCACTGTGAAAGTTTCATGTCAGATATATTATGATTGTTTGACCATGAGCAAGTCACTTAACCTTTCAATGTATTAGAAACTTTTCTAAGATTTTAAGTGGCAGAGAAGTTTCAATTTAATTTTTGTAGAGTGTTTTTCCTTAGCAGGAGTTTTCTACACTGAAACCACAGGTTTGCTGCTCATCCTCCTCCCCCCCCAAAAATAAGTGAAGGTATCTCGTTATTTGTAGCTGACAGGAGAATATGTATTCTGCACTTCTTTAGGTTTCAAATTTCTATAAAATATAGTTATAAAATGTAAAAATAATTGAATTCTCATATGTAGCTTCCTTTTTTCCCCTCATAGTATCCAATATCACAGAGTATTGACATCATTTAAGATTTGGATAATTCCTAAGGTTGCTCAAAGTAAGGAAGCTTAAGGAGGAAATATTAAATAATTTTGGTATTATTTCTTCCTCAAATTTAAATTGGAGAAAGAAAAGGAAGGAGGAAGAAAGAAAAATAAATAGAAAAAGAGAAAAAGGAAGGAAATGCATTAAACACTAGATGAATGAATAAATACCACTGCTTCTGTGGTTGCCATGAAATATTTTGAAGAGCTACTTTGCTAGGAGTTGTCTAGAGACTAATGACTTTATACTTCTATCAGGATGGTTATTGAGTTTAGTTTATAGTTTAACAGTGATCTTGACCAGTTAAAGATTTAGAGGTAAGGAGCTGGAGATGGGGCAATAGATTTAAATTGATGTCTCTTATTGATTGTGACTAAAGCAATGGAGGAAATAGAAATATATATTCTCATAAAAAGATATCATAACCCCATACACGAAGTTTTGTATAACTAAGAAAATGCTAACACAAATAATTATTGTCACATTAAAATTGCAGCCAAACATAGCTGCTGGTTTTAAACTGTCTGAAGTAATTTTATATTCTCAATGAAGAATGTTTAACATTTGAACCAAAAACAGTACAGCAAGAATAATTAAAGGCTTAAGTTAAATACATAGACAGTCATTTAAATTTAGATCTGCAATAACATTTACTATTATTCTCTAAGGCTTTGACTGCTTGACAGAAACAAAGTACTCTGGGATTAATTTCAAGAAATGGTGCCAACTGTGCACAATTTGCTGTAATTAAGACATGAAAGAGGACTAAATATTCAGATTAAAAGAAGCATGATGGAGCATGATAGAGATTCAAGGGGTGGCATGAAGCCAATAAAAAACAGCCAGTCATTAAAACCCATATTGATATGAAATGAACACGAATAAAGTTTAGCAAAGTTAGTTCATTTTAAAGCTGATAGTAGTTTACGTAGAAACCTTTTTTCTTATATAGACTAAGGCTTTCTTAAGTCACACTGAATGTGAAGTTCTCCTAGAGATTGGATGATAATAATGAAGGAAAAAAAGAGAAATGATGAATATTTTATTTTTATAAAGCTAATTAGTTTAAGCAGTGAAGAGAAGTAATTAGTAGGGGCTCATAATTATCTTTATGGTATGGGGATTTCCCCATGTGCCACATTAATGTGGTTTGCTTTAGAGCTCATCCCAGGCTCTGTAGGTGTTGGCTCACAGAGGTTAAATATACTATTTTATTCATCAAATCCCTCTTCATATTTTAAAAGAAAAGACTTCATTTTGATCAAACTAGTCTCCTTTCTCCTTCCCTGAGAATTATGTGGAATATTTTCTTTTGCCTTTGAACCTTTAAGTATTGATTAATACTGTATTTAGCGTAATGTTCAATCTCTTCTTCAGCAGACTTTTTTTTTTAAATGAAAGTCCCTTTAAGTTTTTGATCCTGGAGGAGATGTGGATACTTGACCCAGTTGCTAATGAGGTGCTGTATAATCTCCTGTATCCTATAGCTCAAAATAGCAGGATGCAATATAAAAAGTACATCATAAAAGGCACTATTGGAATGCTTTTTTTTTGTCTTCACAGGCTATACGCAAAAGATGTTACCCTCTAAGAAAGTCAGAGGTTGGTCTCCTGCAGGCAAGCTATGGTATCAAAGTCAGAGTATTTGCTGTGAGGCATCTTGACAGTGTCGTCAGGAAACTGGAAACCAGTATCCAGGACACACTGAAAGAAAAGAATCAGGGAAAAAGATATTACCATAGTCAGAACTGAGATTCAGCAGCTAAATCTGGAACTGCTGGATGGGCATCAGCAGTGCTTTGAGGCAAAGCAGGTAATAACAAACTAACAGTCCCCGCCACCCATCCCCCCAAATTGTGCCACTACTGCAAGGGAAGGTGGTGGAGCCTGTCAAAAGAGAATTTCCCAGCTTATGGACAAATGATTAGAGCACTGAAATAGAAAAAAAACACCGTGTGGGTCTAAGCTTTCGAGTGGATGCAGTCATGGAGTCAGCATCTTCACCCAAAGCAAATAAACAAGACTGGGTTGTTTCCACACAAACAGATGTTTGCAGAAAATTTGTTTAAGGCCCTTTTCAGTCTGAACATGCTAGCTCTTTGCTGACAGTGCAAACCATCCTTTGAACTTAAGAAGCTTGAAGCAAAATGGTTTAGGGAATAGTTTGGTTGAACTGCTACAAATCAATTCCTAATAAAAGTTATTTTACCTTTCTAGTGGAAAACAGTCAAAGATTTAAGTAAGGCATTCTACATTTTTTATAACTAAAATATTCATGCAAATAATTTCTGATGG
>NW_020954590.1:24616183-24628824 GCF_900497805.2 Vombatus ursinus
TAGCCTGTTTTTTCCAAATAAGCAAATATTGGAGCAAAAGCAGGAGTATTGTTTCCATTATTAATACTTTTAAGTCATGTGATAAAACTTTGTGGCATGCTACTTTTACCAAATAAAGTATTAATGGAGTCATTTGGTATATAATAGACAGACTTCATCAACCCCTTAATTTTTCCTTCCACTCTTCACCACGTTGCCAGATATGTGTTTCTGGATCAAACCCCCTAGAGGTCTGCTGCAAATTCTTTTTCAATACACCCAGATCATTGCAGATAATTGTATTACACAGGGTATCGATCCCAAATCGTTGTGCACCGGAAACATCTGAAAAAACATGATTATAGCTTTCTGTTTATTGTTCGTACATCCTATAAGAAGGCTTTTGTGTGAATCACCTGTAAGAAAGGCAAGGTGGAAACATCAGAGAAATTACCTCTTTACAAGAATCTATTGATCACTTTAAATCAAAGAAGTATGTTTGACATAAGATTACCTGCCAGTTTGAACATTAGGTACACTATGTTATAGCCTGGGGCAGTTGTAAGTCTGACAAAGGGATTGTAAATAAAGCATGCAGCTGCTGGCGCCTCTGGCTTGGGATCAGCTCAGGCTCCAGTCCAAAGCATAGGTAAACTTAAAATAATTTACCCCTTTTTAACCGGCATATAATGAATTAAAGTAAGTTCTTTCAAGAATTGGAAAACATAAATCTGCTTAGCCATTTTGATGGGACGCAGTACTTAGAAAATTCAGAAGGCATTGATATGTTTGGGAAAAGGAAAGGTCTTTGAGTGCGTGTGTGTGTGTGTGTGTGTGTGTGTATGTGTGTGTGCATGGTTGTGCCACAAGTTGCCCCCGTCATCCTCAAGTAAACCTGTCCTTGGAAGCAGCTTTCTCAAATAAGAAACCTTTTGAAATGGCCTAACATACATAGTACCTCTTGAGAGATGGCCTTGATCAAACTACCTTGAAAATCAGGATATTTAACATGCCAGTTTAAAAATCTGTGAATCCTCTCCCACTCCCCATTTTTATTTTTCATAGCTTTGTCTTTGCTTTGTTTTGCTCAAGAAGAAATAAAAGTACTAGGAGATGGAGAAACACATATAATGAAAGCATTGCACTTGAAATATTTATGTTTCTACATTAACAATGCTAAAAACATGTCACCAAAAAGTATTGATTTTTTTTCATTTGATTAGATTTTCTTATTGGACAAGAGCAGTAAAGCTTTACCCTTACTTTTTATTTTTTTTTATTTTGCCTGAAGGATTGATTTTAGATTTGGAAAATAAACTTGTTGTAAGTTCTTTATTGGATTTTTGTCCATACTTTTAACATGTGTTGAAATTATTAAACATTTAGCTCATTTGTTCAGAAAGATTCACATGTACTTGGGATTTAATAAAGATGAGCTCTGGGTGATGTGTGCTTCCTTGTTAAATATTTAGCTGTTTGAGTTAGCTCTGTGGTTTCCTGAGGCACAAATCTAAACTGTTAATATATAGCAGGTTTAAGTTATAAAAATGGTAGATGCTGTAATTCCTTTTGGGGTGAAGGAAGAATAAACTGGTCATTTTAAACATTTGTAAGAAAACAAAGCAAATGTACATTTACATTTTCATTGAAAGTTGAGCTTTCAGTTCTTCAAAAATCTATAAATGAGTAACTGAGAATCAGATACAGTTAGATCTAATTTATCTGGGAAGCATCATTTAACTTCAAAGATGAGTGATAAATGCAGAATATTTATACAGAGTATTTTCTTTATGAGGTTGCCTGTAAAGGATACTTCTGATGTAAGACGACAATACCTTGGTTTTCAACTTTATTGAAGCTCAATATAAACACCACTTTTGGACATAAAACGAGGTTCATTAAAGGCAGAGAGGTTCCTTTTGTATGAAAATATGGCCTTCCCATTGTGATGACTATCCATTTGTGGCTTCTAAAGGGTGCTTATGCACTCCTATAGTTTTTTCTCTTTTGGTTTGAGAGTTTGGGATTATTTAACGATCTGTTTTGAGCTGGATTGTATCAACTACTCTTCCCTGTAACAAAATGTTTACAAAATTCATTTTAATTACAAAAATGCTTCGAGATTGGGGTGCATAGTTGAATGTGGACAAATTCACTCACATTCTGTGCTGGTGGTTAAAAAAATCACTGAGATGGAACATTTGTCTTTGAAAGTGTATATTTTGGGGCAACAAGAAAAAGGCAGACATACATTTTTTAAGGGGAAAATATTCAAATGGAAATGTATAGACATATATCTCTAGGAATACGGTCAACAAAGAACAAAGGAAAAATGTCTTTGTCTTAAATCACTTATTTTCTGAGAGCCTGAAGCGTTCTGCTACAGTCAGCTTTGGTCTAATGAAAGAGTGCCATCTATTGGATGACCTTGGGAAAATATACTTACAGTTCATAAGAGTATACTCTTATTACATATGAAAAATATTTTAGTGGAAAGAGTAATTTTTTTTTTGGAAATTTTAAGTGTATATGTGTTTGGTTTTCTTTGTGGGTATAGAAAACTCCCCATGAACTACTTTAAAGGACCATCTCATAAACTTCCTGATGTACAACTGATACTGCAAACTGTTTGCAAATTCTCAAATACAAACACTCTTAATCAAGTTCTAGATCTGCTTAAATCCTAACTATCTTTTGAATAAAAATAGTTCATCAGCTCTCAGTTACTAAAATCTGTCACCTGTTCTTTCAGGTGAATATTTATTTACTTGTGTTTTTTACATGGAGAGATGGGAAAAAAATAATGAGCTTGCCTTCTGAAAACAAGGATCTGTTCAAAGCTTTCTCAAAGTTATGTTGTATTAAATTTGAACCAAAAAAGAAGTGGGGGGGGGGGGAGAAAGCATTAACTTGGTTTAAGGAAAGGCAATGCTTTTCTTTTTTTATCTTTCAGCCCAAGAACTTGCCAGTCAAGATGAAAAACTTCATCTAATGGAATCCAGCTTGAAAGCAACTCAAGAGCAGCTAACTGAGCAAAGAGCAGCAATAGTTCGTCAAGAACAGAACAGTACAAAATCACAGGCAGAGCTGAAGACAATGAGAGAACGTATTATTGCTTCTGAAGAAGAAATTAATGATTACAAGTGAGTTTTTGCTTTTCAGTATTTCAAAAAAGTTTTATCCTAACATAGTGAAAGGACTAAGTCCTTTTTTTGTGGTAGAGATTTAAATATTGAAGTCAATTAATATTCTTTGCCTAAAGAAATATCTGAATTTGCTACTTTTTTCAAGAAAATGAAAACTTTGAATTTCAGATGAACTTATAAGTGAGTATGTTATCACTTTACCAAAACTTCATGTTAAAAACATACAAGCAAACATGCTGAAATATTGAACTAGGTCCTTTATAAGAACGTAGGTGTTAGTTTCTTTTTCAGCTCTCAAAAAATGTTCCAAAGGTAATGGATGAAGAAAAAGAATAAATGTTATTTATATAGCACCTATCTGCCAATGGCATTCTCATCTTCCTCTTTGGGGAGTCCAAAGGTTACATATGGTTCTTGTTGCTTTTCTTTTCTGTTAAAGCAGCTGCTCTGAGTAAGATGCTACCAAATTAAAGGACATTTAGAGTTCGAAATTCTGGTCAGACCATTGAAGTATATATGTAAGGGACTATTAAGAATACGTTGAAATGTATATGTTGCCGTATTGGAATATTCATAGAAGTAGTTGTTTTACACTTTTCTAGTATCCATTCCATCTGCTTTTCTTAATATTTTCTTCATAAAGAAATGAAAAATCTCAACTTAAAGTTTTAGCACACTTACTCAAATGAGCCTTGAAAAAATATGCTTTGAGTGTGTCACAAAAAGATTCGTAATTAAATGCTGTACCTTTCCTAACCCTTCCTAACTAATTTTAAATGCATTTTTAAAGGTAATTTAGAAACTGATGCATTTTAGATCAATTACCTCTCTCTCTCTCTCTCTCTCTCTCTCTGTACCTATATATATATATATATATATATATATATCTATCTATCTGGTATTTCATTCTGTTCACTGAACATATTGAGGAATCATCAGGCTAAAAAGCTAGTACATATGTGCATGTGTGTGAGTGCATACACATATTCATCCTATCAATTTTTTTAAACACTAGTTATATTATATTTCTGAAGCTGAGAGCAAGCTGTGTATATGAGATGGGATCCAGTTGCAAATCATGGATTGTTAAAAGTATTACTGCATCTCACACTGAATATACTTCCATGATGTCAAAATTTTTAGATTTCTTAAAGAAGCATTCTATACTTGGAACTTCATGCAAATTAATCATTATGGTATAATATATTAATATAAATTTAAACTATAGCCTGTTGGATTTTCATTAATTATAGCTAGCATTTTTATAGCACTTGAGGTTTATCAAGTATTTTACACATGTTATCTGATTTTATTAACTGTTCAACTTTAATTCCATATCTTTTTGTAGAAAACATAAAATGTGACCCTAAGAGAGTGTTTTTTTTAACAAAATAGCAATGCATTGTCAAATGCAGAGTAATTCTCTTTTCATTTAATGAACATTTCAGACAGCTGTTTAAAATTCACGTAACAAGCGAATAAGATTTAGACATTACCCAAATGCCCTTCCACTTCTCTTGAAGAACAGCTTTTTTCAAAATTTGTGCCAAGAATTCCAAAGCACTTTTGAGAAAGTCTTGTGAGTGACTGACTATAGGACAATATTATCAAAAAAAGGGATGGATCTCTAAAATTGTTGATGGATCCTGTTGCTGAATGATGCCTTTAAGAAGAGGGAATTCAAAGGAAGTTATTTTATACACTAATTTTAAACTAACAATAATTTTTGAAAAGTTAGGATTATTAACATATTATCATGAATATTCTCTACACACTCCTCATTTGTAATGCAGCTTATTTCCTACAATTTTCCCCAAAAAATCTTTTAGAATTAAAATTGAGAATCTAATGAAACTATCTGCAATCTCAAATTTTATACATAGAATAAACTATGACCCATTTAATAAAAATTTAAAAATCATTAAAGCTTGATGTATATCCATTTATCTCTCCACACATATTTTTACACAGATTTATTTCCTATAGTTCATCTTCTTGAAGCTAACGTTAAGCACTAAATTCTTCCCTGATGTGAAAGTCCACAAAAGTTACAAAAATGTTGACTATTACCTCAGAGTTCCTAGTTACACCATTGTGAACCAGCAAATTTATGATTAGGAAAACAATTCACACAGTTTAGCAGATGTCCCTTGTAGAAGTGCGACATTTTAAGTATTTTTTTTAAATGGAAATGTTCTGTTTCATATAAAAGCTTTGAACAAACAATGAGATGTCCTTGAAAAGCATAGCTAAGAATGAATTTACCTATTCTTTAAGAATTGTCTAGCTCTAGACCATCTAGCGTCACAAGGAATATTTGTAAGATAGCGATACAACTGGCTTAAAACATTTTAAAAATCAGTAAAAAAATAAAAATAATTTATATACATATATGAATTATATTACACACTGTATGCACCTGCATATATACGAGCATACACGCATATACATAAATGCATGATACATATGTACACATATACATGTGTGCATATATATACATGTGAATACATATCTATATGCAGGTATACACACATATCTATGTATATACATAGATATTGCTATATACACAAATATGCATACTCTCTAGCTCTGAATCACTTGGGTACTTGATTTGGCATTAAGTGAGGCAGACATAGACATGTTCACTTGCCAAAAGGAGAAAGAAAGTACATATTGAATTGCAGTGTAGCAATCACCTTACCAAAATGTTCCTGATTTTGGACTTGGTAATTGGAACATTTGACCTATTGAGCAGTGAGGAGTGGAACAATATGCAGTGCAGACTAAGGTATGGCTGACAAACTAGAATACAGATGTTAAGAGTTGCCTCTATAGTGCAGTGAAGAGAAGAGACTCTTTCTGACACAATGTTCTGGGATTCTTTTCAAAGGAGGAGGAGCCCATTCTCATGTTATTTTAAAATGTTCTTTAGTTACAAAATGTACTATGAAAAATTTTTCGAAAATGTGCTAAAACTCAACATGCAAAAATAAGTTTAAGATATCAGCCATCAAAGTAAAAGTTGGAAAATACAGATTTCTTAGGGATGGGACAGAGTATATAATTGATGACAAATATAACCGTGCATCAGGTGCCCAAGTATTGAATTTTTAAATAAAATATCCCTTCAATGTTTTTATTTTTTAAGGAATAATTAATTATATACTACATGACTTTTACAGTTTAGTAATAGTATAAACAGTCACACAAGGGTGTTTTGAGAGGGAGAAGAGTAGAGTATGGAGTCAGTTGCTGTTATCATTTGTAATTGCTTCAGTTATTTCTGTCCACATTTTTTAAAAAGTGTAAAATTAGGTGTGGAAAAAGGGGGGCAGTTTAGTTTTAAAATGTGGTCCTCAGATTGTCCATTCTGAAAAAAAATGGAAAATTTTCAGGAGACAGATTCCAATTTTATTTTTACTATCTTTATATGAACTAAAAGCTGAACCCATACACACACATACACACAATGTAAGCCTGTTACACTTGAAAGATTTGTTCTGAATGTCCAGTGGGAACCGGGAAATCGTAATAATTTGTAGTATCGATTGAGTGAAGCTATGCAGCTGGGGCCTCTAGTGAATAGACAGGAATAGACATTTTATTGATTAACTTTTACAGTCATATTTTCAAGACTCTGCTGCAACATAATTTTCACTTCCCAGCTTTGTGCTGCTGCATCATGAAACTTGGATTCTTCTCTCTTAACATTTACCCACTTGAGGAAAAAAGTATGGACGTGTCTTTCCAGGGTTAAGTTCTGCAGAGATGCATAACTTTCTGAAAAAATGATTTGCTCTCAATTGTCATTCTACTACACCACAGTACAGTAGAAGGTACTATTTAATTATAAAAAAATTGGAAATACAAAATATCAATGGTTTGGTAATTAAATTTCCTGATAGCTTCAATATTTGTATAACTAGTTTATATTTTAATTTTTGTTTTCTTTTCTTTCTCTTAAATTCCTGCATGACTCTTAAACCTTATGAATACAAAGAACATTTAAACTGTTGCCTGGTGGTGATTTTTCCCTTATAGCTTAGTTTTCCTTTTTTTTTCTTCTAAATTTAAGTCAGAGATGGAGAAAAACAAACTATTGAGCTAATAGTCTACAATTTAATGTCAGCAAAAGTTATTCATTCTTAAGTTATTTGTTAACTGATGACAGTGTTTCAGAGTATTTGAGCATGCATAAGTATCGAACAGACAAACACAGCTTTCCTGCAGTTTTAGGAGGAAAATTACAGTTATACAGATGACTATATTGCAAATGCCATGTTTGTATACTTTCTACCCATTTTAGATATGCTCACACTTAATTTATTAAACATTTAATTTATCTTTGTCTAAACATTGGTATTTCTCTTTGTAATTGTCACTATAGCATATTAAATATTATTGCAAAATGTATCATTTGCTTTACATGTTTTCACTGTGTCATAGGTGGCTCTACTGAATATTTAATTTTAGAATGTTATTTTTAGTAAGATTTTTTTTTATAATTGTTTAAATGCTGACCTTAACTTCCTTCATTTAGTTCTCAACTTACTATCTATTCCTTTTGTATTCATGGAACAGTTTGGAAAACTAAATTAGAGATAAAAGTAGGAAAGGCAAATATATATATATATACACACACATATATATATGTATATATATATATATGTATGTATGTATGTAAATTTTGGAGTTCTACTCAAGTCAAGAGCCTTCCAGGATGCAGGAGGTAGAATTCAATCCAGTAAGACAGCAAATAGCTTGCAGCAACAGGTATGTTTAAATATTCATGTGGGAGAATTACTATTTAAGAAAATATATTCAGATCATGGCTGATTTTTCTCTTTTAGAATCATATTCCTCAAGTAACCAAAAACCTAAAGGAGTTTCAGTTTTATGATTCTGTTGCTGTTTTAACTAGAGAGGTATTTAATCATCATTGGAAAATTATTTCAAGGGACGCATTGTGGTTAACTTAACATTTCCATTCATTCAAAATGTAAATGTTAGTAAATCTTTTCTCCAGTAATGAGTAAGAGGGTGTGAAATAAGTCTGTTTCTTTTCTGCTTAATGGAGCCACTGAAGGAAACAAGTTTACATTTCTTGCTTTATACAACAAGTTTTTTTGGTTTCCAAATTATTTTCAAGACTCAACTTTTGAAAACAGTTTTTGCTACATTTTTTCACATGCTTTGATTTTCATTCTTCCCTGAAGCATTAATTTGACCCATAAAGGAATTTTATTATATTTTTAAGTGCCTTTTACATATGTAGAGACAATGCCTATTGGGATCTTTCAGTTATCACATAAGGATGAATATGGCATATTGATGAGTTTCAGATTTTTTAAGTGACATGCATTCATTGCTCACATTTTGTCATTAATAGAGGAGTTTGCTTAGAGGCAATGTGGCTAAGAAAAGATTTCCTTATTATTGTTAATAAAGATGACAAAGAAAAATAAAAATTTTCTTTAAAAACTAAAGGAAAAAGGGGAAATGATTTTATTCTTTTCCATAAACAGCAGATTCTTACACATAGCCAAGTTTGGATTCTCAAATTATTTGTCAAAATAAAAGAACAATTAAGACAGATGGAATCATAAATGTGAAATACAAATAGTCTGAATTGGGATTGATTTCAACATAATACTGTGGAGGAATCCCCATTTATTGATCAATTTTAGAGCCCATGCACTTAAAAAGATAAAGTAAGCAAGGTTGGATAATCAAAGCATTTAAATAGTAAAAACAGCAACTGCCACTGTAGACTGCTGCTGAAATAAATCTATAATACAAATTGCTTTAGCAAAAAGTGGATGAGCAGCTGATCTTCCTATTGAACTTTGATACTGTTCAGTGACCACACTGGGAAAAGGATTGGGAGAAATGCCTTAAAGATCAATATTGAGTGAGATGTAGCAGGGATTCATTTTGAACATGAAAGAATTACAAGTGTGAGAGTAGAGATATCTTCAGTAGATGTCATCAAGAAGAGATTGTTTAACACAGTTTTAAAACATTGCATGTGGTGCATGCAAACAGTATTGATTAAGTTACCTTCTTTTTTTTGGTAATTTTAAATTTTGTTTAAAAGGGTTTGAACAAGCTAGCAATCACATCTTTTAAAAATAAGGTATTTTTTCTTAATCCTGGGAAAACAAGCAATGTAATGGTTTGAGAATAGGTCCTGTCAATAAAAGCAAATAAATAAATAAATGGATGAATAAAATAAATGAATGAATGAATGAATAAATAAATAAATAAAATCAAAAAGCATGAGACAGTAGCTGTCTTCAGTCTTCTGCGGAATGGATGAAGTCAAGGTAATCTACTGTAGAAAAGGAGAAGTTAACTCCTCTCCTTTAGAATTGTACTGAAATGCTGAATGTGTGAGATTTCTTTTTGACTCAGGTTGGGATTTAGGAAGTTATTTGTAATTAACATCTGAATTCTATTGGTTTTCTGTCCCTATGACTCTAGCATAATCCATTGGCATTTATCTCTGTATATGCTCAGAAGAACTGAGTCTAAATAATTTAACAACCATTCCTATAAAACTTGAGTTTAGACCTCATTCCAGTTAATAAGGCATCTTCATGGGTATAATGAATTTTGTAGGAAACTGAATACAATTTAGCATACGTGGTTAAAATTTCAACCCAACTTAAAGTGAACTGGACCATCTTAATGGAAACATGCATTTTAGGGGTTTTATTTCTCTTACTTCCACTTCATAGTATCATTCCAAAATTATATTGTTGCACAAATTCATGCATGCATTTGTTATTATATGAGGCATTGGTGCCTGCCGGTTAAAGAGAGAGATTTCTGGAAGCAAAACATTGACAAATATTTCTGATAGAAAACATCCATATTTTTGTATCAAGTTCAATAGTCTACTTAGAAAGAGTTTTTTTTTTTTCCTTACAGAGGCTAGGCTATATTTGGTAACAGAATTTCTAATATGAACTCCTGAATTAAATCAAGGGAAATTTTTAAAACTTGTACTTGATAGTGTAGTGCAAAGATACTAAGTGTAAAGATTGTTTAAATTTAAGGCAGTATTTCCACTTCAGATAAAAAAAAAATGATATGAAGAATAGACTTGGGACCTTAACACTGTGTAACTTCAAATTTACATTGAATTCTTCTTTTATTGTAATGAATAGTTTTTTACAACTCTTAGAGGCTCCATGTTTTGCAGCATGAATTGCTGATAACAGCAATTTTAATGGTAAAATTGTGAAACAATATTCATAGTTGTCAGAGAAAGGTCAGTCTATTTGCATTCATTAAGAACCTGGGGGACCATGCAGTGTGTTTCCTTCGGGAAGCATACAGTTATTGATTTGTATACAGCTGTAGGAAAAATTAATTAGAATTATATTTCACTTATTACTGTAGGCTGTGTAATAAGAACGAAAAACATTTTGTTAGAAATTTGAACAAAGAAAGTAGATGAAAGTCAAGGTTTCTTTAAATCACAACAATTTTGTCAGACAACTTTTCGTTCCTAATCTATTTTTAAAGGACCACTTTTTAATGGTAACTTAATTATTGTTTTAAAATTTTAGAATTGTCATCACCATTCAACAGTAATAATAACTTAAATATTAGCTGTGGTATTTTTATTTTAATTGACACATGGGGCTTCATTTTCTGTAAATAAGGGTAATCAGTGTGCATTTACCCACTATGAGATTTTCAGATAATAAAATTATAGAGAACACTGATTCAGAGAGAAAACACAAAACAGGGTTGTTGAAGTCATGTTTTACCCAGAGTCATAAAAAAAAACCAAACCTGAATTCAAGTCCTAGTTCAGGGTTTATTTTTTGTTTGACTTTAGGGAAGTCACTAAATTTAAGGAACTCACTTTAGCCACAATAAAGCAAGAGTAAGAATACTTATACTACCTCCCTCATAGAATGATCATGAAGGAAATCCATTGCTACCTTCAAAGCACAATTCACAAGTGAGTTATTGTTATTATTGTGGCAAAATCTGAGTCATTGGAAACCAAAGATGACCCAACTCTTCATACGCCTGATAAAAAATAAGTCTAGAAAACAGAAAATACATTACAAGGTCACACAGATAATTAGTGAAAGAAACTCTACGATAGTCCAGGATTCTTGACTCTCAGTTGAGAAATACAGTATACAGGGATACCTTGGAGATAATGTGGGTTTGGTTCCAGACCACTGTAATAAAACAAATATTGCAATAAAGTGAGTCACATGAATTTTTAGGTTTCCCAGTGCATATAAAAGTTATGTTTATACTCTACTGTAGTCTATTAAATGTGATTGTATCATGTCTAAAATATGTACATACCTTAATTTAAAATACTTCAATGCTAAAAAATGCTAATCATAACTTGAGTCTTAAGCGAGTCATAATCTTTTTGCTGGTGGAAGGTCTTGCCTCAATGTTGATGGCTGCTGACTGATCAGGATGGTGGTTGTTGAAGGTTGGGGTGGCTGTGGCAATTTCTTAAAATAAGATAGCAATGAAGTTTACTGCATTGATTGACTCTTCCTTTTCCTTGAATACTTATAGATCATTGTAGGGTTATGGATTAGCCCACTTTTAATATTCTGTCTTAAGGAATGGAGAGACCTAAAGAGAGGGAAAGAAATAGGGAACAGTCTGTTGGTGGCGCAGTCAGAACACAAACAACATTTATCAATTAATTTTGCTGTCTAATATGGTCACAATTCTTGGTGCCCCAAAACAATTACAATACTAACATCAAGATCACTAATCACAGATCACCATTAAATATATAATAATGATGAAAATGATGAAATGCTACAAAAATTACCAAAACTACCAAAAAAAATCACCCAAATATGACACAGATACCTAATGTGAGCACCTGTGGTTGGAAAAATGAAGCCAATAGACATGCTCAATGTAGGGTTGCCACAAAACTTCAATTTGTAAAAAATGCAAATTTTGTGAACCGTAATAAAGTGAAATGACAAAAAATGAAGTATGGCTATAGTAGAAAGAGTGCTAGACTTGGATTAAGGAGATTTTTGCTTGCATGCTAGCTAGGTCGTTTGACCATTGACAATTCCTTCAACCTCAGATCACTTAACTATAAAAATGGGCATAATCCTATTTTAAATTATTCTCTCAACTTTTCTACTACCTCAACAACTGCTCTGTTCTTGTTCTTGTGTGACACATTCCCTCCCTGGTCCGCTTCCAGCTCCTCATTATGTATTATCTTCCCCATTTGACTGAATAATACATGAAGAAAGTGACTATTTCGATTGCTTTTAAAGGTACCCTCCAGTGATTAGTATAGAGAATATATGATAATAAATGCTTAATATCTATCCATTTAATGTATAAATGTTTTATATCTACCTATCAGCTATCTTTGCATTTATCCATATATCTATGATCTATCCATCTCTCTGCTTCTTCCCCTTTCTTCTTCTTCTTTTTGTTTTTCTTCTTCTTCTTCTTCTTCTTCTTCTTCTTCTTCTTCTTCTTCTT
>NW_020954590.1:24628834-24686334 GCF_900497805.2 Vombatus ursinus
TTCTTCTTCTTCTTCTTCTTCTTCTTCTTCTTCTTCTTCTTCTTCTTCTTCTTCTCTCTCTCTCTCTCTCCCCCTCTCTCTTTCTCTTTCATCCTCTCATCTACCCTTGAACTATTTCCCTCACAAGATTGTTGTGAAAAAAACACTGTAAATCTTAAAGCATTATATGAATTCCAGTTATTTTTCATTCTCTGCTCTTGAGAAGCACTTGTAAGAAAAGTTAAATTAAAAAGGAAATCAGGACTGAGGTGGTTATTTAGGTTGAGAGAAGAGATTGAGGAAATGAAAGTGTTTGATATTTAAAACAGAATATAGAAAGATGATGAAATTTTATATGACTTTGTATTATACAAAATACTGTGTGTGATTAGTATGTTTCTGTGAATTTAACACTTTAAGTAGGCTGAGGTGCCTTGTATTGATAATATCCACTTTCAGTATGATAAGATTAAGTTTTGAGTTGTTTTAAAAAAAAGTTTGGCCTGTTTCCAGGCACTTCATGCATGTTCGAAGTGGAAAAATATCGAATGCAGTTCTCCACATCGGGTATATATGACACATGTTTGAGATTAATCAAATTGTAGTCACTTCTAATTAACAGCAGAGAATAATTTCCAAATGGGGCAGAGCCAGATGACAAAGCATAGTTGTGTGTACTTAAGACACACTTTCTGAACCAAAACACATGCCAAATGTAACATTTCTAACTTTTTCAAAAAAGGATAAAGCTGTCCTTGCTTTTTGAAGGAGCAACATTTTAAAGAAGTGCAGGCAAATGCTGTATTTAAACAACAAGCACCATAAAAAGTCATTGTTCCAATTGGGTTATTACACACATCCCTTGTGATAGAGTTTTGAAAGCCACAAGCAGATATTTTGTATATAAACTGTTGGTTTTGTAGAGAGGCCTCGTATTTCATACGGAGAATTAACAACATATCAACAAGGTAACCCAATCCCAGTGCAAAATAATTTTTATAGCTTTATGGTTATAAATAATACCCAGAAAATGATATATTTCTGACTTCTAAAAAGCAGTCCATGTATATGTAAATTATTTTGACTTTACCTGGCTTTACTGAGCTTTATCTAAAAATGTTAAGTCATCTATTTATAGCTCCTTATTTTTCTCTCCCAGTGTTGACCCCTGAATATGAGGAATTCTTGCCTTGCTGTCTACTCAGCCTTTCATTCATGGAGCTCTTACGCAGAAAATGGAATCGTAGCAATGAACAACACATCTTTACTTTAAGAACCAGTAAGGAAAATGTCCTGCCTCAGCATACTTCACATTTTAGTGAAAGGAGAATCTGAGGCAATCTCAATTTCTGCTTTGGTTTAGAGAACAATGCCATCTCTCCATCTGGCAAGGATATAATTGACCAAGAATAGACTGCGTAACCTCCTTTACTGAAAAGCAATGATCAGAAAGCAGTTTAGAAGGAGATTGTGAAAAGCAAAGTATTTCTTGAACAAACATTGATTGATTTGTGATCTATCTATAGAAGATAAACTATGCAATGAGAGAAATTTAAAATATACAAGATTCTTCTTAAGGATCTTATTAATAGATCTAGAAGTGCAAGGGAGACTAGAGGCCACTTATTCTAACACATCCCTTCTCAGTTTTACAGAGGAGTCCAAGATATGCCCACATTCACAGGTGAGTGAAAATCCTGTTATTAGATCAAGTTCGAATTCAAAATGATTTATAAATTTGTATTGGAAGTCAATAAGGATGGTAACAAGATTTAGCATTAACACAAAAATTACAAGCCAACTGTAAAGACCCTGAGAAAGGCACAAAGAATATCTTTAAATGAACTTTTTGTCCAATTTTTTTCAATATGTTGATATTTTGCTTAGTTTTGTTATAGGTATAATAAATGTTATATATTCTATATTTCACCTTTTGCCTCATTTTTATAAAGCATCAAAGGACATTTGTACTATTACTGGGAGCTATTAAATGAGTATGGGCCTCTAGAATTGGAAATAATCTATCTATAGACATTTCTTGTCCTTTCACTCTTTTGCATTCTTCTGTACTACTTTCTGGTCATTGCTTTCCAGTAAAGGAGGTTACTCAGATTATTCTTGGTCAGTTTACATCCTTACTAGACAGAGAGAGAAGGCATTGTTCTCTAAACCAAAGCAGAAACTGAGATCCCCTCAGATTGTTCTTTCACTATTTTCTCTAATTTATTCAAATACTGAGAACTGCAAGAGGTCAAACATTTCACATACATACCTGGGAAGATACTAAGAAAAATATATGGAAAATTTAGGTTAACAAAAGAGACCAACATAATTTTGTTCTAAATTAATCTTCATCTAAGGATGAAACGGTCAGCTCTGTATATTCTATGCCTAGTTTAACCACAAATAATAATGATCAATATTTCTATATTGCTTCAAGGTTTATAAAGGATCTTCCTCACAACAACCCTGTGAGTAAGTAGTGGAAGTATCTTTACTCTAATTTTACAGATAATGAAATAGAGAAAACAAGGTAAAATATTACTAAATTTATTGGGCAAAACAAAGTGGCATTTTGTTTTGAGAGGGTTGAGGAAAAGTAGATCACATGGAGCCAGAAAGGATTATAGTGGATTTCATGGAGAAATGGGATATGAATTGTGCTATGAAGGAAGAGAAGGAGATTAATAGATAGGGATCTTGGGCTGTCCATCATCAGACTAGGAAATGATGTGAGCTGATCAATGGGAGAGGTAGAAGTCTGGAAAAATTAGTAATAAAGAGCTGAATTGTACAATACACGAAGATATGTAACGAGAAGCTAGAAAGACAAATTGAAATGAGGTTGTGGGTCCTATCCAATGGCTAGGTAAGAACTATTTTTTTTTCATCGTGCAGACAATTTTGAGAGCCACTGAAGTCTTTAGAAAAAGAATATGATATTGTCATACCAATAAATGTCCTAACCATGTAGCACTTGGGTTATTGGGTTCAGTTTTTGGAGGAACATTTTAAGAAGAGTATTGACTCCTCATGAAGGGCAGTGTTACGTAATAGATAGGGAGACAGTTTCCAAGCCAGGAAGTGCTGAATTCAAATCTTGCCTCTGATACATTCTCAGGGTCAAGTAACTTAATCTCTCAGTGCTGTTGGTCACACTACTACTACTACTACTACTACTACTACTACTACTTCTTGCTACCATTCATATAGCACCTACTATGTGCCAAACACTGTGGTAAGCATTTTTTTCAAATATTATCTCATTTTATCCTCACAACAACCCTGAAAGGTAGGTGCTATTGCTTTCCCCATTTTATAGTTGAGAAAACTGAGGCACAGACAGATTAGGTGACTTACCCTAGGTCAGACAGGTTGGATTTGAAAGCAGGCACTCTTAACTCTAGACCCAGTGATCTATGCACTGAACCAGCTAGCTCCCTGGCAGTAAATTATGAAGAATATGCATGCCTTTGGTGGTAGAAGGAGCTTCCTTATCTGGAAGTTTATCATAACCAATGGAATAATAAGTCTATCTTCAGTGATGGATTTGAAAGCATCTACAAGGAGGTAACCAGTATAGTGAAGGGTATAGCCTTAGAAATGTTCTTTTAAACTTTTCCCTGCCACAAGTATTGCTGTACTTTAGCCTTTAGGTCTGGTGGCATGTTTTAAAAAGATCACAGATAAACTTGAATGGAGTGAAAAAAAGGGAAGATACTAGGATCTGAGACAACTGGAGAATATTGCACAGTAGATAGATTTAAGAAATTGGAGCAATTTCACTTGAAAAAGAGGATATTGTAGTGAGCAGGACATAGTAGCTTTCTTCAAGCAATTGAAGGGTGGTCAAGTGATTAGACTTGTTCTTTTGGCAGAAATAATGACAGAATTAGGATTAATGGGAAGAAATTACATAAAAGAAAATTTAGGCTTGATACAAGGAAAAAAAAACTGATGATTAATATCCCCAAATTGCATGAGCTGCCTTGGGAAGGACCAAATTCTCCATTATTAGAGGTCAGGTATCCAGAGGAGAAGATTCTTTTTCAGATGTAGTTCAAATATATCACCTCTGAAGTCCCTTCTAACTCCCAAAATTCTGTGCATTAGGAAAATCTCTTTGACAGCAGGGTAAAAGATGGATTGGGCAGGTAAGGAAGACTTTACAATAGTCTAGGCAAGAGGTGATGATGACCTGAATTCAGAGTACTGGGAATGAGAGTCGAACAGGGGAGGCACATAGTAGATACTTAATAAGTGTTAATTTACTGACTAATAGATGTGATAGGTATGTCAGATGTAGAATAAATAGGATTTACTTGGTTACTAACTGAATAATGGAAGAGGAGTGAGAGAGGGAACAAGTAAGAAAATATCTCCACAATTTCAAGACTGAGTGGTTGGTAACATGAGCAAGAGAAGAAGTAGAGGAGGTAGAGGAAAGAACAGAGCTTGGATGATAAATTGATATCAGATGATCAATTTATATCAGACATTTTGAGTTTGGCACACTACACAGTCAGCCAGGCGGAGGTGTTTAGCAAGTAGTTGGAAATGTATGACTGGGGCTCAGGGGAGAGGTCTAGCTGGCAAGATAGCTAAAGTATAACCAGCAGAAAATCCTTAATGGCCAAGGACAAACCCAGAAGTGGAAACCATAAGAACTTTAAAGTTTCTCAGTGTGTTAAGTAACCTAGGATTATATAGATTAACTTACATTCTTTATCAAGCTATGCCAAACTCTAGGAAATATAGACATATTTATTGCCTAATTGAGGCAAAGCAAGTTGTTGGATAAGACTGAGAGAACTTTGTATCAAAGGAGACTGACTATCATGAAAATAATCAAACATAGATTATGAAGAAAACAGTGTATCATAGGCATAAAAGATTTGGGCACTCCATGAAGAATTTCAGTAGGTAAAATTAATATCTATGGGTGTGTCAGCAGGTAAATATGTTACTAAAGTCATTCTAGTCATTACTTCTCAAGCATGATTTAATTCAAGAATTATCGCAATACTATAGATACAAACTAAATCATAATTAACTGCTTAGAGTTGTGCTAGGACAAAACTCTGATGTAAGACTCACAAATTCTGACCAATAGATTGGCTAGTCTACTTTTTGAAGAAGCATAAATGCAATTGACTTTATTTTGTAGAGATGTTTCACTTACTAAGAAATACTGTTTTAAAATGTGCAACACAGAAAATTAGTAAAATAACTGAAAAAGAAACTCAAGCACTTTTGGAAACTGAATAGTGTAGAGATAATGGCAATGACTTCAGTCACTGAAATAGTTTTACATGAACTTGTTCATTGCTCTCACTTCAGTGATGCCCATCCTTGGATTTGACACCCTCCAGGGTTTAAAAAAAAACTTAAAGAAGTATATTCATATGTCTAATAGTGTTTTTTTAGTATGTGCAAGGGACATATGAGATAATTGGGGAGGACTAGCACCTCTGGTGTGAGGACTCCCAAGCCTTTTCCAGGACTGCTCATCTACCTCTGGTGTCTACCTGGCACTCAACTCTTACCTGTGGCTCCAAGAAACTGTAGCATGCACAGTGGCCACACTGTGGTAAAATTGTCTTGGCAGACAGGCTAAACCAGGTTGAGGGCAACTGACAGGCCTCAGATCCATTAGTGAGTTAGGGGGATGTCCACCCCAAGCATACGCAGACTTCCCCAATGGAATGGGCAGATGAGAGCAAGTAGTCCCAATGGCCATTGAAGGTAGCTGAAGTAGGCATCATGGAATGCTTAGAGCTTGGTCACACAATGAAGATGCCAAGGTCATCCACTGCATCAATGTCCATCACCAATCATCCTGACTTTTTGTCTTGTCACTGGACTTTGATGACTCTGGAAGAGAGAGAAAGTGAGACTGAAGACTTTGTGCAACTATGCCTCACTTAAATCCAATTCACACACAAGTCAAACATCACCCCTCGATATTATAGGTTCTCTTCATAAATGAAGGATGAATAAAAACAAACACAGCCACATGTATAAATATATATGTATAAAGTTTAATACATACATATATATGTATTTTTGAATGGATCTGTGATTTCCTGGTTACAGGGAGCTTGCAATGAAGAAACCCCTCTATTAATGCAGACCAGTACCTACTCTGCAACTTAGGGGCCCTAATAGTTTCTGTAACATGACCAAGGTCACATAGTTAGCATGTATCAGAGGCAGAACACATGCTCAGGTCTTCCTGGCTAAGATGCCAGTTTCTTACCGACGACAATATAGTGCCTATTCCGGCCTCCTCTATCCCCTTATCTGTTCCCTCTTCTCTACTTACTTGACCCCTCTCTTTTCCTCACTTCTCTTCAACTCCCCTCTCCTCCTTTCCCTTTTCCTCTCATCTCTTCTCATTCCTCTGTGTCTCTCCACTTCTTGCTATTTGTTATACCACCAGGAATTTTCTATTCCAACAATAGATTATTGTAATATACTTGGCCAAGAGTTGCATTGTTGCAATGAAATTGCACCATATTCATCTGTTAGAAAAATGAAATGGGGGCAGCTAGGTGGCACAGTGGATGGAGCGCCGGCCCTGGAGTCAGGAGGACCTGAGTTCAAATTCGGCTTCAGACACTTAACACTTACTAGCTGTGTGGCAAGTCACTTAACCCCGTTGCTAGCCAAAAAAAAAAAAAAATTTAAAAAAAGAAAAAGAAAATGATAATTCTGATAATAACCAGTCCCAGGAGAATTATTTAACCCTGAGTGTATCACAAGATGATGTTACAATGTTGAATCTATATGTTCTCCATTTTGTGTAGCAACGATTTATGTGCAGGAAAACTTGCACAAAACTCAAATATAGACACAGCTTCAGGCAGTAGAGAGCTAAGACTTGGGCAGGGAGAGAATGTTCATGATGGGTGACAAACATTCTTTTTGGTTCTCACTATACCTTATGCTCAGAAGGATGCAACTCCATTTAAATAGTCTGAAACCATGTAAAGAGAATTTGAGCAATGAATGGCTTGCCTATGGTGTACCTCAACATTGTACAAAATGGAATGGGAAGGGGGTGGTATGAGATGAATTTCATGCTGTCACATTGCCCAAAGTTGCCACCTAACAACACTACTGTTTTTATCAAGGAAGGGGAAAGAAGACTGCTTCTGGGGGTAATAATGAATAATAAGGAATTTAGGATTTTCTGGAAAAATAGTATAAGAACCCATCTATTTCCCCACATTTGGTTAAAATGAGAGCTGGGAGGTAATCTTTTTTTTATCTTCAAATTGAGGGCACATATTGTTGCCCCTTTTTTTTGAACTTAAGAAATATGTATAGGTTCTTTTTCTTTTTTTTTTAAACCTAGTGAAATAAAGAAAAAAAAAACCTTTGATATTCAGCAAACAGTGTTAAGTAATCTTTTTAGTTCTGTGAGATTATTGTTGCCATCTTTTAAAATCCCAGAAGAGTGTATTTAATCATTACTATAATCAAGTACTTTGGGAAATAAGAAATACAGGAAATGGGGTATAGAAATCTATCCTGCCCTATAGAAAAAATAGAAGGGGAAGGAGATGAGAGAAGAGGGGGAGAGATAGAAGGGAGGGCAGATTAGGGGAAGGGGTATTCAGAATGCATGCCATCTTGGGGTGGGGGAGGTATGAGATGGGGAGAAAATTTGGAACTCAAAATCTTGTGGAAATGAATGTTGAAAACTAAAAAATAAATTTTTAAAAATAAAATAAAATAGAGCAAAAAAAAATCAAGTACTTCTCTGTCTCTTTCACTTTCCTTCTCTCCCTCCCCTACCCCTCTTATGTATTATCAGACACAATATCAGAGGTAAAAGAGATCTTAGAGGTAATTCACTTCACAAATGGTACAGATAGTATAAATGCACAAAGGTACAGAAAAGTTAAGTGATTTACCCGAAGTCACATAGACAGTAAGTATCACAAAAAGGATTAAATCTAGGTTTCTTAGCTACTTATTAGTGCTATTTACAATATGGCAGCTCAAAAATGCATATTAAGCAATTTAAAGAGATTATATTGATGACTTTTGTTTTAACACTACATTCATTTTTTTAAAAAAATTAATAATGCACAATCAATAAAATTATTCTTTAAGTTTTTAAATGAATTTTCTTGCTTTTGAAATCTTTGGAGATTTTATCTTTTTTCCTCCTTATTTTCCACTGTCACTCACCCATAAAAGGGTGAGGGCAACTCTTCACCCTTTGATGAAATATATTCCCTCTGAGTAAATTAACTTTTCATTTGCCTTATCCCCTTCCCCAAGGATCTTCTGGTGGTATAGGATGGACCCCAGATGGACTCCTGTCTCCTCTTCTTAACGCTCAATGCAGCCATGCAGACTGGCCCCCTGCTCCTGTTTCATCTGTTCTTTAGTTATTTGGATGGACTGAACCTGTGTGCACCATGTTTTTTTCAGGAGATGAGTGAGGTGGATGTTAAAATTTTTGCAATCTTGGGATTCCCTATCATAGGCTTCTTTCAACAAAGTTTTCCCATCTTTTATCACATCCCCCCACACATACCTCTTCATGTGTCTGGACAGATAGATACTTTCTTGTTTGTTCCAATAGGATTATGATGGAAGTGTACCCCAGCAGAATATCTGAAGCAGCAGGAAAATGCCTGAATCTGTTGGTTGATTTGCATGCTTTATGGTGCAAGGAGGCTAGTGGGAAAGCATACCAAATGAGTTCCCTTAAGATTGATTTCTATACTGTTAATTCATTTCATAAAGTTCTTATCTTCTTGAGTTTCTTGAATTCTTATCTTGTAGAAAAATATCTCTGTAGATAATGCAGACAAATATAGAAATGTCTTTACCTCTTGATAATAATTCCTTTTTTGAGAATTTTAAAATTATTGGGAATAGAAAATTAGCAGGTCTCCATCAATTGGAAGCATAAATAATTGTATATAAATGTAAAGGGATGTTCTTACATGTAAGAAATGATAAAATAGATGATTTCAAAGAAATCTCAGAAGATTGTGAAATGATGCAGAGGGAACATAGCAGATGCAAGACAAGAATTTATACAATAAAATATTGTGAAAACAACTTTGAAAGATGAGGACTCTGATAAATGCAATAATGAATCATAATTCTAGGGGAAACATGATTCATGCTATCTATGACTTGACAGGCAGAGAATTGATTCAAAACATAGAAGGAGACATATCTTTGGACATGAAAAATGTGGGCTTTTGTTTGGCTTGACTATGCACAATTATTATAAGAGTTGTATTTTTCTTTTCCATTTTTAATTGTGGGAGAAATAAAAATAAATGTTAACTGAAGACATAAAAATAAAATTTAGAAAGGAGAGTAAGGACTATAGAAAACATCTAGTCCCCCAAATTATTGGTCTTATGATCTGGAAATCATAATGAACATTTTTTTTTACTTAAAAGATCACATTTACATTTTTAATACTTATCTTCCTTTATTATCTCTCTCTCTCTATATATATAATATGTATTTACAGATGAATAGAATAGTCTTTATATATAATAGAAACCTATGAAATTTATGTGGCCTACTCTAGATCACATAATTGGTTCATGGTAGAATTGACATTAGATCCAACATTTCATTATTTTCTCAGTGTTCTAAAATTTAGACAATCTAGAAAGTGAAAATAAAAAAATAAAGTATTTATGAAGACTTCCATACCTTAGTATTATTGCTAAATTCATTTATTTTAGCAGCAAGAAAGTAAAATCATGAAAGTACCTACTCTAAAATGAATTTTTAGCTAGCATAGAAATCAAGAATCTCAGTATGTTGGTACTACCAATATCCTCTTGTTCAACTCACACCTGAGCAGGAATCTCCCCCACATCTTAATCTTGAGGTTGAAATATTTTTTGTTCAATTCAGCAAATGTTCATCTAGTAAGCTATTGCTTTTCATTTTCATTTATAATATTTCAACACAATGTTTATTGAGTTCATAATAAGGGAATTTGATAAATCCAAAATTTTAAATCATATGATAAAGTTATAAAAGTGGTGAACATATTTATCTGGAGAAATAAATATGCTTCTGAGATGAACACTTGGGCTGAATTGTGTACCATATAGTAATCTTTTTTCCTCTCATTTTAAGCTCAAAGGCCATGAAAAGTATCCAACAAATCTCAAAATAGAAATTGGTTCAGCTTAGATGCATTAGCACCTTACTCAAGACTAGCTTTTACATGACAAGGCTTGACATTCTTCAGTTAAATTTGGCTACAGCAGAAAAAGAAGGGAAAAAAGGATTGAAAAGTAAGGGTAACATGGAGTGATAAAATGAACTAGGACAATATGTTTATTAGTAACATTGAAACTATTATCAAAGTATTTTCCTCTGGAGTAAGAGAGATGCTTTATGAATAATATTTAAGTACAATGAATCTAGGGTCTCATAAGTGTAGGGAAAACTTTCATACCTTTTTGACCTGTGAGTCTGTATTCCATGGACTCCCATCTATGCTCTAAAATATTATGTACCACATGCTGGGGGAAAACCCACTGATGTAGCCTTCAGGCTATTCTTCTAATAGTTCTTGTTCTTGAGACATGAATGCTTCATCTCTGTTCCAATAAAGTATCCTTTTAATAATATCTTTTCACTACTTTCTGTGTCCAGTTCTTATTCCAGCACCTATTCCCAGTGTGAGTCTCTCCATTGCCTTTTTGCTAAATCAAAATTTAAAATTTTTGGAGACTGTGGCATTGTAATATTCAAATTTTAACAAAATTCGGCTTAGTAAAACAACTACAAGTGTTTATAGTGAATAAATGACTTTTTTCATCAAAACAATGGTGTGTTAGTCTGATTAAATGGTCATTAGTCAATCACAGGATCAAAGAGGTGGAGCTAAAAGGGACTACAGGTGCTGCTATTTTGTCCAACAGATGAAAAAAATTGAGTGATTTATACATTGTCACACAGAGAGCAATTATCAGAAATGAAATTTGAATACAGATCCTCTGACTTCCGAGCCAGTGTTTGTTCCACTGTACTATACTGACACAAAAATAATTTTTAACCACCTTCTATTTGCCAGCCACCATTCTAGGGTCTTAGGATATAAAGACAAATATGAAACAACTCTTGTTCTCAAGAAATTTGCCTTATGTAATAGAAAACAGCATGTGCACATATAAATTCAGGTAGTTGCAAAAATCTTATAATAGTTTTAATCTATTTAACGTATTTACAACTTAAAACAGCACTGACTTTTACATCATCCTGTATACATAGAAAATAAAGCTATTTTTTTTTTCAAGAACAGGAACTAGAAGCTGAGGGAGGAAAGATCAGGAAGGCTCTCATAAAGGAGGGGGTATTTGAGCTGTCTTGGGGGAAATCAGGCATTCTAACATGTAGAAAGAAGATGGAAATGCATTACAGGCATGAGGGATAGTTCATGCACAGAATGGAGACAGAAGATTGAATACCATGTGTGAGAATTAACAAGAAGGCCATGCTAGTTGGACCAAAGAGTGAGTGTGAAAGGGAGTAATGTATAATATGCCTTGAAAGGTAACTTAGAGACAGTTTGTCAAGCAAAGGAGTTTGTATTTTGTCCTCGAGGTGATAGGGAATCATTGGAATTTGGTGAGAGGGGTAATGGTTTGGTCAGGCCTGTGCTTAAGGAATATCATTGTGGAAGCAGTGTGAAGGATGGATTATAAAGTAGAAGTATAGACCTGAAGGGGTAGACCAAGTGGAAAGTTATTGCCATAATATAGGCTGAGCAATTTGTGTAATATGAATATAATGTAATATAGTGATATAAAAAATGAAGAAAAAGGACAATTTCAGAGACATGGAAAAACTTATATGAATGGATGCATAGAGAAGTGAGCAGAACCAAAAGAAAAATTTATATTATAACTTCATTACTATAAAAATGAACAATCAACTTAATGATCAACTATGGTTCAAGAGGTCTGATAAAGAACATGCCTACCTGATGACAGAGTGACCAATATGCAGAATAATAAATACATTTTTGATTTATCAATGTGGGAATGTTTTGCTTGATTGTGCTTATGTGATAAAAGGGTTCTGTATAACTTAGTAATAATATTTTAATAGATAACATTTATATAGTTCTTACTATGAACCAGATACTGTATTAAGTACTTTTCAATTATCTCATTTAATCTTCACAACACCTGGGAGGTAGGTGTTCTTATTAGTCCCATTTTAGAGATGAGGAAACTGGGGCAAAAAGAGTAAGTGACTTACTCAGAGTCATACAGCTGGTAAGAGTCTGTGGCTGGGTTTTGAACTCAGATCTTCCTGACTCCAGGACCTGTGCTCTATCCACTGTACCATCTATCTATACCTAAATAACTGGATATGTGAGGAGAGGAAAAGTGAGGAGTTGATGGCACTGAGTTTATTCCAAGAATGATGTTACCTTTGATATAAATGGGGAAAATTAGAAGAGGAATGAAATTAGGGATAAATATAATAAATTTTGAGCATGTTGAATTTGAGATGTCTTTGGACATCTAGTACAATATCCATGTGTTGGTAATTGGAGAAATGTATCACATTTGAACACCAACAGTTGTTAAAGTTTATAGATGGTCCAAGCCCTGTGTGAATCATAACAACTCCTGCCTTTTCCTTCTCCTTACCTCACATCTACCATTCTGCTTGCATCATAGCTGAAACAAAGAGGTTCTATAGGACTGAGAGTGATTTTATAACTTTCATTTTTAATGGGTTGTTATGACCAAATTGATTTCTGATCTCAGAATGCAGGCATGGCCATTTACCAGGACAATACTTAAAATTGTTCTAGCCTGATAGAACTTCCCTAAGTGTGAATTCTACTGGCATTGTGTTCAAGAACCCAGGATTACCTTTATAGTACAATAGGGAACTGGATTATAAATTTGAGGGACAAAATAATATTTAGGTGAATGAAAATATGCAGAACTAAATTTTATGTCCTCAACTTTGTTAGTCTGCATTTTATTATCTCTAAATATAACAGAAATAATAATTAAAATGTGTTAATATTGTTAATTACATGCCATCTTTACAGTTTTCCTTATTTTAAGCTACATACCCTATAGATTTTTAGTTCTTCATATTTATGCTTTTGGAATCTGGTCTGCAAGTAAGACTGTGTACTTTTTGGTTTTGCTCAGAAGGCTTATTGGAAATATGGTTCTACTTACCCTCTCATCACCTTGTAGTCCATTGATTCATTGATTTCTATTAGTTATAAAGCTGCTCTCTAAATCACTGACCTAAGGGTGTGCAAGAAAGTACATTGAAATTGTTGCTAAAATATGTAGTTATTATTTTACTTGATATTTAAATGTTATGTCATGCTTTAAGAAAATCAAACATTTTTGTAAAATATAATTTGCACTGGGAAACGATTTTTTCAGATAGGTAAGAATTATTATTTCTGTGAATTGTGCCATGAATGAATGATTTAAAAGGAATTTATTAAGTACTTACTATGCGCAAAGTCCTTGGCTAAGCATTAGCTATATACATTTATATGTATGTATGCATATATATGGTAGTCCTAGATGTGGTTGAGTTCATATTCAAATAGGAAGAGACAACTTAAATAGAGAGCTGCTATCACTGAAGACCAATAGAATTGTATTGGCCAATATTTCTTACTATTCTTTTATTCTCAGTACCCTTTTGTATATAAAAATTATTGAAGAGTGTCCCCCAAAGAGCTTTCATTCCTATGAGTAATCTCTACTGACATTTACCACATTAGAAATTAAAATATCTTAGTATTATTATAATAATAGTTTTGACATCATTGTCCTCATGAAAGAATTTCAGAACAGCCCAGAGGAGCCTAGAACACAATTAACCACCATTCTAAACATAGCATTTTAAGTTTGGATTACTCCCTTAAAGATTGACACTAGGTAATGTGTTTTATATATTTTTCCCCAGGAAATGTAGATAAGACAGGATGAACCATAAAACAATTTCTTTTTACAAAAATAAATAAAATCAAAAATAAAAAAAAAAGCCTACCCCATGTCAAATAGAAATTTGGTCTGGGTTGAGTTGGTCCTGCATGGGAAATGATAGTTCAAAATATAGATGAATTTGAAAGACTAGTACAGTATTGGCTGGGTAACACTATAGAAATGACTCACAGAAGGGCTGAATCACCTCTCAGTCTATGGGCTAGATTTGCAAAAAATTCCTGCCAATACTCCTCTTTATAGGGAAATCTACTATAGCAATTACAATTCATTGGAAAACCAACAAATGGAAGGAGTAGTTCATCAGAGAGCAAGCACATAGCAGAGCAGTAGAGAAAAAAGCTTAGTCAATTACCTCAGCATTTCAATACTAAGTGGACAAAACAGACAAGCAGATGACAGCAGATTTTGAGAGAAGAATCAAGTAGCAGTTCAGGAGGCAAAAAATAATTTAACACTAAAGTAGTGAATTGTCTAGGCTACTTGTAACCCCCTTGCCACAAGTTGTATGATAATATATGGGATACTGTTCTCCCTTTGTGTGTTTGCATGCATGCCTGTTTATAAGGGAATATGACTTCATAGTTACTTTGCTATTCTGTTTACTTAAATGACTATCTTGAGTTAATGTGTTCTCTGATTTGGTCCAGTAAGAGAGATACATTAGTAATGGGGCTGATGAGGTGTGATTTTGAATTGGCACTTAACAAAAGTGTTACTTTAACCTGGTTACAGTTTTCATGTTTAGGAGAAAGAGAGATGGAGGCCATGGGTCTAGTGTACATGCTTCAATTGTTCAAATGCATTTTAAGAAGCTTTAGGTATCACAAATATGCCATTCACAGTCACACACCTTAAGCTCTAGATCCCTTTATTTTCCCTTAGTTCAGATTTCCTTTACTTTTTTTTAAACAGAAGAGCTCAGAAAGTCCCCTGTTCAGATATGTACTGAGACCAAATATAATTATCTCTCTCTCTCATCACTGTACTTCTGTTAATATATATGATATGTATAAACATGTGTAAGTATCTGTAGGATACTAGGACCTAGACCTCTTTACATAGTCTTGATTGGATCAAGGTTCAATGTAAAGTTTGACCTTGCATTCAGCATCTCACCCAATCAGCCATTCCAACTAATTTACACTCTGAATCTACTGTCTCCCTATCCATTATTCCCTTGATTACTGGCTCAAAATGTATAATGAAACTCTGAGTTATGTTGAATTCACTTAATTAAACTATGGCTCTTTTCTTTGTACCCTGGCTAGGCCACTCTGAATACAAACACTCTCTGTCAAATCATTGCTTCCCTCTTCACCACAATTAACTGACTCTTAAAAACCAGTGACATCCCTGAAGCTAATTCTAATCATCTAAATGCTCTTTGGATATAACTGAAAGTGAGGTGACCCTGAAGCTTTGGGCATTCCTGCTACTTTTTTTTTTTTAGCATTATCAACCTGTGATATTAAGGGCATCTCAACCCTAGTGATATATAACCTTTTCTCTTCCCCTTTGGTAAGGTTTTTATGTTCCAAAATGTGCTTGACTTTTGTAAAAAGTTGTATGTACAGCTGCCAAGCATATAAATTCCTTTCTATTCCCATTCAGTAGACAAAAGAAATTTAAAAACTAATTTTAGAATTCCTATCCTTATTCTTATTTTTTGTTTGTATTTATCTAGTCTAATAGGGGACTAGTGAGTTCCTCCACTACTAGAGTTTTATTATCCATTTCAGCCTTTAATTGGATTAACAATACATTTATTTTTTAAATTTCTCTTATTTTATCTTATATTTTCTCAATTACACATTAAAATTTAAAAATTAATTATTTAAAAATTTTGAATTCTGAATTTCTTCCCTTATCCTTTTCTTCTACCCTCATTGAGAAGGCAGGCAATTTGATATAGATTATACATGATTATATATGTGAAATATTGCAAATATACATTTGATTATTAGCCATGTTGCAAAAGAAAAAAAGACAAAAAAAACAAGAAAAATTTAAAAAGTGAAAAAAAAGTATCAATCTGCATTCAGATTCCATTAGTTCTTATCAGGGACGTGGGTAGCATTTTCATCATAAATCATTCAGAATTGTCTTCAATCATTGAATTGTTTAGAATAGCAGTCATTCACAGTTGATCATCATCCAATATTGCTATTACTATATACAATATTCTCCTGGTTCTGCTCACTGCATTATGTATAATTTCATGTAAGTCTTCCCAGGTTTTTCCTAAATCATCCTGCTCATCCTTTCTTATGGGACCATAGCATTCCATCACAATCATATAACACAACTTGTTCATCCATTCCTTGATTGATGGGTAACCCCTAATTGTTCCAATTCTTTAACAAAAAAGAACTGTTATAAATATTTTTGTTAGTTTATATAGCATTTACTATGTGCTGAGTATTGTGCTAAGTGCTTTACAATTATTACCTCATTTGATCTTACCAACAATCCTGGGAGATAAATGCTATTTTTTCTTCAGTTTCACACATTAAGAAAGTAAGGGAAAGTCAGATTAAGTTATTTACTCAGGGTCATGCAATAATTACCTGAGTCTGGATTTTAACACAGGTATTCCTGACTCTAAGCCCGGTCCTCTATTCACAGCACCACCTAGCCAAAGCTCCCCAGCCCCCCCCCCCCCAAAAAGAGCTAAAATATGTTTTAAAATCAAAATGAGAACTAGAGGGGAAAATGTGGAAAGTAATGGAAGCTATAGAAGGAGAAAATAGAAAGAGAATTAATAACTTGGAATAAGAAGTGCAAAATCTTAACCAAGGTGTGTACGGAGAATTCTCCAAAAAAATTTATAATGGAACAAAAGAAAGCTATTGACTTCACAAGAAAACAAGAAATAATAAAACAAACTCAAATAACTGGAAAAACTAGAAGAGTAAATGATGGGGAGTAAGTGTGAAAAAAAAACTAGAAAAGTAAGAATGAACTAGGTTATGAAGGGCTTTGAATATTAAACAGAGAATTTTGAGAGAAATAATATGGAGATGAGTATCATCACTCTTAGGCTGTGAGTTTGAAGGACTGGGATGATGGGGTTGACCTCTACAGTAACAGGGAAGATAAAAGGAGTAGAGTAATTAGAGGGAAAGAACAAATCACTAAAAAACAACAACAACAACAACAACAAAAATCTCATTAAAGATAATGGCATCAATGAGATGATATAAATAAAACTAAAAACAAAAATTAAGTGATGCAAAAAAACAGTAATTAGGAGAAAATTTAAATTTCCAAACAATTTCATCAACAAAATAAAGACTAGATCAATATGTTACATATGCAGCCAAAAAATCTGGAAAACAAACAATTTTAAAATCCCTAATTAAACAACAAAATTAATTAAAATCTTGAAAATAAAAGTAGAAATTAATTTTTTTTTGGCTAGGCAATGGGGTCAAGTGACTTGCCCAGAGTCACGCAGCTAGTAAGTGTCAAGTGTCTGAGGCCAGATTTGAACTCAGGTCCTCCTGATTCCAGGACCAATGATCTATCCACTGTGCCACCTAGCTGCCCCTTAGAAATTAAATTTTTGAAAGCAAAAGAAATGAAATAAAATTGTCAAGCTTCTTTTACAAGAAAACAATAAAATATATGAACAATTACTTAAGTTCCTTTTTTTAAAAGAATAAAAGCTGATGACTATTATAAAAATAAAAGTAGATTCACAACAAATGAAAAATCTATTACATGAATTATTAGGAAATATTTTGCCTCATATGCCAAGAAAATTGACAATTTAGATGAAATGGATAATATTTTAAAATATATGAAGTACTTTGACTAACATAATAGAAAATAGATGACTTAAATAACCTAATCTTAGAGAAGGAAATTGAGGAAATCAGAAATGAACTCTTAAAGGGATAAAAAGGACCATATAAATTTTAAAATAGATTATATAAAACATGTAAGGAACAATATATTCAAATATATTAACTGTTTCAAAATAGGAAAAGAAGGAATCCTAATAAATTCCTTTCATCATACACAGATAGTATTAATACCTAAATCGGGGAAAGTCAAAACAGAGAATTACAGAATATTGATGCAAAAAATTAAATAAAATATAAGCATGGAGATCATAGCAACATGATATGAAGATTATACACCAGTGGTGTAAAACTCAAATAGAAATGGAGGACTCTAAAATGTACTTCATGATCACTGTGGGTCACATATTGACTTAGAAAACTACACACTAATAGTATCTAAGTTCTATTTATTTTAATTTATTTTGTTAAATACTTTCCAAATATACTTTATTCTTATTCAAGATACATTTGGGATTGTTGGGAACAAAATACAGCCTGTGAGCCCTGTATTTTATTCTTCTGATATATGCTGTGTCCAGGCAAGATCTATACCAGGAATACAGAACTGATTTAATATTAGAAAATTAAAAACTTGATCTTCCACATCAATAGAAAGAAAAACAAAAAATCATGTTATCATATTAGTGGATGTAGAAAAAACTCTTAAATTAATGCAACTCCCCTTCCTGTTTAATTAAAAAAAATGGAAAGCTTAGAAATTAATAGAACTTTTCTTAAAATGATAGTTTCTAAAGCCAAGAGGAGGCATTATTTGTGATGCCAATAAATTAAAGGTTTTACCAATAAGATGAGGGATAAAGCAAGGCTGTCCTTAGTAACTATTATTATTTAATATATTTCTAAAAATTCTAGCTACAACAATAAGACAAGAAAAAGAAAGAGGTAATAAGCATAGTCAAAGAAGAAACAATTACCACTTTATGCAGATAATATGATAGTTTACTTAGAGAACCCCAGAGAGACAACTAAAAAACTAATTGAAACAATAAATAACTTTGGTAAAGTTGCAGCATATATAATAAAACCCATTAATTTTAAATCCAGAAAGAAGAAAAAAAAGAAATTCAATTTAAAATTACTGCAAAAAGTATAAAATACTTGGAAATCTACCTGCTAATATGCACATACACACAGGAACTATATGAACACCATCAGAAAACAGTCTTACACAAATAAAGACAGATTTAAATCATTGAAGAAATAATAATTGTTCATGGGTAAGCTGAGCAAATATAATAAAAATTATAATATTTTAAAATATTCTTTGCCTTGCTTGTCAAACTATTGAAAGATCATTTTTATGCAGCTAGAAAAAGTATTAATAAAATTCATTTAGATGGAAAAAAAGATCAATTATCAAGAGAAATTCTCAAAAAAAAGTGGGAATATGGGTACCATATAAACTACATTACAAAATAGTAATCACAAAGCAATTTGGTGCTGGTTAAGAAATAAGGAGGGATAAAGCTACTATGTTTAACTGAACATAGTAGATACATAAGATACAGAAGTAAATTTACATGGGTGTTTAGTGTTTGATAAACCCAAAGATTTGCTAAGGGAAGAACCCATTATTTGAAAATAAAAATGACAACAGCAAAAAAAAAATCTATTGAGAAAGCTGAGAAGCAATCTGGCACAAACTAGACATAGACCAACATCTCATATTAAATATCAAGCTAAGCACCAAATTGGCATGAAACTTAGATATAAATGGTATTATCATAAACAAATTACAGGAAAAAAGGAGGAATTATTTATCCAATTTAAAAATAGAGGAAGAGTCCATAATGAGGGGGAGAAAGAGAGAGAGAGAGAATGACTAAAGACAGTCTCTACCCTCAAGGAGCTCACAATCTATTTTAGAGGAGCTGAGAGACATAATCAAAAATATGATCTCTCTGTCTCTGTCTCTCTGTCTGTCTCTCATATGTACATATATAGACATATACATATAATTTCCTATGAATCATTCATATATATTATATATTATTCATATGTATTACATATAAATACATATATATCTCACACACAAATATACATATGCATATAATTTCTTATGAATCATTCTTATATAGTATTCTTATATATTCATATTATTCATATGTATTATATATGAATGATTTATAGGAAATAATTAACAGAGAGAAAGCATTACAATCAAGAGGGGTTGGAAAAGACTTCCTGTAGAAGATGGGATTTTAATTGAGACTTAAAGGAAGCCAGAGAATTCAGTGGTCAGAGATGTCTAAGAGCATTCCAGGCAAGAACTGCCAGAGAAATTCATGGAGCTGAGAGAGTGTCTTGTTCATGGAACATAAAGGAGGCCAGTGTTACTGGATTGAAGAGTATGTGTTGGGGAGTAATATGTAAGAAAACCGGAAGCATTAGAGGAGTTAGGTGTTGAAGGACTTTGAATGCCAAGCAGAGGGTTTTGTATTTGATTCTGGAAGCAATAGGAAGTCACTGAAGTTTACTGAATAGGAAAGTGAAATTGTCAGAGCTGTACTTTAGGAAAATCACTTTGATTGCTGAATGAAGGACGGATTGGAGTGAGGCGACATTGAGACCCAACAGCAGGCTATTGCAATTGTCCAGAAATAAGGTAATGAGGGTATGAACTAAACTATTGACAATGTCAGAGATAAAAAGGGGATGTATTAGAGAAATGTGGCAAAGGTAAAGTCGATAGGCCTTGGCATCAGAATTGATATGGTGGGGGGATAATGAGCGAGAGTGAAGGGTTGAGGATGACTCCTAGGTTGTGAGCCTGAGGAACTAAGAGGATTATGTTGTTTTGGAAATATTGAGTTTAAAATATCTAGTAGACCTCCAGTTTAAGACTGTGAAAGGCAGTGAGAGATGTGAGATTAGAGGTCAGGTGAGAGGCTGAGGCAGGATAGGAACATTTGACATTCATCAACATAGAAAGAATAATTAAATCCATGGGAGCTGATGAGAATACCAAGAGATATAGTATAGAGAGAGAAGAGAAGATGACCCAGGATTGAATCTATGGTTACATTGTGTGATCAGAAGGAGAATTTACTAAGTGACAGTCAAATAGGAAATAGGAGAACCAGGTCAAAGTGATATCCCAAAAACCTAGAGAGAAGAAAGTATCAAGAATGAGAGAATGATCATCAATGTCAAAGGCTGCGGATAGATGGAGGGGAATTAGGACTGAGAAAAGGTCATTGGATTTGGTCTTTAGGAGATCATGGTAGTGTTGAAGAGAGCAGTGTTGGTAGAATGAGAAAGTCAGAAGTCAGATTGTAAGCAGTTAAGAAGAGAGTGAAAAGAGAGAAAGGATTGTCCACCTGCATTCAGCAGCACAGTGTGTAGGAGTGAACATGATGGCAAATGGTGGGAATGATCCAAGGCTGAGGCTTGGCAGGGTGAAATCTACAAAATATTAAGGGACCTAGGGATTCAACAGAGGAGGAGAGTGTAGAGGTGAGTTTGTTTACCAAAGAATCAAAATAGGGATAAAAGAAAAAAGTGGCTAGTGCCAGGGAGATGGCCTTAGGAAAAAAAAAATGAGGAATCAAGAGATTGGAAGTCACAGAGCAGATAAAGAGTTGTTTTTTTTTTCTTTTTTTAAGAGGCAACACAGCTAGTAAATGTCATGGAGCTTTATCCACTGTGCCACCTAGCTGCCCCAAGAGTTGGGTTTTTAAAGAAAAAAACAGGAGAGATGAAAAGCCAATAAATGATAATGGGAAAGGGGGATTTCAAAATTCTTGAACCCAGAGGTGTTATATTTGTAAGTGATGGCAAGACTGAGGATATGACCATCTTTTTTGTGTGGCTGAGGTGGGGTTGAAATGTAGATCATTGGAAGTGAGTAGATTGAGTAGTTGAGTGGTTAGGGTACAAATTTTTATATATATATATATATATATATATATTGAAATCCCCTAGTATGAGGGCAGGAGTTGAGGTGGAGAGAAAATCTGTCAACTATGTGCTAAATTAATTCAAGAAGGAAGAGGAGTGAATGTGGTACACAACATGTACCAGGATTTTGATCAGGTGGTAGATATGAATAGCAAGAACCTCAAAGGAGGAGAAGTTATATCTTGAGTGATGGAGGTAGGGGCAGAACCTTAAAGTGGCAATGGGTATTAAGAAGCATTTTAACTCTTCTATTTTAACCAATGAGTAGAGGAGAATGAGTAAAAGTGCAGCCAGAATTGAAAAGCACTTTCTAGGGAGACTGTATCATCTTGTGGGGGCTAGGTTTCAGTAATAACTAGTAAGTTGAAGGAGTGGAAGGGTAAAAGAGTAGGATGAAAGGAAATTTGTTGCCAATGGAACAGGCATTTTAGAGGGTACACTGGAAGGGTTAGGTGGTATTTGGTTGAAACTTGGGGTGGGAGGTTGGAGGGGAGTAGGAATAACAAATTAGGAGATGGGGTGTTGACAATGGGCTTTGAATGATGGCCTATAAAGTTTCAGAATTACTGATGCATTCAATCCACTTCCTAAAAGAGTCAGGAGATTGTGAGTTAGAGGTAAGAGCAGTATGAAATAATGGGTGTACGGGCCAGATGACCAGATGAGAGGTCTCTTTTCTACCCAAAGGGTGGACATTAGGTGAGAAAGAGTACAGCAGGAAATGGAGGGCAAGCCTATACACCAATAAAAAGAAGTCTTATTCCCTACCAACTTCCCTCTTCTTTCTTCAAAGGATAGGTATAGTAGTAGTAGATGGAAGGCCTGAAATAAAATGTAAGGTTGCTCCTTGTAGCACTGGATGGAAGACAGCCTCTTGGTGCTTTTGTTATTTTCTGTCAAAGAACATAATGTTCCCAGTGGGAGATAGCAGGTATAAGGGGAGTGCAAGGGAATGATTGATTCTTCTTATCACCTGAAGATGCTGGAAATTAGGCAGCAGCAGGAAATAGTAGATTCCCTGCACAGGGAGAAGATGCATTAGGGTAGATGGAAAACATCTCACTTGACACTTGTGTCAAACATCTCACTTTGACACAAGTGTCAAACTCTACAATTGAATGGTATTGGTAGGTACTCATGTCCTGAGTACTTGAGGAGAATGCTGATCTCTACCTGAATGCTCAATTTTTTTTTCAAAGGATTTTGGGACCTTTAACTATTGTAGATTTCACCCAAGGTCTTTCCATCTTATTGGGGATTCAGGGCTTGTTCCTCCACTGAGCTTCCATCACAGAATTCAGGGGATACTTGAGTTGGATTTTTGCCTATGGCTCTTCTTCCACCCTTTGACCCGGACTACATATGCCCTTCTATATTCTTTTTTAAAAAAATATTATTATTTAATATTATCTAAATACTATTATATTTAAAAATTATCATTTTATTATAATTATTATAGTTTATGATAATTATTTTAAAAATAATATTTTATTTTATCTTCCTCAGTTACATGTCAAGAAAAAAATTTAGCATTCTTTTTTATAAGATTTTGAGTTCCAAATTTTTCTCCCTTCTTCCCTCCCCTCCCCTCTTCTGAAATTGGTAGATAGTTTGATATAGTTTATACATGTGTTATCATGTAAAATATTTCCATGTTAGTCACAGTTATGAAAGAAGAAAAAGATCAGAACAGATCAATAAAGTAAAAAAAAAAAAAGCTTCAATCTGCATTCAGAGTCCATCAGTTCTTTGTCTGGTTATGGATAACATTTTCCTTCATGAGTCCTTTGTCCTTGTCTTGGATTATTATGTTGCTGAGAAGAGCTGAGTTATTCATAGTTGATCATCACACAATATTGCTGATCTTGTGTACAACATTTTCCTGGTTCTGCTCCTTTCATTTTGTATCAGTTTGTACAAATTTTTCCAGGTTTTTCTGAAATCTGCCTGCTTATAGCAGGCTATATTTCTTATAGCACAATAGTACTCCATTGCATTCATATACCACAGCTTATTCAGCCATTCCCCAACTGATGGGTATCCCCTCAATTTCCAATTTTTCGCCACCACAAAAAGGGCTGCTACAAATATTTTTGCATATGTAGGTCCTTTTTCTTTTCTTTTTTTGTGATCTCTTTGGGATACAGACCTAGTAGTGGTATTGCTGGATCAAACGATATGCACAGTTCTATAGTCCTTTGGGCATAGTTAGAAATTGCTCCTCAGAATGGTTGGATCAATTCACAATTCCACCAACAGTACATTAGTGCCCTGATCTTCCCCATGTTCTCCAGCATTTATCATTTTCCTTTTCTGTCGTATTAGCTGATCAGATAGGTGTGAGATGGTGCTTCAAAGTTGTTTTAATTTGCATTTCTCTAATCAAAGGTGATTTAGGGCACTTCTTCATATGCCCATAGATAGCTTTGATTTTTTCATCTGAAAACTGCCTGTTCATATCCTTTGACCGATTATTAATTAGGAAATAGTTTGTATACTTGTAAATTTGAGTTAGTTTTCTATATATTTGAAAAATAAGGCCTTTATTAGAGACACTTGCTATAAAGATTGTTTCCCAGCTTTCTGCTTTATTTCTAATCTTGGTTGCATTGGTTTTGTTTGTATAAAAGCTTTTTAATTTAATATAAACAAAATTATCTATTTTGCATTTTATAATGCTCTCTATCTCTTGTTTAATTATGAATTCTTTCCCTCCCCATAGATCTGACAGGAAGGCTATTCCTTGCTTTTCTAATTTGTTTATGGTATCACCCTTTATGTCTAAATCATGCCACAAGTTTGTCATATCTAACTTTTCTCATATTCTATTTACCTCCTTAGTTTCTTTCTTTTTTTTTTTTTTGGTTGGATTTATTGAGTTCTGATAGGGAACTGTTGAGGTCCCCCACTAGTATAGTTTTGCTTTCTATTTCTTCCTGCAACTTACTTAATTTCTCCTTTAAAAGTTTGGAAGCTATACCACTTGGTGCATATATATTTAGTATTGATATTGCTTCATTGCCCATGGTACCTTTTAGCAAGATGTAGTTTCTTTCCTTATCTCTTTTAATTAGGTCTATTTTTGGTTTTAATTTGTCTGAGATCAGGATTGCTACCCTTCCTTTTTTTTTTTTTTAGTTCAGCTGAAGCATAATAGATTCTGCTATATCCCCTTACCTTTACTCTGTGTGTGTCTCTCTGCTTCAAGTGTGTTCCTTGTAAACAACATTGTAGGATTCTGGTTTTTGATTTACTCTGAGATCCACTTCCATTTTATGGGAAAATTCATCTGATTGACATTCCACTAATGATTACTGCCTAAGTATTTCCCCCCATCCTATTCTTCCTCTTGTCTGTCCTCTCCTTTTACCCTTTCCCTCTTCACCAGTGTTTTGTTTCTTTCTACCACCTCCCTTGATCTGCTCTCCCTTCTGTCAACCCCCTCCTCTCTCCCGCTTTACTTGATCTCCTTCCTTCCTACTTCATTGTTGGTTAAGAAAGATTTTCATATTCAACTGATTGTGTATGTGATTCCCTTTTTGAGTCAAATACTGACAAGAGTAAGGTTCAAGAGATGCTCATTGCCTACCCTCTCATCTTCCCTTCCACTGTAATAGGTCTTTGGTGCCTCTTCATCTGAAATTATTTAGCCCTTTCTACCTCTCCCTTCCTTCTGCACCCATTGTACTCTTCTTTCTCATCCCTTAATTTTTTTATGTCATTCTGTCAAATTCACCTTATGCCCATACCCTCTGTCTATGTACTATTGTACATAGTACTATGTACTATTGTACATAGTACTATGTACTGTCTAGCTGTACTATTAATGATACAATTCTTTCTAAAGAATTACTAGTCTCATTTTCCCATGTAGAAATGTAAATAGTTTAGCTCTATTGAATCCTTTCTGTTTTCTTTTCTCTTTTTATATGTTTATGCTTCTCTTGGGTCTTGATCTTGAGGTCAAATGTTTGGTTTAGGTCTGGTCTTTTCCGTATGAAAGTATGAAGTAATTTTATTTCATTGAATGACCATTTTTCCCCTTGATGTATTATACTTAAATTTGCTGGGTAAGTGATTCTTAGTTGTATTCCTAGCTCCTTTGTCTTTTGGAATATCATGTTCTATGACCTCTGATCCTTTAATGCTGAAACTGCCAAGTCCTGTGTAATCCTGACTGTAACTCCCCCATATTTGAATTGTTTCTTTCTGACCACTTGTAGTATTTTTTTTCCTTGACCTGATAGTTCTGAACTTTGGTTATAATGTTCCTTGGAGTTTTTATTTTAGTATCTCCTTCTTGAGGTGATCAGTGGATTCTTTCAATGCCTATTTTGCCCTCTCATTCCAGGACATCATGTCAGTTTTCATGAAAGATTCTGTCCAGGTCGTGCTTTTGATTATGGCTTTCAGGTGATTCAATGATTCTGCTGTTGTCTCCCTTGGATCTATTTTCCAGGTTGGTTGTTTATCCCATGAGGAATTTTACATTTTCTTTCATTTTTTCATTCTTTTGAATTTGATTGATTATTGATGTCTCATAGAGTCATGAGCTTCCATTTGCCCAGTTCTAAATTTTAAACTGCTGTTTTCCTTAATTAGCCTCTGTGCTTTCTTTTCCATTCCATCAATTGTACTCTTTAAGGGGTTGTTTTGTTCAGTGGATTTTTGTATCTCCTTTTCCATTTGGCCAATTCTACAAGCAGTTTTCCAAGCTGTTGACTATTTTTTTCATAATTCTCTTGGATTACTCTCATTTCTTTTACCATTTTTTCTTCTACCTCTCTTATATGATTTTTAAGCCCCTTTTTGAGCTCTTCCATGAGTTCTTTCCGGGCTTGAGACCATTTCACATTTTTCTTTGGGGTTTTTCCTGTAGGTGTTTTGACATTGTTGTCCTCTTCTGAGTTTGTCTTGGTCTTCCCTGTCACCATAATAACTTTGTAGAGTCAGATTATTTTTTTTGGTTATTATTTGCTCCTCTTTTTTGGAGGGGGGTTTTCCTTTTTTTTTAAATTTGAGCTCTGTGCCAGGGGTGGAAGAGGCACTGTCTCAGGCTCCTTGTGCTAGTGGCTACCAACCCTGGCTGTTTAATTGGTGCTGCATTGATGTTGCCCTGAGGCCCTTGAAGGACCCTCATTTCTGGTGATGTGCTGAGGGAGTAGAATGGGGGTTGCCTGGAGCTTCTGGAGACTGTAGGGATCTGGTTCTTTACCTGGTGTTGAGATGCAGTCCTAGTGGTAGTATCTGGTGTGTGCTGAGGGTGTTTATGCATTTCCCTGGGGCTACACTGAAATACATGAAAGTCTAGCTGCTGGACCATCCTGTTTGCCAGGGGCTATGCTGAAGCATGTGGAGGTCTGATCTCTGGGGGAGATTCCTTTAGGATTGCTAGACCCAGTTGGGCCTGAGCACTTCAGAGATCAGGCAGGAAGCCACCCCACAAAAGTTCCAGGGGCAGCTGCCTTAAAAATCTCTCTTGCTATAGAAAACTTAAGTGTTTTCAAGTCAACACTCATAATCACATATTTACCATGCTCTAGGTCCCTAATATTTCCTTACCCCCTGACTCCCTTTCCCAAATGGAAGAGCTAAGAAAGTGCCTTATTCATATGAGAGTAAATCGAAATGACTGAACAAGAATAATGAAACACTGTAAATAGTGATAATTCAGAAATTTCCCCTCCAAAGATAAGGCAAATCAAGATAGAGAATCCCTTGGGAGGCTTATAAAGTAAGCCCTGGAAATGGATACTTGCTTAGGATAACCTTAACTAACTAGGACCACCCATCCCTTTTCCTTATTTAATTCCCCAGCACCTTCATTAAGATAAATTCCATCAATAGTTTACATGTTGTGTGTATGTGTGCATATGTGTATTTTTCTATGAATTTAATTTTGGAATATCTAACACTGTTAAAGTCTAATAATGAACTGGTTCCATTTTATTCCGGGAATCACTGGAAATAGATTCTTAATTTGTTTTATATGTTTTGATTGTCTCTGGAAATAATAAAATAGGTGTCTTTCTTCATTAGTCTTTGCCATTCTTTGCAGGTACTGAAACTCATAAATAATGTAAAGAAATGATTCTTTAAACCACATACATTCTCACAGCCCAGGCTAGTTTCCCCTCACAAGGTATCTATTATGTCCAATTCTCAGGACAAAGTGGATGGAAGAAGAAGAGGTCATTGGTTCTACCTCCAGGCTTTCTGATTCTCTTTCATTTTTAGGAGTCAGACTTTTGAAGTCTACACTAGGAAATGCGTTAGCAAGTGGCCTTCCCAAAGGAAACATTGATAGCAACTGAATTTTTGCTGTAAGCAATGACTTCCTTTATTTTTCTTTTTTCTTTTAGCTCAAAGGTTGAATTTATGAAAAATATTAATAAAATTGCAGGAGGACAGAGCTAAATTAAGAATGGGGTGCATTGGATACCTTAACTCTATAGAAAATATAATTCATAAGTCAAAATCAGAAAAAAAAGATTTAGTGGAAGAAAATTTCATAGAGACAGTAGATAAGGTAAGCATCTCCATTTCAAAATACTTTCAATATATTTTATAATGGGTGAAACTCTCTATCTCATATATCACTAAGAATGATTTCATTTTCTGGAATTTATTTGTCCCTGTCTATACATTAGAGATTTTGTATTTTTATGATATCTATGTTACATTTTTATTATATCTAATATATTAGAGATGTTATATTTATATTATAATATAATGCATTTAGAAGATAAGTCACTTAACCTCTCAATGCCATGGGTAATTTCTCAGGATTTAACTATTTAGTCAAAGACATGTTGCATCTATAGTTGTAGAGGGATGCCTCACATAGATAATTCCATAGAGGGGCAGATTATTTTACATATACAGCTGTCAGCTATATACTACTCTAATATTTAACTTCTGAAAGAATGAGCTCCTTTCTCACACTGGCCCTGAATATGCAAGTGAAAGTAAACTCCACATTAAAGATCACTGAAATATTATTTCAGAGCTTCTCTTGTGCAGCTGTTTTCAGCGATACTTCTAGGGACCCGAAAATTTTCAGTTCTTCCAAGGTGCTATGATAAGGGGTGAGGTGTTTTCTCTCCACCACCACAAGAATCTTCACCACACCAGCATTTCTCCTTGCCCCATGACCGCCCCTCAGAACTGTGACCCAGATCCAAGCACCGGTAAAGCAAGAGATTCCTGCCTCAGTGCTGGCAAAGAGATCCCTGCAATCCCCCTCTGATCAGCCACTTGATTTCTCCTCAGTCTGTGGACCAGAAGCTCAGGAAACAGCCACTGCCCCGGGCCGCGCTTGAGAATTGTGGCTGAGACCTAGCTCCTTCTCTCACCGCAGTCACAGACTTTTCCCACTGACCTTCCAAGTTGTCTTTGGTGTTCAGGGGTTAAGAAGTCTGGAAACCACCACAGCTGCCCACAATTCAGTCCTCTGAGGCCTGCTACAGCATCGCTGCGGCCTGTGTGCCCCTGCCAAACTGCGCTTCTCTCCTAGCTTGGCGCAATATACCTTTCTGATCAACCATCCAGGCTGTCTTGGGCTGGAAATTTGTTTCACTCTGTCTTTTTGTGGGTTCTGCTGCTTTAGAATTTGTTTAGAGCCATTTTTCTAGGTATTTGGAGTGGTTTGGGGGGGAGAGCTTAAACAAGTCACTGCTTTCCCTCCACCATCTTGGCTTCTCCCAAAACTTCTCTTGTGCCAAGCTACTCACACTCCTCGCTCTTTGGAGCTGCTGAACTCAATAGTTCCCTATATTGGCCTGACAAGCTGAAACTATTCAAGATACCTGAAAAAGTATAGCACACAGAGGAGGAAATGGATACCTTTGCCCTACAATCAAAGATTGCCCAAAGATTGCCTTGATTATCAATATTTTTCGTTCAAAAAAGGAAATCTTCCTTCAAGTGATAATTTCCAATGCCTCTTATTCTCTGGATAAGATCCACTATGAAAGTTTGACAGATCTCTCAAACTGGGATGTGATGAGGATTTGAATATTTACATCATCCTGAACCCTCAGTAGTATACCCTGACTTTAATAGACACTGACATTAGAATAATAAAGACTAACCATTGCCAAGTCTGACACCAAGACTTCCATGAAGACTTTGCAGACTGGAATTATCATCTCCATGATTGGTCAATTTGGTGTAGCTTTCTATTCTGCTTACCTAGGTGCATTGAAAATGCCAAGGTCATTCACTGTATCACAGGCAATCATCAGTCATCCTGACTTTTGTCTTGCCACTGGACTTCAATGCCTCTTGAAGAGAAAGTGAGGCAGAGGACTCTTTGCAACTCTACCTCACTGAAATTCAATTCCCATGAAAGTCAAGACATCAGGATCCTCTTTGAAAATGAAGGATGAACAACAAAACAACAGTAACAACCTAGTGGAAGAGGAGGTAGTTGTCATCACTAAGATTAATTATGATGAAGAGCATGCCTGAGAATCTTTTATTGGTAGCTCCTTCACAGTCTGAGTTGACCATGGTAAGTCTATTGATAGGGACACCAAGGTGGTCTTACATCTAAAATAAGACCAGGAAAAATAAAAGGATGTAGAGGGTATGTGGACCAAAGAAGTTGTAAAGAAGTTCATTGGCTACCCCCATCACACTTTATTTGAAGAAATAATGAGAAATAGAAATGAGTGATGATGAAACAGAGAAAGACAAAGAGAAAAGGGGAAATACAGTTAAAGATAAGAAAAACCCCAAGATTGAAGATGTAAGATCAGATGAGGTACATGAAGGAAAGGACAACAAGAAGAAAACCAAAAAGCTCAAGAAGCAATATGTTGATCAAGAAGTGCAGAATAAACCTAAGCCAATCTGGATACGTAAACCTGATGATATTAGCCAGGAGGGTTAGGGACTCTGCCAGTCATCTTGACTTTTGTCTTGCCATTGGACTCTTAAGACTCTGGAGGAGAGAATGAGGCTGATGACTTTGCACAGCTCTGCCTCACTTAAGTCCAACTCATGCCCAAGTCAAGACATCAGCCTGGTGATGTCATTGTTTCTGTTTGAGAATGAAGGACAAACAACAACAACAACAGCCAGGTGGGGTATAGCATGTTTTAAAAGAACCTTATTAATGATCAGGAAGATCATTTGGCAGTAAAGCACTTCTTATAGGAGGGTCATCTGGGATTCAGAGCTCAGTTCCCCTTGACCTCATTGAAAACAAAAAGAAAAAGACCATTAAGCTGTATAATGGAGCATGAGTCCCTTATGGACAGTTGTGATGAGCTTTCTCCTGATAATTATAATTTTATCTGTAGTGTGCTGGACTCTGAGGACTTACTTCAATATTTGAAGACAGATGCTGTGGCAGAGTAAGACCCTAAAGGTTCACCATAAGAATATTGTCAAAAAGTGTCTAGAGCTTTTATTTGAAATGGCAGGAAACAAAAATAATGCAAAAAATACTGAGGTCTTAAAAAACAACCAAACCCCCAAACTTAAAATCCAAGAGAACTCAACCAACAGTCATTGTTTATTTGGGCTATTATTCATCACACACCTCCATCAAATGATGAGATGACTTCCTTGTCTGAATATCTATCAGGAATGATGGAAAACTGAAAGTTTATCTACATGTCACTGGTGAGATCAAAGAGTCATTGTCTACTTTTTGTAGTAGCAAAGAATTGAAACAATGCCTATCTCCTGGGGAATAGCTGAACAAAATGTGTTACATGAATACAATGAAACAATAATAATGAATATAGGGAAACATGAGTAGAAATGGAAAGTGAAATTTGCAGTACCAAGAAAACAAAACACACAATGATTATTACAATTTGATTAGGAAATAATAGCAAAACAATTGGTACTCAAAGCTACTCAAATTTAATGACCAAACTCAAAAATCTCAAAAGATATTAAAAGATCCTTCCACATACACCCTCACTGTTGTTTTTTGTTTGTTTGGTTTGGTTTGGTTTTTGCAAAAGTTGGGAGGAGGAAATAGGTGTGAGATACTGCATATAAAACCAAACTTTGTCAATATGTTGGTTAGTTTTACTCAGAAGTGTGCTGGTAAACATTTAACAATTGGATCTCTGGAAAAAAAATAAATTAGGCAAGACACAATTTATGTTTAATATACGATGTTGATATTTTCTCCTTTACTTTCTTAAATCTGAACAATAAAAATAATAATTCAAGACCTTAATTGTAGCATTTGTTGATTTCCTAGGTGTTAATGCTCACTATAAAATTGTTTAATGGTCCTCAGAAATTGATAAGAGTTTTACTGAAGTTTTCTTTTTAAACTCTGTTATGAGAGATGGCTGTCTATGAAGGGCAAAGAAGTCTATAATGAGAAATATAGGTGACATAAATGCAAAATATATCAATAATATGTATTTTTAAAAAGTATATGAGGTGGAAGCAATGATTACAAGAGCAATGTCCTAAAAGATAGGAAGCTAGAACATTTGTAGTAAACATTTGAGGGTTGGGAGCTTAAGAAAATAATGTTTCTCTGGGGGATTATACAGTAAATAAAAGTAGGCTAGGTGGCAGAGTGAATAAAGTGCTGAGCCTGGAGTCAGGAAGACTCATCTTTCTGAGTTAAAATCTGGCCTCAGACACTTACAAACTGCGAGACCCTGGACAAGTCATTTAATCCTGTTTACCTTTGTTTCCTCATCTGTAAAATGAGCTGGTATTTTTGCCAAGAAAACCCCAAATGGGGTCACAAAGAGTCATACACAACTCAAAAAAATTGAGCAACAAATAAAAGTAGAATGTAATGATGACTAAGAAATAGTGAGGGCCAGCTAAGATCGTGTACCTAAAATTCTAGTAGGTTAATCAGCTTAATTTCATAACAGTTTGGTATGTTTGGTAGTTCAGTGGTATGATAAAGCAGAGAAATCAGATGGTGGGTCTTATACTCCTTAAAAAGGGTAAAAAAGATTCACTTCGGGGTTAGGCTCAAATAGTTAAGAAATTAATGCACGGATACTGAATAACTTATTTTTAATCATCATTTGATTGTGGAAAATTAGTGCCTGAATTTCTGTATGATTTTGGCCTATTAGGTAATAATATCAACCATTATAATATTTGTACAGATATTAAATATTTGTTTTTCCATAATTATGTAATATTTCCACATATAATACATATTAATTTTGAGGGGAGGGTACTGTACAGATCTGTGATTTTGTTAGTGTAGATTACTTCTCGTATGGAATCTCCCTTTACTGTTGCAGATCATCTACTTGTCTTCTACTACTGTCAGGGCATTGCCTGAAGCTCAGATAGGGACCTACCCATGGTGACAAAACCATTAAGTATCAGAACTGGAACTTGAGCAGTTGAACCCAGATCTTGACTCCTGTTTTCTTTTTCTCTTTCTCTGTGTGTCCCCATGTCTCTTTTTCTCTCTCTGTCTCTCTCTCCATATATGTACACACACACACACACACACACACACATTTGTATGTCTATACACAGACATATTTCTATATAAATATTCACATATATAGATACATGATAGATAAAAGGTAAAATAGCAAAGTTATATTATTGATTTCAATAGATTTCTTCTTCCTAATCTCTCTTTCCTTTCCTCCTTCTATTTCATTCCCCCCCCCCAGAAACACACATACATAGACAGACATGCAGCCATCACACACAATACAGTATCTTATGAAGCATTAGATAATTGTATCCAGAGTTAGGAGGATCTGGATTGAGGTCCCAATTCTGGTACATACTAGGAGTAGAACCCTGAACAAGCAATCTCTCACTACCTCAGGGAGCATTATAAGTCTCTAAATTGTAAACAAGTTAGTAATCCATATTGAGAGAGGGAATTTCCATACATAGAATTCCCTATATTACTTTAGGCCAGGAACAAATAAATGCAAATACAAACTTAACACTTGTGTGTAGAAAGACACATACAGGCATAGTTAGATGATTCAGAGAAGAAAGACCTATCTTTCTTTTTCCACCCTTGGCATATAACCCAATCTCATCTTTATCTTCTATTCCTTGCTTTGATTGAAGCAGCCAGAAAGGCTGAGTGTGCTTAAAAATATTCTAGCCTGGTACTTTCTTAATCTGCCTATCAGGCTTCAACCATATTTCTTTTATCTCTTCTGTAATAAGTACTAAGGAATACTTATTAAAGAATCATCAGTGGCCTGAATAACTTCAGACTTCATACTCCCCACTAAGTAGCTATATCATGAAACATCACTTACTGATGATATAATGGTATGAATTGTTAACTCTATACCCTGACCTCAATTTTTAATATGTTGTAAAGGGTAACATAGCTATATTCATTCACCTTTTCATGGACAACTTTCCTCCTTTCTATTAAAGTATGAAACTCTTAAGAGTAGGATAGAAAAACTAGGCAAAAATGTTCTACTTAATTTATAAAGAAGAATCCAATATATATATAAATAATATATATTTACAAAGTACAGTGCAAGTATGAAAATTTTCTACTACTTCTACACCACATACAGACAAAGTGATTAACTAATTATGAGGAAGATACAGAATCATTGTAGCATTTGCTTTTTTTTTTTAAGTGGCAAGGAACTTCACGTCACCTTTCATTAGCTGAACTGTTTTCAAAAAGCACATCCTAATTTAAAAAAAATACCAAAATTCAGACTTTTAAGATAGATAAAGGGATAATTGTTTTATTAAACTGTATTTTCTCTTCATAGAAGGCAGTACCTCAAGATTTCCTTAAGAATTCTTTCTCCACTGCATTTGAAATGATTTAATTTATAAAAATTTAATGTAAATACTTTACAAAAATATATTTGTTAGTAAGCAAATTATCTATAAGTCTTCATGGATATTTATTTCAAACAGATTGAGTTTTTCTATATTTTTCTAACAAACTTTAAAATAAAATTAAAAAAAATTAACATTTGGGGTTGCTTTTAAGACATATTTTATTATTCCTGATAGGAAAAAAAAGTTATACTATTTGTTTAAAGGAAATTGGAGAATTTTTTTTCTTTTGAGGTGAAAAGGGATATATTAACATCATGGGCCACTGGATGAAGAATAACATTCCTCTAACTGATGGAAGAGAATTATGATGAATGGGGAAGTCATATCTTGTTGTTGTTGTTGTTTGTGTGTTTGTTTTGTTTGGTGGAGGAGGGGTATAGACAGACATCCTGGAGGCATGAAAACCCAGTATTTGAATCCCATCTCTGACTCTTAGTGATGTGTTATTTAGAAAACCATTTAATCTCTCTGAGTGCATATATTACCAACCTCAGTTGACATATTGGTTGCTTTTCCTGGGATTGCTTTTCTCTATTTCTTTCTCTGTATTACAGGATCTATATTTTTTTTTGGTGGGGGGGTATTTATATACAGAAATTAAATTTGTGTAAAAACAAATTCTATCAATAAAACTTTAACATTTTGTGATAATCAATATAAAGTACTTTAAGTTTATTCCAGCTAAATTTCATTCTATTATATTTCACTAATTTTTTCAAGCTGCAGAGGACTTTAAAGATCTTAGTGTATTAGTAATTATTCCCAGATTTGTGTCATCTTCAGATTTGATAAGCACAACATTCTTATCTTTGTCTAAACTTTTAAAATAGCAAATAGAACACAACCTGGGACTGAGTAGTGCAACACATCACTAGAGACCTCTTTCCTCTTTGCCACCACTCAATTATTACTCTTATGAAAATAATATTTTATTATTAGATCTGCATTCTCTCCTTTCTTTCATCCCCCATGATACCTCTGAAAAAGCAAAAAAAAAAAACCAAAAACAAATAAAGAAACAAACAACAACAGCAACGAAAACCTTTTACAAACATGTATAGTCAAGGAGAAGAAATTCCTGCTTTGGTCAGGTCCAAAAAAAAATAAGCCTCAGTCCATACTCTGAGTCTATCACCTCTCTATTATGCGGTGAATAACATGTTTCATTATGAGTCCTTGCGGTAGGACATTGTGTTGACCAGATTTGTTAAGTCTTTCAATGTTATTTGTATCTATAATAATATTATTCTGGCATAAATTGTTTTCCTGATTTAGTTCTTTTTACTTTGCATCAGTTCATAAAGATCTCAGGTTTCTCTGGAGTGATCACTCATCATTATTTTATTTTATGTTTTTGCTCCACAGTAGTACTCCATGACATTCATATTTTATAACTTATTTAGCCATTCCTCAACTGATGGTTACCATCTCATTTTCCATTTCTTTGCCACCAAAAAAAGAGCCACTATAGAATAATGATTTTTTTTAGTAATTCCATGCTGGCTTACTATTAATTCCATTAGTTCCTTCTATAAATGTGAAGTAATAAAATCAAGCTCAATAACATGCAATTTAGAGGAACCATTTCCTTACGTGCTTGGAAAATGAAGATATGCCCCTTTTATCAAATCCAGAAGGAGGGGCAAGTGCATTACTGATCAGGAGATGCGGTCTCACCCCCTCACGGTTCAGGCTATGATTCCAGCAGTTTAGCCTAGGTTGGCAAGGTGGTCTATACTAATCATCTGTCAGTAAAGAGACAAGAAATAAAAAAGAAAGTAGTTTGAAACAATATAACACTTTAATATGTGGTAATCAGTAAGGAGAAGCCAGTATCAAGGATACTATTGAAGATCCTGAAAATCAGAATAGTGATGCAATGGTCTTGGAATACAGGTGGTGAAATATGAAACTGTTGTTTAAGGTCAGGTCAGGCTGCTAAAAAAGCATCAGAACAAGTCCAAATAATAATGTTTTAAATTTGACTTATTCAAAATGGTGACCAATAGACGATAAGCTTTTTGAAGGCAAGGGCTACATCATTTTTCATTTTAAATTTCATTGCCTAGAACTGCCTGACATAAAATACAAGTTAAATAAATGTTTGTTCAATGAATGAATGATACCACCATTCCTTTGAAACCAAACATTTAGAGTTGCTTTGCTCCCTCATTTTTTGGTTTTGAGCAAGTTTCACAAATGTTAATTTGCTTGCTCACAGCTTTTTCCACACAGGAAACAAATATTACTGTAGATATCTCTTCTAGCATGGACTATTCTTGTCCACATATTTGCTATGAAAATCTTCCTGGGTCAACAATCAGTTTTTCACAGTAGATTTTATTTGTGGAAGTTAGCATGTTTAGTCCAGAAGAGAGTAGATTGAGAATTAATCCTGAAACAATCTTTAAATATTTGAAAAAGCAGTGGTTTTGTGAGGCTCAAATGAGATAACGGATGTAAAATATTTCATGAACTTTAAACTTTAAATACCAACTGTTGCTGTTTGTTGTGGTTGTTATGATAATGATGGTTTTATTGTTATAATTATAATCATAATAATTAGTAGTAGCAGTAATTGCAGGATTCTATTGTCACCAAACTTAAAGTCTAATGATGGTTTCATTTTCTGAACCTTCTATTGTACTCCAGCTAAATTCAAGCAATGTTTGTAGAGAAATAAGGGATGTGTTTATAAATGTTTAACAACTTGTAGAGGGAAGAGAAGGGGAAGAAATGTATATGCATGCTTTTACTTTTATTCTGTATTATTAACACTTTTTCAAACCTAGACAATCAATGAAACACCAAATCAAATTCTAATATGTAGTAATTGAAAATTTCTGAAGTGTAAATGCTCACACCAAAAATTTAACAGTGGACTCTCACAAATAGGTTAGAGTTGGTTCCAGCACACCCCTAGAGCCATTGGTGCTTTGCCATTCTGAGAACTTTTCCAAAGGCAATCAATGGTGTGTGAGTATCAGATGTAAACTAAACTCACCAAAGGAAGCTAGGAGCTCTTAACTGTTGTGTTCTCTTTCCCATACTAAATAATTTTTTTTTTCTACTTGAAAGTAAACGTAGCAGTCAAGAAGTTCTGCCCTCTTTCTAGTCATCTAAATTGTGTCTTTATAATTTATTTGTTCTATCTCATGCATTGACATAGCTACAAATATCATGAGTAGAAAATATCTTTAAGACAATCTAATCTAACCTAAATCTGATTAAAAAAAGACAACTCTCACCTCCCCGCCCCCAACTCCCCTTCTATAGCATCCATGACAAATGGCCAGTCAGCTTTTGTTTAATTTTCAAGATTAGAGCTGTACTGCTTGCTATCAGTGGGAAGAAGACATAGTAATGGGTACAAGTTTCAGAGATGCAAATTTCTACCTGATAGAACACACACACACACACACACACACACACACACACACACACACACTTTAACAATCAGAACCAAACCACGAAAGAATGTTCTGTCTCAGGAAGAAGTGAATTCCCTTTCACCTAACATCTTTACTGGGCAAGTTATACCTACAACATTCCTGTGATCAATTAATCCAGTCAAATTGTCAAATAAAAAAATGACATAAATCGGGCAAGACCTATTCTTGATGAAACTATATTTCCTTTTTGTGCTCTTTCCCCCCCATTCTACTCAATAACTACACATTTAATAACAAATTACAGAATTTTTCGAGGTATTGAAGTAATAACCTATTATTTGCTGACACATTTTCTTCCCTTTTTTTGAAAATGTAGAGATATATTCTTTTACCATGATGTAGCATGTCTCCCTTTTATAAGATTCAAAGATTACACTATCAAAATGTTTCTATGTCTTTTAGTACCCTGAGATTGATCTTGTTTGGACCAGATGACATGAATTTTTCAACCACAACAAAGTATTTTTAATTAATTCTCTACTTATCTTGGAGTTTAACCTTCTATTAGCCATTTTGTTTAGTTCAAATATTTTTGGTGGATAAAACAACAGCAAAATACAGTGTAGTTCTATCATTTGTTATCCCATCCACTCTAGTCATTGGTCTTATTCCTTCTTTGGTCAATGCTTGAAGGCAGTATGGTACAGTGACTAGAATGCTAGATTTGGAGTCAGAAAGGTTTTTGTTCAAATTGCCCCTCAGATAGTTGGCTGCTGCTTAACTCTTGACATGACAAACTCTCCAAGGCTTCAGTTTCCAAGCAAGTTGGATCTGATAACTGTTAAATTTCTAACTCTAAATATATGATCTTATGATGTTTTTATCCATTATAACTTCAAAGTCTTTTTTATTAACCTTAGTACTGTATGCCAGCCTCAGCTAATTCTGATACTTCATATGTATTTCCAATATTATTCTTACAGAATAGAACCATGCCCAGGTATTCATTCTCCAGTACCAGGCTTCCATTTTTTGTCAATAATAACAACAACAATATTTTTTACAGGGTACCTCAAGTCTTAGTGGATTTTTATTCTTTAATAAGCTTAAAATTTCACAATAACTTTTAGGATACTCATAGTACTTTAAACTTTGCAAAGCATTTGCATATATTATATCATTTGAGTCTCAAAACAATTTCAAGAAGTGGATTATACAGGTATAATTGTCCCTATTTTAGAGCTAATAAATAATCTCAAAAAAGTTGTGACCTCGTTTAAAATATCTAAGTTGGTTAATGACTTTATTGTGCAGCCACATTCTTTTATTTAAGATTATGTTGAGAGAAAAAGTCACATTTTACCTAGAAAACAACAAATGACAAAGACTTAGGTTAAAGGTAATAGTCTTCTAAGCCAAGCAATGCTAATTTCAAAATAGTGGGTCCATTCTGTACAGTAGCTGTGTTAAACTCTAATTGAAATAGAGGCCACTAGCCCATATATAGAAAATCACATATTAATATTATCTATATTTTATTGTAATTTTATTTTTGTTAAATATTTCCCACTTATATTTTAATCTGATTCTGCCTGCTCTGGGGAGTGTTGTGGTCACACAGAGCCCATGGTGATATGTTGGACACCTCTGCTATTGATGATAGCATGCCAAATCAGAAGGAGCAAGTGAAGAGTACTACACCAGATGCAAAAGGACCTGATTATAAGGCAAAAGATGAAGATAAGACTATATCTTAAGTTATCATAACCAGAAAGTAATGGAATTGATTAAGACAGAAAACAAATGTATTTGGGAGATAGAAAGCATATCAATTTGTTTGTAATCAGTGCTTTCTTACTTTGAAACCTTGCTCTCAATTATAATTCTGACTTTGCGCATCTTCTAGAAACTATTTCTATGTTAGTTACGTTTTATTTAATTACTGTTTTCTAGATAAATGAATTGATTTTTACTAAATTTTTATTATATCTACTCTTAGAGAAAGCCATACACCTTAGTTATGCAAAGAAACAGCATGATTTGGTATTTGAAATGCTAAGTAGTGAACAGAATGATCCATATGACAGAATAAATAATGCTTCTTTCCATAAGACTTTCATACATTGTTCAATGCTGAATTTTTTAAATATACCTACTTGTACATAATATTATGCTGGGTGCTGAGGAAGCAATAGTATTTAAATTAAATATGGTCCTTGCCATCATGGACCTTAGCAAGTGTATGTGTATATGTATTATTTCGTGAATGATATATCTAAAAATTATAATGCAAAATAATATATGATAATTGCACAAGAGGCAAAAATATGTTATAGATAAGGTCTGGTGGTAGAAGTAGATATTACATTTACACTAGAGGCTGACAGGAAGGGTTTTTTGAAGGAGACAATATTTGAAGATGGGCATGAATTCAAGAGAGGGCAAGGGGGCAAGGTGTTGTCACCCTAGGGAAGAGAGTGAGCTAAGGCATAAAAGTAGTAAATGCTGATTGGTTCAGTTTTGATGGCGCAGAAAACTCAGAAGGGAAGAAGTTGGGAAAGTTAGTTTGGACCAGATAGTAATTCGCCTTGAGTACCCAAAGAAGTTTGGTCTTCACTTGATAGGCAATGTGGAACAATGAAAGCTTTCAAGCAGGGAATTGATATGTGACATACATTGATGTGACAGACCTATGGGTAAGCTAAATTAATCTAGCAATCATTTGAATAATCGATTGCATATTGGAGACAGGGGTGGGGAGGGGAGGCAGAAAGAACTATCTGGTGAATGTTGTTGTTTGTAAAATTCTTATTTACCTACAAGTTTTAATGCTTGTAATTGGCTGTCATCTGCTTGAGGGCAAAGAAAAACTTTTATTTATTTCTGTATCTCCCTAAACATCTAGTGCTTAACTTTGCCCAAAAGTAACAATTTAATTCATCCTAGATAAATATATGGTTGAATTGAAAAGGACTGTCTAAAAATTCAACTTTATAACAGCAACACATATTTATGTGTTTGGTAAACACTTTGCATGTATTATCCCTGATCTATAGTGACTCAAACATCAGAGACCTTCTAACTTGTTAACTTTATTCATACTAACCTGAAGCAATTGTAAAACATAATAATAATATTTTAATATAGTAAAGCATAGTTCAAGTTAAATAGGCAAAAATCTTACCTATCAGATGGAATGAGTATTTTGTGGAGCAAAACTATCTGAGGTAATTTTCTTCAGATGGTTGAGGAAGGTTTTTGCCTTGAAAGGGCATTAATTTACCCTGACTCATCATAGTAGCAATCCCATCAAGGGTTTATCTAGTTCAATTGATTTTCATATAATGACTATTCGGCCACAATGATACATTTGGTCTGTGCCATTCAAATGTGATGAGTAATTTTATTTTGATTACATTGTCTGGGTGGCATAGCTGAGAATTTGTTCTTTCTTCAGATCATTGGAAGAAACGCAAGATAATATTAATATTGGACATGCATAATTTATAGCATTTTATATATTTGTTACTACTAAGTAAAGTGGAAATCCCATGTACATTTTTGTCTATTCTTGCTAAATAGAAATCCATAGATTCCTTTGATAATTAGATCTATCGTATATGATGTCATGAGGAATTTGCCTCATTTCACCCCAGTCAGTGTTCTCCTTTCATGGAAACAGTTGTTGTACAAACTTGTGGAAGTACTATGAAAATTACAGTTAGGCTTAATTTTCTAACAATATAAAACCATCCTGCAGAGGTAAGGATTAAATTATGGGTTCTTTAAGTTTGGTTTCATGGGAATTTTTTTGCTTTGTTTTCAATATTTAGTATGAAATTGGCAATAGAGAATGAGTTATTATGTACTTATACCCTCCTTTTTATGTGCTAGTTTTCTGCTGATGTTAAGAGAAATTTAGTCTGATAAATTGAAAGTAAAGAACCATGTCTACAGTTAAAATGTTGGAGAGTTACACTTTATATTCCTCTATAACTGAGAAATAGAGACTCTACATTCTGAAAAATTGCCACGCACCCACACAGCACCTACTGTTGTTTCTTCATATTAAGAAAACTTGAAATTCAATATGTGTGAATTCCATAGCCTCAACATCTATCTCCATAGTGAGGAAGGAGCTGAATCACCTTGGAATGATATGCCCTACTTTGAGCAAACATGTAACATTATGTGTATCCTACTTTACTTTATTTAAACTAATGGTGTTCTAGAATTGAACCTGCTGTAAGATGAGTCCCAACCAATTTCCAGTCAGTGAAAAAGACTTGCCAGCAATAGTCATAACTGTTTTTACACATGCCTCGCAGTGGAGCCTTATTTACTGATGATTCCTCATAAGGAGTTTCTTCTCTTTTCTAACAGGGGTACATATCAATCTTCATTCACCTTCACTTTTTGTACCACTTGATTTTATGCATAACCACTCCTTCTTGATACTCTGCTTTCTATTGCTAGTCTCTCACTGCTTTTTCTTAATCTCTTTACCGATTTCTATTCCTAGTTCTTAACCATGAGTGCCCTCCAAGGGTCTATCCTTTGAACTTTCTTTTTCGTTCTTTATCTTTTCTACTCTGGTGAAAGAATTATACAGCAAATCTGTTGATTTGACTGGAAGGGAGGCAAGAATGGATAGATCTCTAGCATCTCCTTTTCTACTTTTCTCCAAGGGAGATTTTAATTCCTGCCAGGAGAGAAAGCAGGAGGTTTGAGGTCAGAAGCTGGCCCTATGCTCTCCCTAAAGAGAGGGAGTTCTGTGCTAAAATTATATCTATCTGATCCCTTAAATGTTATTAGTTTAGGAGATGTTATTTTAAGGTTTAAGCCAAATTCCTGATTGCAATTTCTTAATGAGAAAAGGGACCCCTAAGCTTATATCCAAAGTTTGACTCCTTTCTCACTAAATACCAGTTTTATAGTGAACACATATAGCAAATAGTAAAGAAACCTATTTATCCAAGTCAATAGCAAAATGGAAATCAAGAGAAAGAATAATATGAGAATATATAGAAGGCAATACAGATTGAAGGAGTTCTTCCATTGGGATCATGACAACTCAGCTCAACAGAGAGAGTGAGAGAAAGACACACACACAGAGACAGAGAGACACAGAGAGAGAGAGAAAGTCCTAGATCTCATGCAAAGGGGAACATTCTTTGGCATATAGCATAGCAAGTTGAGAACAAGGGCGTGATCCAAAGTCTACATGTCAGCTTTTTCTCCGAGTTTCCTCCCTTCATGGTTCTGAAGAGAGTTTGGAATGCCATGAGTCTTCTCTTTCAACTCTGGAGGCTAGAAGAACACTGAGAGGACTAAAGAGATCTCTGCTTTCTCTGGCTCTGCCTCTCCTATGGGACAAGGATCTCCATCAAGGAAGAGAGAGTCCCATACCAATGGGACCCATAAGTGATGTTACCTTGGGTAACATTCATAAGACTTCAATTATTACTATTATGCAAATAACTCCCAAATCTATATGCCCAATACCCAACAGCCCCCAAGCACTGATCCAACATTTTGGACTGCCTGTTGGATATCTCAATTTGAATGCACTGCTGGCATCTGAAATTCAATATGTTCATAATTAAACTCATCATCTTTCCCTTAAAACCTGCACTATCATTGAATTTCTCTATTACTGTTAAAGGCACCACCGTTCAGTCACTCATCAAGCTTAAAACCCTAAATTAATTATTTACTTTTTTCTCTTCCTCATTTTGAGCTATAACTAGCAAGTTTGGCATCCATGGTAATTATCATCAGCTGTCCTCAATCTTGCAAAAATAATATAAGAAGTTCTTGATACAAATTAATTTTAATGGGAAGGGAGGTCCTGAGTAGGGGTCCTCAGAATACTAGTGACCTATTTGGGAATATTCTAACACTGCACCCATTGGGGACACTCTGAGAGACTGCCCAGTGGGGGAGACTTGAACCACTAATCAACCTCTGTTAGGAAATAGATTGTAGAGCTCTGCTAGCCTGCTGCCAGAGAGGCCCCTCTAGGGCGGGAGCTCATTTGGTGTGTGGTTGGTGGAAAGAGGCATGCCTTGTTGTAACTTCCTCCCTTAATTAATTATTCTTGCTGAGTGCTAATCTTAGGTTATTCCATGCTGTTGAAGAAATGGAATGTAAATATAACACATTTTAAATGTCCAATTTAAAAGTCATTGCCTAAGCTTTTTGCACTCTTTAAATTTCAGGCTTAGGGAAAAGGCAAAGTTGCCCTGCCCTAGTACTCATGATTCCATCTTCACCTTCATATCCAATTAATTTTCAAATTCTATTCTACATATGTCCCCCATTTCTTTCTCATATGGTCACCACACTTGTTTAGGCCTTCATTACTTCTTATTTGGACTATTATAGTAACCTCCACACTACTCTCTTTCCTGTAGGGAGAGAAAATTGCTTATACTTGACCATTGTTTGGATATGAATGATAAGGGAGTGGAAGGAGGATATTATATCAATTAGGTTAGGAATCTTAAATAACTGGAAGAACAACATTGTCCTTATTATAAACAGGAAGGTCCTTATTCTGCTGCACTTCTCTATCTTTGCACACAACTGATGTGTCTTGTTTACTAGAATTACACCGCCCAAGTTCTTTTTTTTCTTCTAGTCAGGGTAAAACAGTACTTTTATGGAGTTTGAAGTGTGGTTCAAGGTTCCAAAGAGTGGTTCAAGGAAAGACCAAGCACAATGAGTTGACAGGGAGAAAGTAGAGGAAGCCAACTTTATTGGGGAGAAAGGTTCACAATAAGAAGAGGCAATCAGGGAGGATGAATGACACATAATTGTCATTAAATCAGGCTTTCTAGGTTACTGGGCAAAATTAGGTGACCAAATTGGTAAAGTACAGTAGATTTTTAAAAATAGGATTCTTATTTAGGTTAGAGATGGATTGGTGAGCCTGGATCTTGTATGCAGACCTCTGCTGTTTCATGCTGAAGGGAAAATCCTCAGGAATTAGTGGTGAGTTGATATTCTAACTCCCTGCTGGTGGAAAAAGGGCTTTAGGCATTTTGTTTTGTTATTATTGAGTCCTTTCAGTTATGCCTGACTCTTTGTAGTCCTATTTGGGGTTTTCTTGGCAAAGAACTGGAGTGGTTTGCTATTTTTCTCCAGTTCAGTTTATAGGTAAGGAATTGAGACAAACAGAATTAAGTGACTTGCGCATGGTCACACAGCTAGTAAGTTAGGCTAGCTGCCCCATGCTTTGGCCATTACTGCATGCCTTATTTTGACTCAGTATTTGATAATATTATGACTCAGAGTATTTGATCCTCCTGCATGACATCTTTCTTTATTGGAGGAGTGAAAATATTGATGTCCTTACAAACTATCCCTCAAACTATGAATAACTAGCTTATTATGAAAATTTAGTACAATCAGAAAAAAAGGCTTGCCTTTCCACCTTTTGAAGAACCAGGTTTGGCTGAGGAACTAAGCCTTCTCCCATTATATCGACTCTGGGAATATATCTATTACTTGACTCAGGGGTAAACTCTATTTGGTGAATATGATTTGAACAGCCCTGAGCTTAAGGCAAGCCATCTTCTCACATAATCCTTTGCCTCAGTATTTATTTAAGCCAAATCCTCATATGAGGAAATAGGACTCTCAACTCTAAAATCAATCTTAATCTATGCAGATGAAGTTCCACAACAACAGCCATTGCATCCCTTGGTTTAAGAATTGATTTTTTTTTTTTTAGTGAAGTGGACTACATGAACATAGCTATGACTATTTAGGGTCATCTAGAAACCCCGTCTCTTTCTCTGTCTTGGTCTCTGTCCGTCTCTTTCTCTTCCTCTTACCCCAATGTAACCTTCATTGATGTCCATGCCAACAAATGATCTGTAAGTTTTTTCTATGGTGTCAGGCAAAAGAATCATGAACCAATACACTGCCTAACCATCTTAGCAAGTATATTGCCATAATTTCCTAGTTCAAGTTTCTTGTTTGTATGAAAAATATTTTGCAAATTATTGTTTAGTGAAGCTTGCAAATCTTAATTTTGTTTAGCTTCTTTACAATGGTGTATTTCTCTTCTCAACCTTTTAGAGGTACTTAAAATATAAAAAAGCAAAGGTATTTTTAATAGCAGTTTCCTATAGTTTAAAAAGTACTAGACTTGGGTCAGATTTGAATCAACTAACATCTGGGTAAATCCCTTCACTCCTCATTGCTCCTTTTTCATCATCTCCAAAATAAAGGGACTAGATTAGATGAATTCTAAGGTTCCTTCCAGGTGTATCATTCAATGAATCTATGCGATTGTTCTTCATATTTCAGGTCTATGTATGCATATATATTGATATATGATATACATATTCACATATTGCTATAAATACAGGTACAGGGTGAAAATAAGGAGAATGGGGAAGAGAAATGTGATAAAGCATTAAAAATGTACAAGTATGCCCAGCAACAGGGTACAATTTGGAATAATCCAAAACTATGGAAAGTAATTCAATAGAAAAGACTTTTTTTTCCAGGTACTGGATTGAAAGGCCACCTTGTTTAATCCTGAAATTCTTCATTCTGCAATACACTTAGGCAGGTAGGGAAAGCATGGCATGGTTGAACTTAGAATCAAAATGACCTGAGTTCTAGTAAGTCAATTAACTCTTTAGTGCTTCACTTTCCTCATATATAAACTGAAAATAACAATAGCAGCTACTTCATATGGTTTTTCTAAGGATCAAATGAGATAACATGTAAAGCTTTCTGTAAACCTTAAAGAATGATATAAATGTTAGGTATTATTATTGTGAATGAATCAAAGAATGATGCTAAGATTATGAGGGTATGACATGGCATAATGGAGAGAATATTGTTCCTGGAGACAGGAAAATCTGGGTTCAAATTCTGCCTCAGACACTTATTAGCAGTGTTACCCTGGACAAGTCAATGAACATTTCTTTGTCTCTGTTCCTTCGTGTATGTAATGACATATTTGGTGCTTCTAATGTCCCTTCCCATTATAAATCTATGATCCTATGGCCATATCTTATGTGTGAATGTGTGGTGGGAAGGGCAAAAGGGCTAGCAACCAAGTTTGGTCAGCATAGAGATTGTATGAATGAAAATAGTGTTAATTAATTTGGTCATAGGGTGGAGCTAGATTGTCAGTGGACTTATACCAAGATAAGACACTTGTATCTAACTCTGTAGGGAATATGGATCCATGGAAGGTTTTTTGAGCAGTTGTTAAGATGTATGGTATGCTGGTTTTTGAGTCTGGAAGAGCAGGATTCAAATTCCATCTCTGGTCCTTATTGCCTTTGTGACTCTAGGCAAGTCATTTTATCTCTTCGAGCCTCAGTTTCTTTATTTATAAAATTAGAATCATAATACCTATTGCTCTGTATCTCCAGTATCCATGAAAATTGTGAGGCTCAAATAAGATGATTTATCTAAGTAAAGAATTATATAGGTCACAGTAAAAAAAAAATATGGTTAAATCTGTGAATTAGGGAAATCAATTTAGCAGTGTTTTAGAGGATTGGGTGGGAAAAATGGGAAGAAGGTTATAAAAGTCTTGGCGAAAAATAATCTAGGCCTTACTGGGATAGTGTCTGTATAAATAGAGGGTAGAAGGACCACTTATTCATGTGATCATTTGATCATAGATTTAGAGCTGGAATCCCCTTTTTAACGATGGGGAAACTGAGGTAAGGAGAGATTAAGTAATATTTCTAAGGTTACAGGCTATTAAATGGCTGAAGAATTTGACCTCAAGTCTTACTTCAACTTACCTTTCAGTTGAGGTAATTGATTTATGTTTTTTCTCTATTACAATTCCAGGTCATCAAAGAAAATACCCACATTTTGAACATGGGAAACTGGAAAAATTGTGCTGTGACTTGAAGAAATAATTAAGTAAGAATGCACAACAAGTTTTGGAGTACAGACAGTGAGTAAATTTGTATATGTTGGTTTTAGTTGCCGATGGGTCATCTTGGTGGGGATAACCTTGACACAGAGCAACTTCGGTAAAATCTTGGAGTTAGCTATATTGTTAGGCTATGACTGCTATATATCCCTAATTTTATGTATGACTTGGTTACATCATATATTTATATCTAATTTTTATTAGTCATTTTAATGATCTTTTCTCATTTTTAGCATATAATACTTGTTCATTTTAGTGCTATCTGCATAACTACTTAGGGTGAGAACAATATCAGGTCAGAACACAAGGCAATGCTGTCCTGAGCCAGCAAAACTGAAATTAATGGGTTTTGATCCATCAGGTTTTAGAATACATTTTAATTTAATTAATTTAATTTTAAATTGACTTCATTTCTCAGCAAAATTCTAAGGAGTACAGTTAATTAACTAAGGCCCAAATTCGTGAGCTGATGATAATTGGAGGAGGGATTTCTTCTCTGCTCTAAATTGCTATTTTTGCCTTTTAAAAATCACAATTCCAAAGCCCAAGAAAAACCTGCTAGCCAACTAAAAATATGATTTGCAGAGACAACACATATTAATAAGTAATATTATAAGAACTATATTCATTGTCCTGATGAAAATGAAAATCAGTGGAAGTAGAACTGTAATTACAGTGGCTTCACATCCACAAAAAAATTTAGTAAAGTTATTGTTTGCAAAAAATGTGAAAAAAATTTTGTTTAATAATAATGTTTAAAAAGTGTGGGAATAGGTTCATTGAACTTCTTATTTTAATGAATGCTTGCTTACTTTCTTCCTTTTTTTCTTCCTTCCTTCTCTTTCTCCCTTTCTTTTTTCTTCCTTCCTTTTTTCTTCCTTCCTTTCTTTTTCTAAAATGTACCTGCTCAAGAAAGTCTTTTGTTTATATAAACAGATCTTATTACAACATCTATAATAAGTGTTCTAGTCTATTTCAAACGTACATTCTTGAATACTGAAAATCCTGGGTTATTTTTCTTTAGTTATATTAACTGTTCCAATGTATTACACAAATAATCATATTTGTAATAGGAAACCTCAGAAACTGTTCCTCTGTTGAGTACTATGTGTCCTTTAACATTTACTTTCAAAATCCTTTAAATTGGATTAGGTGTTAAATTTGATAAGAGAAGAGAAGTGGTGTGTGTGTGTGTGTGTGTGTGTGTGTATGGACAGGATTACATGCATCTTCAGAAATTTCTCAAGAAACTAGATCTGAAAAAAACACTTACATACACAGTTAAGGTAATACTTCATATTCACCAAATGATTTGGTAATTGTAAGAACAAATATGCAAGGTCTTTAAGTTATTAAAATTGTGAAAATATAGCATTGAAGCTCATTGAGATTTAATGAGTTATGTCAAGATAAGGATATAGCCAATTTCTGTTTACATTTCATTTCCATAGGCTGTTCTTCCATATTTTGATGTTTTCAAGCTACTTTTAAAAGATATATGGATAGATACTCTCTCATGGTGGAAAATACTATCCGTATCCAGAGAAAGAGCTATGGAGTCTAAATGCAGATCAAAGCATACTGTTTTCTCTTTTTTTTTCTTTCTTTCTTGTGACTTTTCCCTTTTCTTCTGCTTCTTCTTTCACAGCACGACTGATGTGGAAATATGTTTAATATGATTATACGTGTATAGCCTATATCAGATTGCATGCCGTCTTGGGGAAGGGGGAAGGAAGAGGGGAAATTTAGAACTCAAAATCTCTTAAAAGTGAATGTTAAAAACTAAAAATTAATTAATTAATAAAAAGACAAAAATATAGACACTCTATTATAAGTGTTCAGAGATATTCATAGTTTTTAAACTTGGATTTAATTACAAAATCTGTGATAATAATTTGATGCAGTTTACTCTCAGTTGTCTGAACTAATACAAGAGGAAAAATGGATGATACTACTTTGAATCCCTAGTGTGAAGTTTAGTGCTTTGTTAATAACAGGTGGACAAATTTTGTTTGATGATGTGGATGATAACAAAACAATTAGCAAAACAAAATTAATATGTTTATTCCAGAAATATATTCAAAAAAATCAGTAATGAGACCTATAGTCACACACACACACACACACACGCACACAGACATATATATTTATGTTTTGACAACTTTAGATATTCAGTATTCTACCTTAGTAAAGACCACATCCATGCTTTGTCATTATTCATTATCACTGTTATTCTTGGATTTATTCACCATTGTACCATTCTTTTTTATTTATGTATAATTTCCTTTCTTCACTTACATCTCCAGATAATAATGGAAAAGAATAGCAGAACTGTTCAACTTTTACTTTGTGTCTTTTTTTCTCTGCCAAAGGGAATGATCCCTGGACTGGGAAGGATAGAATAATAGAGAGAAGTTGGTAGAAAATAATGTAGCTCCCCCTGAAGAACCTGAATCTGAAGGTTTAAATGAGCTAAATTCCAGTTTTCATAAAGACCTAAGAAAAGGGATTATTGAGTGATATTTTGAAAGAGCATAAGAAACAAAACTTCTTCAGGACTAGAAATTAAGAAGGAAAAAGAGGAGAAAGAGGAGAAAAAGAAGAGGAAGAAGAAGAAGAAGAAGAAGAAGAAGAAGAAGATATATGAAAAAGTTCAATATATAAAATGAGATGATAATATAATTTGTGGGATTATTAACTGGTTGAATGACTTAACTGAAACTCTAAGGAAGTTTCTGAGATCTCTTTGAAATTGCCTCTTTATTCAGCTCTGTTCAACATTTTTATAAGTGATTTTGATCTAGATACAAGTAGAGCATATCAGTTTTACAGATGACGTGAAGGAAGGAAGGGCAAAAAAAATTAAAGGCGGGAAGTATCCAAAAATATCTCAACAGGTTAAAACAGGGGGGCTAAATTTCTTAAAATGAAATTGAATGGGGATAAGTATAAAGTCTTGCTCTTGCATTCAGAAAAGCAAATATAGCACACTAGCAGAACTTGGAGAGAAGTAACTACAAAACAGTTCAAATGAAAAATGATGTAGATATGAAAAGATAGCTATCTACAATGTCATAGAACAGCCCTCTAAAATATAATTAAATTGTTTTTATTTCTTTTTTTTGTCTTAACATGGTTTTAGCAGGTAGGTGGCACAGTTAATAAGTGTTGCAGTAAGCATCAGGAAGATCTGAGTTCAACTCCAGCCTCAGATAATTACTAGTCATATGGGCAAGTCACTTAACTATTGTCTGCCTCAGTTTTATCCTCTGTAAAATAGGGATAATAATAGCACCTACCTATTAGGGTTTTGTAAGATAATAGTTGTAAAGCACTTTGCAAAACCTAAAGTGTGACATAAAAGTAATCATTATCATCATAATCATGATTATCATTATCTTTATTATTACTATTATTATTTCCTCCCTTCTTTAGATTAATCTCGGTGAGGAGGCTTTTTTTTTACTACTGCTGACCAGCAACTCTACTCCAACTCACAGTCTTAAAGTGTATTCTGGTGTTCTGAAAGGCTATAAGCTTTGTCAAGGGTCACATAGCCAGTATGTTAGGTCAAGTCCAGACAAGTCAACAAGCATTTAGCTGTGTCACTGACACTATGCTTAAGGACTAGGGATACAAAGAAAGGTAAAAATGTGACCCTTGCCTTTGAGAAACTCACATTACAATGAAGAAGACAGCATGCAAACAGCTATATATCTGTATCTATTTATAGATACAGATACAGATAGAGATTGGATAAGCTTGGATATAATCTCAAGTGGAAGGCTTTAGCTTTAGCACTGGGGAAAGTTCAAGAAAATTCTTGCAAAATGTGGGTTTGAGCCAAGTTTTGAAAAAAAAGGTAGTAGGTAGAGATGAAGAGGGAGAACATTCTAGGAATGGGGGAGAGATAGTGAAAAGATAAAAAGTTGGGAGCTGTCATATGAACGTCATGACAGTGTCATGTGCAAGAATCTACAAGAAGGCCAATATAGCTGTATGATAGATCATTTGGAGGAGAATAAAGTATAAGACAACTGAAAAAGTAGCAAAAGAGAGGTTGTGAAGGATTTTAAATGATAAACAAAATAATTTAAATTTGATTCTGTGTATCATAGAGAGCCAGTGGACTTTAATTAGTATGGACATGACATGGTCAGACCTTTTTTAAGAAAAATTCATCTTACCAGCTGAGTGAAATACAGATTAGAATGAGGAGAGATTAGGTAGGAAAACGAATTAGGAGGCTTTTATTATAAGTTAATCAAGAGATGATGATGGTCTGAATTAATGTGGCAGCTGTTTTAATGGGGAGATGGGGATATGTGTGGGAAATGTTTTGATGGTAGAAATGACGAGGCTTGTGAAAACGTTAGTGTAAGAGGAATTGAGCCTGGGTGAATGGGAAACTGGTGGAGTCCCCATGGTAATAGGTAAGTTGGGAAAACGCAAAGGTTTGAGCTAAAAATAAAGAGTTCTAGACATGCTGAGTTTGAGATACTTGCCTGAGTGATCCAATTCAAGATCTCCAAAAAGCAGTTTGAGGTGTGGTACTAGAGGTCAAGAGATGGGATAGGCTAGATAAATAGATCTGAGAATCATCTGCATAAACATGTGATCGATCCATGGGAACTGATGAGATCCCCAAATGATTGAGTGTAGAAAGAGGAAAGAAGGTCAAGGACAGAGCATTGGGACCACCCACAGTTAGTGAGCATAACGTAGATAAATATCCAACAAGAGACACTGAGAAGGAAAAGACTTACAGTTATGAGGAGAACCAGGAAAGAATAAATTCACAAATCAATATCAATATCAATAGAAGAGGGTGATCAATAATAGCAAAGACTGCAGAGTAGTTAAGGATAAAGCTTAAAAATCGTCATTGGATTTGGAAATTAAGAGATCACTGGTAATTTCGGGACAGAATGGTTTGGTTAAATGATAGGTTGATATCAGAATGTACAGAGTTAAAATATAAAAATTTAAAAAAAAATTAAAAAGTGCACAATTTTGCTGTGAGAGAGATTAAAGTTTAGTGGGAGGGAGGATCAAAGAGGTGGCAATACACTGTAGAAGATGGGAAAGAAAAGGATCAAGGGTGCCCCTGGAGGTGTTTGCTTTGGAAGGAGAAGGGCCACCTCTTCATGTGTGTCAGGGGTGAAGGTGGAAATCATGGGGAAAGATTCAAGGTGTGAATCATGTGAAAAAAAAAGATCATGTAAATTATGTGAAATGAGAATAAGGGGAGCAGAGAGAATTCAAAGACAATGGCCTTGCTATTTTTCATTAAGTGGGAAGCAAGTATATGTCACAGGCAAGACTAGAATTTAGGTCTTCTTGACTTTTTTTTCAAGTTATGTATGGAGTGTTGCATTCAATTCTTGGCAAGATATTTTTAGGGAGGAACTAGTAACCCAGAGTGAGTTCAGAGGAAGACAACCATGAGGTTAAGTAGATTGGGATGAGTCATTTGAAATAACTGGAGATAAATAGCATGGAAAAAGATAGTGGGAGTTTTGACAGAGCTTCTCATATTTGATGGCCTATTATTTGGAAAGCAGTTTAAACTAGGTCTATTTAATCAGGAAGAATGAAGCAGGACCAGCACAAAGCAGTTTGTTTGTTTTTTTAAAGACTGGATTTGATCAGATGACATTAGCTTAATTTCTATTTCTGCTTCTCAGTATCTGTGTTACTCTGGGGGAAATTCATTTTGTCACTTTGAATCTCAGTTTCCTCATCTATAAAATAAAGGACTTGAACTAGATTATCTTTGAAGACCTTTCCAGCTGCAAATCCTATGATTCAAAGTTTCAGAGAAACCAATTTCAGGATATAGAAGAGTAGAGTGGTAAGGAAGTTTCCTAACAATCTTGCTACATCTTAATCCAAGTCATGCCTACAGACAGACTGTGGGTGTCCTCAAGATTCTATCGTGGGCCGTTTTCACTTCTCAACAATCTCACTTGGTAATGTCATAAACATCTCTATATAGATGATTATCAGATCTATTTATTCAGTCTTAATTAATCCCTCTCCTGAGTTCCAATCTCTCATTATCAACTGTCTTTTGGAGATTCTGAAATGGATGTCTGGAAGGGTTCTCAAATTCCACCTCTCTGAAGCAGAACTAATTATCTCCCTCACCCCCAAACCCTTACCTTTCCCACAACTTTCCTATTACTCAAGAGTTTACCACCATTCTCCCAGTCAGACAGGCTTAAAATAGTATTGTCATCCTCAATTATGTCATTATTCTACCCCCATTCAATAAACTCTGGTGTCTCAGTATTACCTCCAGGATCAAATATAAAATCCTCTGTTTGGCATTCAAAAGCCCTCATAATTGTGCACCCCTCCTACTTTTCCAGTCTGCTTACGCCCTAGTCCCCCCCCCCCCACTCTACAATCCAGTGACCTTGATCTCCTTGCTATTCTTCACATGCAACACTTTATCTCCATACTCACGCATTTTCACTGGCTATTCCTCATGTCTGGAATTCTCCCTTTTCTCACTTCTGCTTCCTGGCTTCACTGGTTCCTTCAAGTCCCACTTCAAATTCCACTTTCTGGAAGAAACTTTTTCTGATCTCCAACCTCTCCACCCCCCACCCCTTACTGGTAGTACCTTCCTTCTATTATTTTTCAATTATTGTTTATATCTTGTTTGTATATTTATTATTTTCTTGTTTTTACCCACATTATACTGTGAGCTCCTTGAGGGCAGGCATTACGTTTTTCCTTTATTTGTATTCTCAGTAGTTAGCACACTGCCTAGTACATGGTAGACTGTTAATAAATGCTTATTGACTGAGTGACCCCACTCCTCTCTCACACTCATCTCACATATCCAATCTGTTGCCAAGACTTGTAATTTCTGGCTTCACAATATTTTCCATATATGTACTCTTCTCTCCACTCATACCATTGTCACCCTTACTCAGACCTTCTTTATTAGATAACTGTACTGGTCTTCTACTTGATCTTCCCACCTCAAGTCTCTCACCACTCTAGTACATCCTCCACACAGGATGTGCCTAAAAGTACAGGTCAGATATGTCACCCCCTGCCACTCAACAAATTTCAATAGCTCTCTATTAATAAAATCTCTTCCAATAAACCCCTTGGATTCTTCAGGATCAAATGTACAATCTTTTGTTATCATTTCAAATAATGTTTTCAAAGCTCTGGGCCAGGGGAGAATAAGGAAATCTGCTCTGAGGTTGTAGAGGGTTAAGTAAAATGGACAACAGTTTCATCCCAGTTTAGATTTGCATCACTGTCATACACTATGCCATGTTGTCACTCTTTCAATATTTGTCTCTTATATTTAATAATAATTACTTTATTAAGACCAAAGTTTTCCCCCCTTTCTATTTCTTCATCCAGAAATCAACCAGTATGGGAAATCTCTCTTAAAGATTTACCCAGGCCAAGATCTTATCACACAGTAGAAGAAATTCTATGTTTTGGCTAATGGGTATATTCCTGCTCATTGTGTTTGCTCAGAAAGGTCCTGGAAAAATGGTGATTCTCCCTATTATCAAGACAGGTGACATGAAAATTAATGTCTCTTTGACCAAGATTTGAGTGACCTAAATCACATACCCCAAGATAGCCCATGTAGTAATTGATTAGCTAATCAGAGGTGAGTAGGCATCCCTCAGGAACACCTCTTCTTTGAAGAGCATATAAAACTTGACCGCACTGCCATTATGAGTCTTCTGTCTAAGAGAACAAGTCAAATGACCATCCTTTTATTAATAACTTGCTTGCCTTATCAATAAAATGATTAGATTACCAAGAAACTACATCTCTCAAACCTTTGTAATAGTCACACTTTCCATGCATTTTATACTTTACTCCCCTCCACATATTCTATGAACAGCTGCATTGGCCTTCATGCTGATTCTTGCATACCTCTCTCCTTGTCCTGACTTTTCATTGGTTGCCCACTATGTTATTCCTTATGACACTGCTTTGCAGGTTCCCCTGGCATCCTTCACGACTCAGTACAAATTCCATCTTCGTCTGCAGGAGGCTTTCTTGGTTCCCTTACAGTACTGGTTCCTTCCCTCTAAGATTAACCTCCATATATACTGTAATTGTTTTGCACATACTTATTTTCAAGTTGTCTCCACTATTAGAATATGAGTTCCTTTGTGGCATGGTCATTTTTGTTTTTCTTTGCACCCTCATTTAGTATAGTTTGTGGTACATAGTAAGCTCTTAATAAATGCTCACTGACTAGAATGACTGACAAAACTGTCCAAAAGTTGAAAAGGCTGTCTCAGGGTATTGTGAGTTCCCGTTATGGAGTTCTTCAAGTGAAGATTATATCACTGCTTATAGGGGAGTTCCAGATTCATAGGAAACACTTCTACCAATTCAGGTTGGTAATTTCTCTATAACTTAGGAGCTAGAGAGTACCCCAGAACACTGTTGTAATGATTTGCTGAGGGTCACTTAGTGTATTTAAGATGTAGTATCTGAATCTACACCTTCCAGTCCCCAAAGTCAGCTTTCTATACACTATGCCATGTTGTCACTCTTTCAATCTATGACCAGGAAAAAAGGAGATATTTTTTTGTTTGTCAGAACAATAAAAATGTTTATATATACATATATGTAAATACACACATACATATGGGTGTATGTATATACGTACGTATAGTATGTATATATGTATATTGAAAATTGAGACTAAGGATTCTAACTTTATCTGAAAACCCTTGAACTGTGTAATTAAAATAATAATAACACAAATTAAGATAGAAAACGGGATGAATTTTAGTTACCACTTGCTCAATCTTAGTACTTTGATTCCAGTGCAAAGAATATTTAAAACATCATCAATGGTTGGAATGAGGAGCAGTGGGATCCCTAAGTATTCCTTCAGTTGCATAATAAGACCTTAAGCTATTTCATTTCCTCCTTATACTGGGAACAAAGACTACATTTGGCCCAAATGACTTTATCTCTCTGAACCTGACCAAAGAGGTTAGCTTTAAATGTAAGACTTCTTCCATAGAATCTAAGCTCTGTATAATGTTTTCAAAGCTCTGGGCCAGGAGAGAATAAGGAAATCTGCTCTAAGGATGTAGAGAGTTAAGTAAAATAGAAAACAGTTTCATCCCAGTTTAGATCTGCATCACTGCCACAGGTACAGGTAGGTGCTCCAGAATTACCAGAACTTACCCTAGGTCTATGGTTTAAGGTAGAAATACCCTTGAAATAGATCAAATACCAGGGAAATTGTACTTTGGTATTGTTGCATTTTGGCTTTGCAAATAGGTTTTTATTTTTGAGATAGAAATGTTGGAATATAATTATTTTTACTAACAAGAATAGGGTAGATTTTTTCTGAGTATACATGATAAAAGATGGTTTTTAAAAGATTATAGTAGGATTTTTATAAGAAGGGAAAACTCTAAAACTAATGAATTTTGACACCTAAATAAGCATGTGGATATGTGTATGTGCATATATATATAATGTATGTGTGTATGTGTATGTGTGTTTGTGTAATGTGTGTGTATATATACACGTGTGTATATATGTGTGTATAAATATATATACTTAGACTCCTTAACTAGAATATTTTATTATTTAAATT
>NW_020954590.1:24691334-24694471 GCF_900497805.2 Vombatus ursinus
AAGTTCTTGTGGTCTGGAATGACCTATAATATCCAACATGCCCAGTGGGGGGCTAGAAGATTCTAGTTCATTGTATATCCTAGTATCTGTGGGAACATGGTACCAGAATCTTTTTTTTTTGTTGTCCTTTGTTTTCTTTCTCTAATTGGTTGAGTTTGAGAAAATTTACTGTAATCATTACCATTGATGTATGAAAGATGAAATAATAAATAAGTAATTATACTGGGGGTATAAACTTAATTTTATCAAATTGTTAGATTACATATATATATATGTGTATATATATATACATAATCTATTGATTGACCTGTCTCTCAATCGATCTATCTACCTATCTATCTATCCAGCCATTTCTTCTATAACATTTATTTTAAAATGGGAATTTTTTCCAGCGTGATTGCTACATTAGGAAACAACTTGAGTATATGTGAATTTCACATTTGATTATGGAAGAAAGGAAATAATCACTTATTAAGCACCTACTAAGTGCCAGGCACTGTACTAAGCTCTTTACAAATGTTATCTCATTTGATCCCCACAACAACCTTGTGAGGCAGGTGCTATTATTAATCCCATTTTACAATTGAGGAAACTGAGTTAGACAGAGGTTACATGCCCTGCCTGGAGTCATAGCTTGGAACTGTCTAAAGCTAGTTTTGATTAGGCTTCCTTACTACAGGCCCAGTGCTATATCCACTGTATATGCTAAATTATTTTTGAACTGGCTGAATTTATAACAGATGATATATCTGAACTTGATAAATGTAAGAATAACCATGACATTTCATTTCTAATCAAGGAAAGACAAATAAATATGATCCCAATAGATCAATCAATCACATTTAAAGACCTTTTATCACTAATACATACTCTGACATATAATCAAGGCATAGAGAAGACTTTAATTTCTAAAAGATGATACCAACAGAGCAGATTTGGCAGATCTCATTATGTTATAAAGGCCCAGCAGGTACGTCTTGGTTTACAGTCCCACCTAGCAAAATTCGGAGTTTATTACCTAATTGTCCAAGGGGTGAGGAAGTTAGCATCCCCAACAACTGTCATCTACTAAATAAAAGGAAATGTAACCTATGTTGACTAGGAGTATCTACAGTAAAGAAATGAAAGACTCTTAACATATTGAAGTAAATGTGGTTTGTACACTTTAATTTTGCACACGATGTCTCCAAAATGGTTTAATCATAGACTCAAAATGCTGACATTATTATTAAATTATGTGCAGTTTAAAAGCCTAACTAATAAATCAAATTTGCAGGAAATGGTCTAGACAATATCAATGAGAGCAATTTAGATTATTTATTTCTTCATTGGCATTTGTAAGAATATAGTCTAAAAATTATTGTTAAATTCTTTAAAGTAGTCAGGTTTTATTTACATGTGTAAATTTTATTAAAATATTGAGCAAATTATCCAGATAGTTGGAGCTAAAAGAAGTCATTTTAATTATTAAAAGTACTGAGTCAAAAGGATTATTTTTACCTAAATAACCTAGCATTCAAATAATTGAGTATTTTCTGTTTTACTCTGTGTGAGTATAAAGCTCATTTCCTATTTATAGGAACATTTAAAAATTATAAGCAGTAAAGAAAAGCAACCTGCTTTCGAATCCTTCCTCTACTGCTTGTTTAATCATATGACCATGGAAAAGTCATTTAAACTCACTAATGATCAGTTTCCTCAATTATAAAACATAGATGAATAATAATAATTATGCACTATTATCTAGTGTCCTTTAAAGTTTGAAAAGTGTTATCCTCACAATGACCCTGAGTTATGAAATGCAAACATTGTTACACCATTTTACAGATGAGAAAATCAAGATTCAGAGGCTAAATGAGTTGTCCATGATCACACAGTTAGAATCTGAGGTAATGTTTAAATGCAAATCCTCTGGTTCCAGACACCCCTTATGATATAACTCTATTACCTACCTTAGAGTGATGAGAAGATCAAATGATAATGTATGTAAAAGACTTTGTACATATGTAAAATGCTAGGTAAATATATGCTATTATCCTTATTATTCTGCATCATGATTCTATTAAATAAGGCTGTTAGACTAGATGATTTTAAGGGCTTCCACCTTTAAGACTGTGTAAAAGTATACTTTGCAGATGATTGTTGTATGTGACCTAAGTAAAAATTGCCTCATAGCATTGCTGATTTTCTACCTTTTAACACATCCCACACAAAATTTCATACCAAACCTGAAACACTTTCTCTCCTCACATCATAAATAAATAAACACAAACAAACAAATAAATACATGAAAATGAAACAAAAAGTGAAAAGAGTAGCAGTGAAAAGAGGCCTGGATAGGGGATGATAGAAGTTGCTCCAAATTCCCCATTCTGACACATGTTAATTCCATGATCTTAATTAAGTAATTTAGCCCTGCTAAGCCTCAGTTTCTTTATCTTTAAAATAAGGATGATAATGTTGAACTCATAAAGTTGTTGTAAGAAAAGCACTTTAAGCAAAAGTGTATTTGTTAGTCTTCCTACTTATTAATTCACATAACTACCTAAAAAATTCTGATGCCATCTGACTTTTCTTTTTTGTATGTATAGCTATCTAGAATCTCTGCTATTTTCACCTTTTCCCCTCTAAAGATATATTAAAAAATAGCAACCTACATTACCACAAGGCACTAAAGATTTAAGAGCTTTTTCTCATAGCTTTTAATATTATAAAAACAGCAACTCTATAGTATTATGCTAATTTTTTAAAAATTATGAAACTTTAACAATGGAAAATAGGATTCTTTTCAATTTCCTGGAAACCTCAACTCCACTCTTCTTCATTCCTGATGATGCAGATGCCCTCATTTTATACCGACAAGACTGAGGCATCTGCCAATAGATCCCACATCCTCCACATAGCTCAAAAGTTTTTGAAATCCTTACTCCTCTTTTCCTTCCCAGGGGGGAAGGGAGGAAGGAAGGAAGGAAAGAAGGGAGGAAGTAGAGTAGAGTAAAACTATAATTCAATTCATTTCAATAAGCCTTTATTAATTACCTACTTTTACTGGAAGTTATAATTTTAGGAATAAATATTAAGGAAAGAAGAAAGGAAGGAAGGAAGGAAGGAAGGAAGGAAGGAAGGAAGGAAGGAAG
>NW_020954590.1:24694481-24701483 GCF_900497805.2 Vombatus ursinus
AAGGAAGGAAGGAAGGAAGGAAGGAAGGAAGGAAGGAAGGAAGGAAGGAAGGAAGGAAGGAAGGAAGGAAGGAAGGAAGGAAAGAAGGAAAGTACAAAGGAGGGAAGGAAAGAAAATCTTATTTCTGTCAATACTTCAAGTTATCTTCCTAGAACTATTCCCACCTTAATTACTAGACATCTACATTTGTTGCTTCCAACCACCACTCACTGAACTCTAGGCAATGAGGTTTCCATCCCTAAATTTCTACTTAAAATATTTCCTTAAGACTTTCAGTAACCTCTTTTTGCCAGATGAATTAATTAGTCTTAATCAATCAACAAGAATTTATTAAATGTCTCCTATGTGACCCTGATACATACTGGTTCTGTGATCCCTGGCAAGTCACTTAACTTCTCAGTGTCCCCAGTGAGCTCTTTCAGATTATGAGCAACAAAGAAGATGCCAAACACAGTAGATCACTATGCCAATGACATCAGAGCCCCATGCTCTGGCTATCCTTACTATATTCCAGACCTTGTGCCAGGCATTGAGTACAATGCTCCTTTTTCAGTCCTCATATTCCTTGACCCTTCTGCAGCATTTGCACTCTTGACCAAACCCTCTCTCTTGATATTCGTTCCATGGAAACAGTTTTGAACTGTGTAGAAAGCCTGGATTCTAATACTGCCTCCCTTCCAGCACCAATACATGATTCAGGATCCTTCCTCTTTTCTAGTGATACTGCTTTCTTCTGCTTCTCTTGTTTTCCTAATTGTTTCCTCTTTGTCTCTATTACTTGAATCACCTTTATTCTTTAATTCCTTGAATTGGTGTTCCTTTCAGCAATATCCTTCCACCTTTCTCCCTGTCTTCCTTGTCTCTAGTGTAGAGACCTAGGTGTTCCAGACAATGGTGCCCAGCTTCAGGCTACATATGTCACACTACAGGATTGACCACAGTATTGACTCCATTACAAACAACCTATATCCACTCCCAAATATGACACTTCCCTTCAATCGCTACACACACACACACACACACACACACACACACACACACACACACGTGTGTATACATATATGTGTACATTCACGTATCTCCATATATGGAACTATATACATTATATAACCGTGTTTGTGTACATATATGTATGTATGTATATGTGTGTGTGCGTATACATGCACACACATACGTGTGTATTTCCTTTTGTTCCAGGAAACAACTAGCTAACACTATGCATTCTGTCTTAAAAAGCAGAATTCTAGGTACTCTTATTGAAAAGGCTTCCATTTCTCCTCCTAGAAACAAAATTAAAGTAACCTTCTTGAAGTTGGGGATTGTTTCGTTTCTATGATTGTATCTCAAGTGTCTAGCATAGTGCCTTGTAGGTGCTAGGTGATTAATAAAGGCTTGTTGAAATAAATTGAATTAGAATTCTACTCTACTCTATTTTTCTACTAATTTTCCTGGAAGTTATAATTTTAGGAATAAATATTAATTACAACATTAATAAATAATAAAATAAATTAATTGATAAATTGAGGAATGAATAGGAGCCAATATTTTAACTATTCAAAAAATTAAGTACTATGCTATAAAAGTCTTTAATATAAATTTTGGGTGAAAATACATTAATAACTAAAAAGAGATGCATTATGAATGAAGGCTTCTCTCTAATATAAATTTAGTTCAATCGTGCCATGGAAAGGTTAAGCATATTTTAGCAAAAAGGTTTGTAGAAGGAAAGGATATATGTAGGAATCATTGCTTAAAAACATTAAATAAAATATTTGAGATTCAAACACATATATTTTAGCATAGAGCACATTCTGTTTAATGCCCATTAAAACATGCAACTTAAGAAAATATTTTAGCATTGCAGCATTGTAGAAATCAGATGTAATGCATTTATATTATTTCATTGTTTTCTTTTTGAAATGTTATCATAACAGAAAAATAATTACCCTTTGGGCAGTTACATTTAATTTTGGTTTTATGATTCTTTACAGAATCTGAGGGTGAGCATTTTGCATTTTTCTGTACATGGGGAATAATTTACTATAGTAAACTGGATGCATAGAATTGTTCTCTCATGGGAGCAAGACAGGCAAGTAGGTTTCTGTTCTTTGGGGACCCTAGGGTCTCCATATTCCTTTAAAATTAGAAGGGATCATGGATTGTTTAGTTAGAGCAATTCTTTACCTCTCATCTATTGTTCTGTGAAAAGCTCCTTTTGAAATCAAGTAGAGCTCTGTACTTGGAAGTAATATAAAGGGCATGGAGGGGAATAAGAATGTGGCCCAGGATTTGTGATGCTCAAGTGATTCAGACTCATTTCTCCAATAGCTGCAATTCTGAAATATGCTAGACTGATCACTGATATATTGCAGTTCACCGCATTCTAATTCATTTTACAGAAGTAATCCTGCCCAGCTCTACCATTACTCTTCTGGGCAGAGCTCACACTTATATTCCATTGGAAATAATTCATTATTAACTTTATAGTAACTGACTTCATTCAACCATGTAGATATTGGAAGACATCATGGCCCTTGCTTGTGGACAAAACAAAAGTACTTCAAAAATTCCTGGATGCATCCTTTGCGTGAATAACTGAAAATGTTCTTTTATAAATTAGCTCATAAAACCTTTTGTTTTTCCTGCTTTCATTCAGGCAGCTCTTAAGTTCCCATTTCTTCCATGCTGGCTTCCTTGACTAAAAAAAAAGGAAGAAAGAAAGAGAAAAAAAAGAAAGAAAAAAAAAAGGAAGGGAAAGAAAATAAAAATAATCTGTTCCTTTGATTCTTTTGTTCAACCTACATGGACATATAACTTCCCTTTTGATTATATGTGATACTGATATTTTTAATTGATCCTCTCCTTTCATGGCTATTAAATTATTATAGATGTCCTATATAACCATTCATGTATCAGTCTTGTCTACCATAGATTGTAAAAATATAGGAGTTGGGAGCTTTCTATTTTATTTGACATGTATCCATGGTATGGCAGCACATCTGTTGTGAGGATTTAAAAAATCATACCCAAAATAGTCATTGGTTAGTCAATATGTGACCCACAAAGTACAAAAACTTTTTTTTAAAAACCTTAAATTTATTTAACGTTTTACAATTGATAAACATGACTGCAATTAATTTAAGGACTTTGTCAAAAAATATGGATTATCATTAGATGTGAAGAAAACAAGTTTGCCTTTTCTTTTCTTCTCTCTTACTACTTGAAGTAGATGAAATATTCCTAACTCATACTTCTAACATAAATATATCCATTTCCTGCTAAGTAATTTGCTTTTTTTAAAATGTTATATTTAATACTTCTGACTAAGGTTTAATGGTTAAAATAATCTACAATAGCAAACACTTTAATTTTAAGCATGTCTTCATGTATAAAAGTCATTGAAAAAATCACATTTTGCACAAATTCATTTGAGATCAAGTACATGTTTTTCCCACAAATATACTTAATTAATTATTTAAAAATAGCCATTTAATTTACAGAAAAAAAGAATAACAGACTAGAGATAGATGCTATTCTTGTTGCCTATAATTATGCATTAATTTAAGAATATGGAAAAGAGCTGTGATTTCATCAGTATGCATAATTCCCACTGTGTGGATTCTGTCCACCAAAACAGGTCACAATCTGGCTATCACTTAGTACAGAGGTCACATGGAATTGCTCAAGCCACAAGGAGATGAAGTGATTTGGCCACGTTCACACAGCTAAAAGGTATGAGAAATGACATTTGAACCCAGATATTTTTGACCACAAACCTAATATTATATTCACTATGCAACACTAACTACACACAATATTTTTACATTATTAGAGCTCAACACAACAGTGTGTTTGGTTTCCTCAGTAAGAATCATTTAAAATTTTGAACCTTTTGTTGTATCTTAATATTTTGTTTTAGACTCTTCATATTCGTCAGAATACTATCGTGAGTCAAACTCCTATCACTAATCACAGATGAACAAAGATGTGTCCAAACTTTTGAGTCGGAATATCCCAGTGCTCAGATAATGAATTTTAGCCCTCTCTAGAGGGAGGAGGGAGAAAAAAAAAACCTTTTCCTGTCTCTACTTTGGCAGCGTTCCAAGTTTGGAAAAAAAGAAAAAAAAAGTAACTCCATATGTGTGCTGAAAATAAGCTAGTAATGTTTTAAATCAACTGGAAAGGAGAGACTGCTCTTTTCTTTCTTTTTTTTTTTAAAGAAAAACCTTGAAGCGCTGCATTTGGGGATTATGAAGGTTTTAGTTACCTGTTGAATGACGGCATGGAAAATTATTTGAAAGATTTTAAGACTATACTTTAAACTTATGAAATATCACCTGTGGTTTAGAGAGAGTATCCAATTCAGCTGGATTTTTTTTCCACCTAGAGGGAAGGAGTTAATTTTAGTGTGTGATTGCATTTTCCAAGTATTCTATGACTGAGGTATCTTAATCAAAAGTTTGTGGTTCACTTAATTCTAGAGGCAGGAGAAGATGGAGATGAATTTATGCTATTAAATTTAAGTAAATATAGTGAAAATTTAGGACATGTTATAGTGAGGAAACCTGACCCAGGGACCACAGTTTACTGTACCATACTGATTGTTTCTCAGCATGATTTCTACAAAACTTGAGCAACTGATTGCTTTTTAAAATACATTTAACTCAATTTTTCTTCCAAGTAACCCAACCCCATTTTTTCTTGAGCATTTGGAGATCAAAAATTTATTTTGGGGATCTTAGAAAATTGCCTTTGAAGAAATTACTGATACAGCTAAATCTTTGTTTTCCCCTTCTCCCCATGTAAAGGAGAAGTGCTTTTAATGTGTATACTTTTCCAGACAAAAAATAACTTTAATAATATATATGTCTAATTTGCAAAATGAAATACTATACTTTGTGTCTAGCATGTCACACATTCACCTGATTCAGAGCTGATCATTGTCAGATACTGTTTTGAACAAGTTTGAACCACTGTCAGGTTTCATATTTATTTTTGCACACGGAACATGTGTCTACCTAAGTTGTCTATCAAATGCATACCTGATACTAAAAATGGCTATATCTTTTGTTTAGGAGTTTATCAATGGCAGAAGCACTAAATTAATCATATGATGTGCATCAAGATTGGACTGCCATTGGGTCTTAAAAACAGAAATCAAAGTTGATTATTTAATCCAGCAAATTGTCATCTGAACACATTGACAAAATGATTTCTCTTATTCTAACAGTTGGGTTATAGTTTTATAAACAGAATATTACAAGATTATACTGAATTTTAATTAATGATACCTAAAATGAAAATTAATGCAATAATCTGTAACATAAATTATTGTAATATGATAGGATTTGAAGCTTATCTGTCTTCCATACCTTTCTTGGAACATAGTTAGATATAAATGCCATAATCAGGTAATCCTTAACATTGCCTGGTTTTCTTGATCTTCCAGGTTCAGAAAAATAAAGAAAATTTAGCTGAAATGTCAGAGATATGTAAACAGCCCCAGAAATCTAATCATCAAAATACTGAAGACCTTGGCAATAAAGGGAAGCAGCTGGTGATTTCAACAATTGAATTAGGGATTCTGTCACAAGGCTGGTGCACAGCACGGAAGAGGTGTGATCCTACTAGAACTATTAAAACTACTGTCAAATGGTCAGAGCTTAGCAAAGGCTTCTAGTAAACTGTATTGTTAGCTGTTTCCAGTAATAGTTGTGGCTTTTTTTTCCTTATTGCTATTATTTTTACTCTTAGATTTAAAGCCTGGAATGAAAGATTGAAGGAAGACTGCATCTTAAAAGAAGTTTTGTTTTTTGTTTTTCCCCCTTTCCCAGTATTGAAAACTGAAATAGACATCATGGGAAGGAATTCACAAAAAGAGAAGCTGTGTGCATCATTTTACAGTTATTGATATGTTTTAAAGTAGCCCTCCAAGATTTTGGGCTGTGTATTTGCAAATGTAAATTAAGGTGTCAAAATGGTATATTTTGGTATGCTTAAATATTTTATTATACATGGAATTTTTGTTGTAGAATATTTTGTCGTTTGATTTTTTTTACTAGTTTTTACATTTATTTTAACTTGAAGTAAATCATCTTTAACTGCATTTTAAAGCAGTAGAGAATAATGGTCAATGCAGGGATATAAGAATTATTTTGGAGATGAGCAGATGATTTATTTCTAAATCAAAAAAATGTCAAAAATCTCAAATGAAAGTTAGTTGCCCACAGTAACCACTCTGTAAGTATGTGATCAATGAATGCATCCATGTATGAATCTATAAACCATTAAAAAAGGGAGTCACAGGATTTTTTAATAAAAATATTTTTCACATGAAAATACTTTGAGAAGATAAAGTACAAATTCATTTTTTTTTCTTTTGAAATGGGTAAAGGCCTTTATCATCTTTCACTTACACTAGTGCAACAGCTTCCTAATTGGTCTCCCTGCCTTAAGGCTCTCACCACTCTTAGCCATCCTATACAATGTAGCCAAAATTGTTTTTCCTTAAGCATAAATCAGATCATGTGACTCTACTCAATCAGCCCCAGTGCCTCCCTATTGTCCCTAGTATTATACATAAACACCTCTGGTTTCTAAAGCCCTTTGCAATCAGGTCCCAACTTACCTTTCAAGCCTCGTTGGACATTAGCTCCCCTCTCACATTTTGCTGAATTGGCTTTCTCTCTGTCACTCATATTCAACATTTTGTCTCACATCACTATTCTTTTGCTTGGGTTTACCTCCATGCCTTCCCTCATCACCTCTGCCTCAAAGAATTCTTCTCTTCTTTCAAAATGAAACTAAAGCACCTCTTTCTACATGAAACTCTTCCTTCTACAGAAATCCCCCCAACTGCTGGTGATCTCCCATCCAAACTACCTACCTTGAATTTAAGCTACATTTTAATCAAATGAGATATTTGTTAAAAATATCTGGCAAACAGTAGGTATGTTCTATCTATCTATCTATCTATCTATCTATCTATCTATCTATCTATCT
>NW_020954590.1:24701493-24881493 GCF_900497805.2 Vombatus ursinus
TCTATCTATCTATCTATCTATCTATCTATCTATCTATCTATCTATCTATCTATCTATCTATCTCCGTCTTTATACATATGGTTATTCCTTCTCCTTCCTTTTTTATTTGTATTTCCTTTATATGTATTTTGTATGCGTATGTATATATATATGTATATGTGTGTGTGTGTGTATACTTGTCTCCCCCGTTAGAATTGCATCTTCTTTCCAGTAGAGATTACTTAATTCTTTTCATTTGTAGCCCAGTGTTTATCATGATGGATGGTACATTTTAGACAATTAATGCTTGCTGATTGATTGATCAATTGATTAACTGGTTCAATTTGCTAGACCTTAGTGATAAAAAAAAAAGACTAGAATTACAACTCAGGACCATAGATATAAAGCTGGAAGAGACTTTAGAAATAATTAGATTGAGAAGCCTCATTGTACATAGGAACAAAATGAGGCAAAGGGAGGAAAAATGACTTGCCAAGGTCCCACAGTGAATTAGCCAGGAATTAACATGAAGTCTTCTTCCAAATTTCAAATTGCACGCTTTTACCAATATTCCTTGGTTATATTCCTTATGGAATCTAATTGGTTTTACCCACCAAAAATGCTGTTCCATGACTACCAGTTCTACTTACCCCAGTCAGTTGATTTACTAAAGGAGAGGAATAACACATGGAAGAGGAGTTATGTGGCTCCAGTGAGCAGAACTGGGGATTCATGGGTAGAAATGATAGGGAGGAAATTTGGACACAATATGGAGAATAACATTCTAACAATTAGAGCTTTATAAAAAGAGAATGGATGAGAAGTGATTTATTCTTACCAGGAAATTTTCAGGCACACTCATTTTGAAAATTGTGTTTATCTGTTCAGTTTTGTAGAAAACAAAAGAATAGGTAGTATATCTTATCTTCAAATAAGGATCATCCCGAAAAAAAAAATAGCTATAGTCATATGGGGTCTATCTAGACAAATGTATAATTATCTACCGACTACTAGGGGACATGTAGTACTTATTCAAATCTTCACTGTACATGGTACCTTTTTTTTTACTTTGTACTATCTTGATCAGCTCCCATAAATTCAATTATTTTTATGCAGATGGTTTCTAGATCTCTCTCACTCTGTCTCTCTCTTCCTCTCTCTTTCCAGCTATCTATTTGTATATCTATCTATCATTAACAGCCATCAATTTGCTCCAGTACTATCAAATTCAGGGACATCTACGTGTTTCAAAGGCTTCTCCATCTCAATATGTGTCCACCAACTCTCCACATTTCATCAGCAGCTCCAGTGTCAGGTATCAACTATTACCTCCCTTTTCCAGCTTCCTTTTGTGCATTATCTAGATTGTAAGCACTTTGAGGGCAGAGACTGTCTTTGTCTTATTTGTATCACCAGTGCTTAGCACAGTGCCTGGCACAGAGTAGGCACTTAATAAATGTTTATTGAATTAAATAGAAAATATCAAAAATATAACATATTATCTTTCTTCCCAAACTACCCCCTCTTCTGAGTTTTATTATTATTTATTATTATATAATGGCTTCCAGTCTACCACGTCACAACTTCTGTGTCATGCTCTACTGCTCACTCTCACTCTACATATCCAATTGACTGCCAAAGTTTGTCCTTTCTATCTTTACATTTCTCATATATGTTCACTTCTCTCCACTCATACAACCACAGTCTTAGTTCAGGCCCTCAACACTTCACACCAGGAAAATTGGAATGGCTTCATCTCTGCAGTCCTTTCCTCCCATCACCCCAATCCATCCTTGATTCAGCTGATAAGGTAATTTCTCTAAAGCTCCAGTCTGACCTTGTTACTCCTGTGCTCAGGGCACTCTACTGGCTCTTTATTACTTACAGGATCAAGTATCAACTCTTCTGCTTGGCATTTAAAGCTCTCCATAACCTGGTTCCTTCCTACCTTCCATAGACTTTACAAATCAGCTCCACTACCTAACTTGCTCTTCTTCAGCAAGACACCCCGTCTTTTGCCTCCACACATTTGCACTGGCTGTCCCCAATATCAGAAACATTGTACCCTTCATCTCTACCTCCTAGTTTCCTCTAGCTTCTTTCAAGACTCACTTAAAATCCCATTGTCTGCAGGAGGCCTTTCTAAATTTCCTAGAAGCTATTCTTCCCCTCTCCAATTTGTATCTATCTCCTGTGTATGTAACTAATTATATATTTAATTTCTTTTTCTCTCCCTTGCTAGAATGTAAGCTCCTTGCTGTGAATTGATCTGACTATCCTAGCAAGCAATTTTGAACTATGTCCCTCCTGCACATTACTCAATTGTTAATGCTTCTTTTCCCTATTTAGACCTATACTCCCAAAGAGATCAAAGAGGGAAAAGAATTTACAAAAATATTTATAGTAAAGTTTTTTGTTTGTTTGTTTGGTTTTTTTTTTGGTGTCAAACTAAGGGGGTGCCTATCAATTGGGGAATAACTGACCAAGTTATGGCATGTGATTGTAATAGCATACTAGTGGGACATAAGAAATGATGAAATGGGCGGATTCAGAGAAACCTGGGAAGAATTGTATGGGCTGATTCAGAGTGATGTAATCAGAATCAGGAAAGGAATTTATATAACAATACCATTATAAAAATAAGCAACTTTGAAAGGTTTAAGAACTTTTATCAATGCAGTAACCTCAAAGTTGGTTCCAGAGAACCAATGAAGAAATATGATATATACTCACTGTGTAAAAGCTGATGGACTAAGGGAGTAAAATAAGAAATAAATTTTTTGGACATGGAAAATGCAGGGTTTCATACAGTTTTGTGTGAAAAATGCATATTTGTTATAAGAATTTTGTTTTTCCTCCTCCTTTTTCTTTTTTTTCCTTCTTTGTCTCTCCTCTTTGTTTTCTTTTTTCTTCTCCTTTTTCTTTTTTATGAACACATCATCAATGTTTTGCAAAATATCTGACTCATAATAAGCACTTAAAAAATGCTTGTTAAATACATTTAAAAGTGCCACAAATCTTTCAAGTCATGGAAAAGTGATTAAAAGTTTAATCTTGAAGCAAATTAAGTGGTCTTGTAGCTGAATAGAAGATTTCAGTTCAATTCTGCAAACATTCTTTAATGGCAAATATGTACAGGCTACTGTACTAGGTGAGAAAATTCAAAGGTAAAAAAAGGTTACATTCCTTGCCTTAAAGGGGTCTTATCTAGCAAGTGTGATTGAAGGGAACTGTATTATTTGTCTTTCATTTTGAGGAAGACTGATGACATCACAGGGTGATGTCTTGACTCATGCATGAATTGGATTTAAGTGAGGCAGAATTGCATGAAGTCATCAGCCTCACTCTTCCAGAGTCATTGAAGTCCAATGGCAGGACAAAGGTCAAGACTATTGATTATGGCCTGGGATGCAGTGGGTGACCTTGGCATCTACTATGTGTGACCAAGCTCTAAGCACTCCACAGCACCTGCTTCTGTCACCTTCATGGCCTTTAGAACAAATTGTTCTCATCTGTCCATTCTGCCAGGGGAAGTCTTCATGTGCTTAGGATAGACATTCTTCTAACTGTCTGATGAACTTGAGGCCTGTTACCTTCAATCTGGTTTAGCCCACCTGCAGAGAGGGTTCTACCAGAGTGTGGCTACTGCACATGCTACAGCTTCCTGAAGCCTCAGGTGAGAGTTGAGTGACAGGTGGACACCAAATTAGATGAGCAGTCTTGAAAAGAGCTCAACAAGCCCTCCCACTAGATGTGTTAATCTTCTCTGAACACCCCAAATAATCTGACTGAATGATATGAAAGTAATATTTTATATAGATCGTAACAGTTCAATACAATTCAATTCAGCACATATTTACCGATCTCTTTGTGGTGGGCATATGAAAAACACTGTGCACAGTGAATGGTCCAGGAATCAGAAAGATCAGCATTCAGGTCTCACCTCTGACAAAACCTGGCTGTGTAATGCTCATAGGCCAAGCCATTTAACTCCTTAGTGCCCATGGTTAACAACCTAAAGCTCTTAAATTGCATAATAGTGGCGACCTAGCGTGGAATATTTGTCAGCCAGCCACTGGGGGTCCAGCAGAAAAACTCCAGAGTGCAACTAGAACCAGATCAAAATGAAATGAATAAAAATGAATAAAATGAATAAAAAATGTAATAAATCATAGATAATGTTGATTTGTGATTTTCTAAGTCAACCTGTGGCCCAACAGGGATCCCTTTCTATTTGAATATGACACCCCTGCATATTAATGAAATCACAAAATCAAATGCCTCTTCCTCCAAAATACATTGTTCTGAGCACTGGGGAAGAGAATAAAAGGAAGAAATTAGCAGTACATTTTCAAATACATACATACACACACACACAAACACACACACATATGACAACAATTAGTCTTTGCAAGAGAAAGTAGAATTGTCAAGTACTCTAAAAGCACAAGTTTTGATACCAAAAAATGATTTTATAATTACAGATATTTTTAAAAAATCTACTCCTAGAATTGATGTCCCTTGACTAGTTTGAATTCCTTTAAAAACCCATTAAGAATTTCACTAATTTGGCTTGGACTTTCTCCCAATTGCTCGAATGAGTAAAGCTTTACTGCGTTTCAAAGATACATTTTCAGAAATTATCTTACTTTTAATTCCTTATTAGGGTAAATCACATTTATCTATATTGACCCTAATTTACCATTTTGCAGCTCAGTAATTGCACTTAAAAGATACAGATAAATCAAGATATGTCACACTGTTCATCATTATCTTTTACAGGCTTAACTCCATGAGCATATTTTCACTTGTGTTGTCTATGGTTCCAAGGTGTTATTCCAACAGAATTCCGAAAAAACTAGGTCTCTTGCATAGGTCCTTCCTAGAAAATGAAGGAAAGGTGGAACATGCTACATATATACTCAGTAAGGTCAAACAAGGCAACAGCAAGAGCTTTTTCCTTTCATTATGGATGATCCCATAGGAAGGCTTAAAACACTCACCTTGGAGGAAAACCCCAGCAGCCCACTGGCCAAAGGCTTCACATGGCTCCACCTTAGACAGCTTTTTGAAAAATTAATTTGTTTTGTTCAATTAGGAAAAATCTTTTTCCCTCATGGACTGCAAGGCATAGGAAAATCAAGACCTTTTCAACAAAAAGGCAGAGTGAAGCAAAATAAAATCCCACTGTGGCCATGTCAAAATATATATGGCTCATACTTTACCCTGGATTCATCACCTCTGAAGAGGTGTGTAGTATGTGTAATTATTGGTCTTCTGGAATCAGTGCATTGAATCGCCTAGCTAATTATCACTCAGATATATATTCCAATATTTCTTGCCCATTTTCCTTGATACTCCACAACATTGTACCTAACAAGGGTGAGGCAGAGGCTTCTGTACCTCTTTATATTTTCTGGGTATCAGTGTAGCAAGTGGACTATCTACCTCATCCCTCTATGACTCTTCTATTTTCTCTTCCAGTATTGAATGATGTCCTCTGAGGATGGGTCACGGGTAGAAATATGCTACAATCTACCCAAACTCACTCTGTGTCCCTCCATTATGCTTTGACTTTGTGGAGAATGGTTTGTTAATATTTATACCACATACATCATATACAGAACATAAGATGTTGATTTCCTTATACATGACATTAATTTAGGAGAAAGAATACTGGTACTGGAGTCAGTAGAACATTTATGGCTGAGTCACCATGCTAGGCTTGTTCCCTCAGTTAAATTTTGATACTTTCATTCAGTGGGCATTTATTAAGGGACTGCTATGTGCCAGCCACTAGGGTAGGTTCTGTCCAAAAAAAGATAAAATCACAGTCCCTGCCCTCAAGGAGCTTACATGTTCTCTGGGAAGACAACATAAACATAAATATACAAGACACGTATCTATACATATACATGCAAGGTAACAATGAAGAAGAGGTACTAGCAGCTGTCTGGGCAGGAAGTCAGTAAAAGCCATGTAAGATTGTGGTCATGTAAGAAGGGTTGTGGTCACTCAGATGCAATGATTAAAGATCTACTTAGTGATACCAGTAGGGACAGCTGGGTGATGCAGTGAATAGTATGCTAGACATGGAGTAAAAAAAAAACCCCAAAAAACAAAACAAAAACCCCTCATCTCTCTGAGCTCAAATCTGGCCTCAGGCACATTCTAGCTGTGTAAACCTGGGTATGTCACTTAATCCTGTTTGCCTCAGTTTCCTCATATATAAAATGAGCTGGAGAAAGAAATGGCAAACCACTCCCATATCTTTGCCATTTGTTGGTATTGGGTTGTTTCAGTCATGTCTGACTCTTTGTGACCCCATTTTGGGTTTTTCTTTCCCAAGAAAATTCTAAATAGGGGCATGAAGAGTTGGACATGACTTAAAAATGACTGAACAACAAAAACAGTGATATCAGTACCTTCCTCTACCTCAAGTTCCCATCTGTACACAGCTTGAATTTATCCTGCTTCATGAGACCCCTATATTGTAGGATTTCACAAGTAATTGGTAGTGTCCTATAACTAACATAATTAGATAGCATGGGGAACTCCAATAAAAAAATAAAATGGTATTTCAAATAACATGTGGAAGCTTAATTTATCCTCTTCTTTTACTTCTCATCCTAGCTTCTGTTAAAGAAATAAAAGGAAAATCTAGTGGATAGGCTAAAAAAAAAAAGAAGAAGAAGAAGAAGCTTTCTGAGAGTAAGTCTTCTGAAGAAACTGGAGAAGAAAGAACTTATGGATTAGTCTGTTTGAGTTCAGCAACCATAATTGTGAATTTTGTTCTGATCTAGCCCTAAGCACATTCCTGAACTTGACTGCTCTCCATTTCCTACAGCAGACTCCAGTCTTCTCCTCATCCATCATTGTATGTCTTTTTTTACCTTCACAAATCCGTGGATGTCTCCACACCACAAAGATATCTTATTTCTTGCTTTGTATCCCCCTGTACTTTGTCTGAAGGGACAGCATACTTTTCTTTTTTTTCTGAATGTGACAGAAGAAGTTTGGAGGTTGGAGATGCTTCTCATTCCACCTTCTCTATCTCAACCTGAAAAAAAAAAGCCTAGGTAGAAGGAAGTGTCTCCATGGAAAAAGGAAATGGAAAATGCAGACATCTGGGAATTGTATGTCCAAATATCCTAATGTCTCCCAGCCTATACAATCTCTATAATTTTTTTCAATCCAGTTGGGGTCTTATCTCAGTTACATTGATAAGAAACATTTTAGAATTATGGATTATAGAAGTAGGATAGTTTTGAATAATGATGAAATCAAGGGTATAATCAGCTTTGCACTCAACTGAGGTGGAATAAAGCTATAGGTTATGGAAATAGTGGAGGTTGATCAACTAAAATCATGATGTTTGGAAGGATACGAACATTTAAATTGAAGTCCCCAAATATAAGATTAAGGTTGGGCAGAAAGGGTGACCATTAGCCAGATGCTAAACTTACTTTTTCCCCTAAACCAAAACCCATTTGGAACAACTTAAAGGTCCCTGTTACTCTCAAAGACACCACCATCCTACCCATTTCCCAGGCTCCTAATCTCAATGTCATCCTCAATTCCTCATTTATACTCACACCATGTGTTCAGTTTGTGGTCGTGTTGTTGTCTCTACCTTCACAACATCCCCTTGCTATGTCTCCTTCTTTCTACTCATACAACTATACATCCTGGAGCAAATCTTCATCACCTCATGTCTGGACCATTGTCTGGTTGGTCTGCCAAGTATTTCATGATTTCTGGCTACACATAATGCCCAGAAAACTTTACACTAAAGAGATAAGCCTTGGTTTCTAAGAGAAACATTAGACTATTAAAAGCATTGAGCATCTTCCCAAAGACAATCTAGTACATTTTCTTCCTCTAGCTCTATTTTGGGTAAAATTCATTGATCATTTATTTTATCTGTATATATGCTGATGGACAAGTTCCATGAATTGTTGCTCTAACTACATGTCATCCCATTTATTCATTTATTTTGGTTTATTTCCCTGTGTAAGATCAGTTTCCTCTCCCCCCAAAAAAGCTCCTGTGCTGGACTTACATAGACCACTTTCAATCCTGGAGAAGGCTGAACACAAAAAAAGGGAATTCAGGATTCCTTCCCTTCCTTTCTTCCTTCCTTCCTTCCTTCCTTCCTTCCTTCCTTCCTTCCTTCCTTCTTTCCTTCCTTCCTTCCTTCCTTCCTTCCTTCCTTCCTTCCTTCCTTCCTTCCTTCCTTCCTTGCTTCCTTCCTCCTTGCATTCTTTGGATCTAAATGTCTCCACCCTGGAAACCTGGGTGAAAATATCTCAAGTGAAAACTTAAGGGTGGTTCATGACTACTCCATCCCCTGAAAGAGATTATTATAATCCTTTCTAGAAAGTTACTTGATATTCAAAGTACAGTTACAGGACAGCTGTTAATTTGCTCCATCCCATAAGAATTGCTTAAAACAAAAAAGACCCATAAGCACACATTCACAAATATTTAAAATGTGAAACAATAATCCATAACAAAGGACATAGAAGGGCCCATAACATATAAAGGAATACACATGAGGCTATAGTGAGATTCATAGAAGCCCATAACATCTATTATACTTTTTCACAAGCAGAAGATTCATGGTAGAGTTGTGAGACTACTGGCTAGATTTTACTTTCACAATATGGGCTATTCAAACAAAAACCCACCTAAGGTCCCTATATTCTGGCCACCCAAACATGCTTGGCTGCTGGTGGTTGACTTCTCTGAGAAGGGTGTAATCTCAGGGAACACCTCCCTATGAGCATCTAACACCTGATCTCTCAATGACTCACTCTTCTTTAGCTCATGAGGTAGATGCCAAAGCTAGGAGCATCTATCTCCAAGGATCACTATTTTGTCACCTGTACTCAGGGAAAATATCCCAAAGCAGGAGAGGAATGTGGGGACTCATTCCTACCAGAGAAAGACATGCACTCATTTCTATGTTCATGAAACAGGAAATTGTTGCTATTCATTCATATTCAACTCTTCCTGACCCCATTTAGGGTTTTGAGTACATAATTTTACAGATGAGGAAGCTGAGGCACTGAGTAGGGGAATGAATGCTAGCTCCATGTTGAAGTCACAGTGGCCTTGGGTGAGGTTTGGAAGGGAAAGGAGGGCTCTGGCTCCCTGACTTCCTGCAGCTGATGTTGGGGTGCAGAGGGTTGTTACCACTCCATTCTTCCATTTTACCACTTGGGTGTGCTCCCCGACTTCATGCCATGGTGCTAGCCATGACCCCTGCCTGCAGGGCCATCTCTCCTATCAACAGCTGGGGCGGAGGTTGCTTTCCTGCATCCTCTTCCCATGGGCACAGTCTGTACTGAGGCTCTATATGCTGAGAATGGCAAAGATAGTTGAGCACTTTGCTATTTCTTTTTCAGCTCATTCTACAGATGGAAAAACTGAGGCAAACAGGGTTAAGCGACTTGACTAGGATCATACAGGTAACAATAAGTGTCCAAGCCTGGATTTGAACTCAGGAGTTCCTGACTCCAGGCCAGGGCTCTGTCCACTGTACTATCTAGTTGTCCCAAAACAGGAAATAAGAGACAACATTTTGTTCTTCTTTTAAAACTAGAATGGGATACTCTTCCTGTTCAGTAACAATTCATCCTCAACAGTGCCCCCAGTGGCAGAGACTATGGAGAAGAATAATGGATTGTTGAAGCATCCTAAAGGTCAGTGCTGCATCAGAGCTTATGTCTCTTTTTAATTGTGGAGCCAGAGCATGAGTACACAGTTCCATGGGACATGTAACATTTCAGTAGATCAGGGGACTCACCTTAGCACCTTTGGAGGTAGGCACTTGATGTGTGATTTCTTTGAAATGACAACTCCCAGATGAGGAAACTTTCTCTAGTGATTCTAGTTGGCAATTTTCAGCAAATTATATTTTAGGGAGTTGTTAGGGCACTGAGAAGTTTTGATACATCTAGAGTTTTCCAGCCAGTATGTGTCAGAAGTAATACTTGAATTTAGGTCTTCCTGGGACCAAGTCTAACTTCCTACCCACTACTCCATACTTCCTCTAATCCATCACTTAGTATTATACTTATTTGTACAGTTAGAACAAATGATTTTGAGCTATCATATATTTCATTTAAGAGGTTCAGCAATATTTCAGGTTTTGAAGCAATTAGAACCATATCATCAAAAAAAAGAAAATCTGGAGGTACTGTGATATATAAAATGTTTGAGAGATATAGTTTTTGGGTAATTAATAATTTTATTAATCATGCTAGAAATAATTAATAGTGTCAATGACACTCTCAAATGCCAAAGATCCCTCATTGAACCCATTCAATGCTTATATGCCCTTGGAAGAGTGCGTGTTGCTGAGAGTGGCAAACAACTTTGACTGGTTAACAATTAATGAGAAGAATGAATTGTGGTTTTTTTGTTTTGGTTTGGTTTTGCTAGGCAATGGAGTTAAGTGATTTGCCCAGGATCACATAGCTAGTAAATGTCACGTGTCTAACGGTTTGAACTCATGTTCTTCTAACTGCAGGGCCAGTGCTCTATCCACATAGTCACTTAGCTGCCCTGAAGAATGAATATTGTAATGAGAGGTGGATCTATACTAATGAAGAACTGGGGGATATGATTTTGACCACTCAGTTTTGGTCAAAGAGACTTATCTAAACCCATTACTCCATCTAGAGGAATCTAGACAAAATGATCTATCTGCTCTGCCCAAACCTGCCAGAGTGGAATACAATGGGCTAAACTTCACTTTAGATTAAATTCCTTAGTTGGGTGGGGCAACAACTCCTATGCAGGATCAAAAGACACATATCCAGGGGATTTGAGCAACCTCATCCACCCGCAATGTACTTCAGATGCTGACTTGGCCTAGTAGAGAATGAGTATCTAGGAAAGTAAAAATCCTGGGTCTCCCCAATGTTAACAATTATTTATTTAATAATCATTTCTCTCAGAAACTTGCCATCTAAAGAGAAATAAAGATGATGATGATAATTATGATGATGATATTTTATATAGTGCTTTATGGTTTCCAAAGTGATTTACATGTCAGTTTAATTGATCTGTCTTACACGTAATCTCTGTGGAGAATGCCCTATGATTATGGCAACATCTTTGGTGAGTATACATGTCTCTATTATATGTCTCACTTGATATAAATGATCATTATTAAGAAGAAAAATGCAGCATTCTCTTTTCCCTTTACCAGCAAAGGCCAAGACACACAACTGTCTAAAGCTCTAGATATTTAGGTAAATTTACTCTTTTTACCCTCACATGCCTTGTATAGCATGACACTACTTAGAGCAATCTATATGCTTTCAAAATTGGTTTTCTAAACATTCATCCTCATCTCCAGTGAAATCAAATGGTTATCTGTAGGTCATAGGAAAAAGTTATGTTTGATGTCACATCTTTCTAGGAATCTTGTATGATTTTGACCTATGCTTGGGGCTATCATTAAGGCAACATATGCTCTACCAAATTAAATGATTCCTCAAATATAAAATGTAGCTAATACCTGACCTCCTTATATCAGAGGGCTGTGAAAATTAGAGCAAGTATAAGATATACTGAGTATTAGCATACAGTTGACCCTGCTTACCTATATTTGATAACTTGTTAGGACACACAAAGGCATTCATATATATATCTTCATTCGATCAATGCTATTATTACATGAGTAGAAAAAAGTAGTCTGAACTCCTCCCTCTCTCCCCCATCCCATAATAAAAAAAAGTAGTTTTTATTTAAATTTTATAATTCAGGAAGCAAACTATTTAAAATGGCCACTTCATCTAGTGCTGGTATCATCAACATTTCAGCTCAACTTCAGTGTAACTTTATAGAAAGTAAAACCATTTGCCATATATCTAATTTCCAGGGACTAGGTGGAAATTTTGATATAACTGTGTAATATGATACATGCAGGAAACCACTTAGGTAGTATCTACTCCCCCTCATTGCTCTCAGTCCTCTCTGAGGCACCAGGAAGTGATGTAAAGTCATTTAAGAACACTCCATAGCTGGTGAAACTAATAGATTGATATAGGTGGGAATTCAATATAAGCGGGTTTGACAAATGTGGAGAAATTTAACATTGGGCCTGTGGGATTTAGGGCCAGAGTTTTAAATTTGATTGATAGATCTGAGAATTCCATATAGGTGGATTGAATACAAGTGGGTTTCATGATATCATAAAACCAATATAACCAACTAAAAAAGTTACAAAACTACATCTCCTGGGTACAGGATATGTAATGTGTTTTTAGCTAGTCAAGTTAACTATTTTAGTACATTTACTCTACATTTTCTTGACATTGCTTCCTCAGTTAATGTTTCTGTGTCTCAACAAGAGCTTGTTTTGTCCCCAAACCACCAGTATTTTTGGACAATTACTTGTTCAAAGTCAGTTCAATTATGCAGCTTTGATTGCTTAAAATTTCATAAGATTCATGGGACAAACTATAAATTACCCTACTGTTAGTTGTAGTATTTTTCCTGTCATTTTCTAACTTAGTTAAGCAATGTTCTTTAATTTTTCTTGTCTAAAATTGTTTTCTTTAATTAATTCTTCTTGAAATTTAATTAATTCTTCTTAAAAATTAATTTTCTTTAATTTTCTTTTCATATCTCCAACTTTCTTCCATTCACACAATGTATATATACACACATGCATTTGTGCATAGATGTATATTCACATATGTGTGTATACATGTATGTTGTATATTACCTAACAGGTACCCTCCAACTTATATGCCAAGTTTGAGGATTGTCAGTACAGGTTCAAAGTGCTGTGTAGGTCTATTTCCACAATACATGTAGCTTGGGGGACCCTTCTAATATATTGTCCTTTAATAATGATAGTTAATAATAATTTAATATTAATGTTTTAAGGTTTTCCATTTGGTTTATTTATATATTATCTTATTTAACTTGATTCTCACAATATATTTATATATTATCTTGCTTAATTTTTTCCTCACAATTATCCTATGAGGTAGGTGGTTTTATTATCTTCATTCTAACAGTGAGGAAATTGAGGCTGATGGGGGTTAACTTCCTTGTCAAAGAAAAAGCCTCAGTCAGGATTCAAACTTAGCTCTTCTCTACTCTAATATGCTGCCACCAAAGGAAAAAGATAACTGAAAGCAAAGTTATTTGATAAGATGTCATAATAAGATAAGTCAATGAGAAGAGTTGGCCCATCTAGGAAACATATGTGGCCTAGGCACATATATATATGATTAGGGGGCATACATGGCTCACCTCATGCATCCATTGCTCACGTATGGCTTCTTTTGTTGTTATTATAGGGCTCTTTGGGCCTGGTCTCTTAGTTTTTGTTGGATGTAGCTCATTTGAATGTTTCATTTTTTTTTCCACTAAAAGGTCAAACCCTTACATATAAATACATATGTATATATATGCATACATACACATGTATATATACACACACATATATACGCTTATATATCCCAATTCATTGATATATATTTGTTTTGTTATTTAAAAAAAAACAGTAGTTAACTGAATGACTAATAGTACAGTGTAAAGAATGCTATTTTTATAGTAAGAGAATGTGTGTTCATATAACAGTTCTACTCTTTATTTTGTGGGACTGTAGGTAAGTCACTTAAACTCTCTGGACTTGTTTCTGATCCATAACATTGGATTTTTGATCTCTAAAAGTCTTTCGGTTCTAAATCTATGTTCCTAAGATTCAGATACAAATATAACATAGTGTTTTTTACCTTTGAACATCTTGAACAGGGAACAGCAATTGCGTTACAATTGCAAACATATTTCAGAAATCTTAAGCTATAATCAGCTAATAGTTAGAGAATTCATTAGTTGAAATGGGTTTGTTCTCTCTAACCTCTTCATTTTAAGAACACCTAGATCATTATTAAGAAGAAAAATGCAGCGTTCTCTTTTCCCTTTACCAGCGAAGACCAAGTCACACAACTGTTTAAAGCTGTAGATATTTAGGTAAATTTACTCTTTTCACTCTCACATGCCTCGTATAGCACGACACTACTTAGAGCAATTTATATTCTTTCAAAATTGGTTTTCTAAACATTCATCGACATCTCCAATGAAATCAAATGGTTATCTGTAGATCCAACTGTATTCTTCAAATTTAGCATACTTTTCTTATTTATTTTCTAAAACAAAAATCAGAATAAACTTTGTCTATTCAATTAAATGAAGTTGAATGAAAGACACTGGGCCCCTTTGCAAATGTCACATAAAAATACCTCAACAACTGTCTAAAATCATTAAATTATTATAAGAACTAATATCGTGATCTTTCTTTGGTATCATTACAGTATAATTTTTCTGGGTGGTACATGTTTTCTAATGGAAACAAAAATTCTACTTTTCTAAAATCCTAATTAGGAAAACAAACAAATACATATACCTTACCATTAAGCACATCACTTCTAAAAGTAATCCATTTTCAAGCAAAAATAATTATTTGAGCATTGGCTTAATTACTTTAATTTCATGGGTATGTTAATATGAACTTCATCAAATAAGACACTTTCATTATTGAATTATATAACTTTAGCAAAAAAAAAAAAGATGATTAGTGATCATCTAGTCCAATTTTCTCCCTTTTCTAATGAGGAAGTAAACCAGATGATTGAGGGTACATGATTGCCCCAAATCACACAGTTATTTGAAGAGTATGGATATGAAGCCTGGACTTCTAACTCTGTCATTCTCTGCCATGCCATTATGATTCTCAATCACACACACACACACACACACACACACACACATACACACATAGGGACAGAGAGAGAGAGAGAGAGAGAGAGAGAATTACATTATTACATTGGTATGTATTTAGGTAGCCTAATTAGTATTCCTTTTCAGGTAAGCCTTTGCCTTTAAATATATACGTATGTATATACACATATACATATGTGTATATATATATATGTGTGTGTGTCTATGTATAGATGTGTATATCTATATTTATATATGTGTATATATCTATATCTATCTATATACATGAAATCGGATGGGTTCATCAGGTATAGTTTTTAACATGCTCAATGGCTTGCTCATTGTTTACTACATGTGACTATTCATTAAAATCCAAATAGAATCTGATATGTGAAAGAGCTCTATTTAGACAGTCAATGCATAAAACTGATTAAATCAAAATTCATTCTTTAAAACAGGCATCCCTTGAGAGATGCAGTAGTACAACATTCCATTGTTCCTCAAAGGCAGCAGAAGTATAATGACTCTCCTGGCTCCCTGCCCCTGCAAACTTGTAGCCCTCACAGCTGGGGCCATTTAACCCACACTTACTGACAGCCTATGCCCCAGGCTCTGGAACCAATCTGGCCCTTAGGTGGGGGAAGTAAATGGAAGGACCCGTAGATTCATAGCTTTGGTGGTTCAGCATCATCTGCTTTGCTGCTGGTCCTAGCCTTCCACTCAATTTCTAGTACCTGGATTCCTATCTTGTTCCTCTGTGTTTAAGTCCCTTTCCCTATGCCTGGCGTAGTTGCTACATTTCCTTTGGGATCAGGGAGTTGCTTTGCTTATATCTGTAGGAACAGTGTTGTGCAGAGGAGAGAGTGCTGGAACTGGAATCAAGGATGATAATGATAATAATAATACACTTTACAAATATCTCATTTTATCCTCAGAACAACCCTGGGAGGTAGACACTAGTATTTTCTCTATTTTATATATGAGGAAACTGAACAGACCAAGGTTACAGAACTTAATCAAGTTCACACAGTTAGTAAGTGTCTCAGGCTAGATTTGAACTCAGGTTTTCCTGTTTCTAGGTCAATTGCTCTATCCACTATACTACCTTGCTGTCCCTAAGAAGACCTAAGTACAAATTCTGCCTGTAGAATTTACTAGCTATGTGATCATTAGGCAATCACTTAACCTATGTTAGCCTCAGTCTCCTCATCTGTAAAGTGAAAGTAATAATATAGGGATGCAATGAAAGGCCAAAACAGTCTCTGCCCTCAAGGAACACAGATTCCCTATAAAACAGAGTTGTGAGGTTCCAATAAGATAACATTTATAAAGCACTTCTGAAACATTAATTATAAATGCCACCTGTAATTAATTGTTTGGAAACAAACTTTACTAACACTTTGTCAGATTGAACCTCTGTCTGTTGCCTGATTCCTGTGCCCATCAAGTCCTGATTTTGTTAGGTATTCATCAATTCACTATAGCTAGATTACACTAGGACATACATTTAACGAAAAACAAAGAAAGATTTAAGAAGAACTCTGCCTCTACAAAATGCATCTAATCCAGTGATGATGTCTGAACTCTAGTCTTAAGGTCTATCTGCGGTGGGCAGAAAGAACTCTGAGAAATTGAGCTGGTTTTTCATTCTCCCATTGAAGGATTTCCCAGGTGGAATATTTTCAGGTTTTTTACTCAAGAGAACCTAATATTCTGAACCAACCTAGTTGCCTAGAATTGCCTAGGATAAATATAAACTGAGAAATCAACCTCAGCTTTGTTGGAAATGGGTAACTTTTTTTTTTAACCTCTTAGTATCAAATTACAGCTTCAATTTTCTTGGGACTTAATCATCGATGGTATTAATATCAAGTTGAAGTCTCTGAGTTTACAATCTAAGTTTCCAGAGAGAAGAGCAGTGAGGACCAGTTGTTATCAATATGCTGTGTCACCTGTGTTGCATACCTACTCACATGTGTTTATTGCTGGTATCGTCCTGAATGAGATCCGGTAGACTTCAGAGACCTCCGTCAGAAAGAGAAATTACAATGAGATCATGTAGGCTGAAAGTGCCTGGCGGATGATAGGGTCATGACCTTTTTCAAAATGAGAGAATCATAGATTTCAAGCCAGAGGTGAACCTTCCCAAGGTAGGGAGTCTCAGATGCAGAATTTCACACAGATAAGAAGTCTCAGAGGCAGGATTTCAAGTTAGATCTTGATTCCAACTACTCTATTCATTCTACCTCAATGTCTTTCTGTAACAGGAAGAAATAGGAGACAACTGTAGTTTCTAAGACATGATGTGGTAGGAAGTTAGGAAACACATTTCAATCCTCAGGCACTTACTAGCAGTATGACCTTAGGAAATTCATTTAACTTCTCTGGGCTTCAGCTTCCTCATTAATAAAATGGGACCATTGAACTAAGTGTTTTTAAGGTACCTTCTAGGGCAAAGATCTGATAACTCCAGGAGAAAGAGCTTGCCGAGTAAGCTCACTGGCACAGTTTTTCAATGCCTATGGATCTTTAAGGCAGAACAATTGCTTAATTTCCCTTTTTGCATATCTCTGGTGTGGAAATCCACATTTGTTCCATAAAGTCTATGTAAATAAAATACTTAAAGATGCCAAGAGCCTCTGGATTTTCATTTTAAGAAGAAAAGATCATCAATTATAGGCTGAGACATGGGAAAGATTATTTTCTCCCCTTTTTATTGGTGAGGAGAGACAAGATGAAATGGGAGACAGAAAAGTATAAACAGGTGAAAAATAGGATAGGGGAAAATACAAATTAGTAATAATAACTGTGAATGCAAATGGGATGAACCATCTCATAAAATGGAAGTACTGTTGGTAAAATTGGGAACTGACCCAACCATTCTGGAGAGCAATTTGGAACTATGCCCAAAGTTCAATTAAATTGTGCATATGCTTTGATCCATCAATACTACTACTAGGTCTACATCCCAAAGAGATCATAAAAAAGGGAAAAGTACCTACATGTACAAAAATATTTATAGCAGACTTTTTAGTGGTGGCAAAGAATTGGAAATTGAGAGGATATCCATCAATCTCAATTGTAATGAATGTAATGGAATGCTATTGTGCTAAAAGAAATAATAAGCAGGTGGATTTCAGAAAGAAAAAAAAAAACCTGGAAAAATTTACAGGAACTGATGCAAAGTAAAGTGAATAGAACCAGGGGAACATTGTACATAGTAACAGCAGCAGTGTATGATGATCAACTATGATTGACTTAGGTCTTCTCAAGAATACAATGTTCCAAGACAATCCCAAAAGACTGATGATAGAAAATTCTATCCACATCCAGAGAAAGAACTGATAGAGTCTGAATGCAGATTGAAGGATACTATTTTCACTTTATTTTCTCATGATTTTTTTCCTTTTGTTCTATTTTTTCTTTTACACCATGATTAACATGGAAATGTTTTACATTATTGTACCTACAACAAATTATTTTCCATCTTAATGAGGGAGTAGAAGAGGGAAAGAGGGAGAAAATTTAGAACTTAAACTTTTAAAAAATATGAATGTCAAAAATTGTCTTTACATGTAATTGAAAAAAACATAAAATACTATTAAAAGGAAAAGCCAACCCCATGATAAATTCATGGATTTGAATGGCTTATTGTAGCCAGTATTTTCATTTTAGAAAATGATTAAACTTTCTTGTCTTCAAATAAATACATGATCTTATGATTAATTTCAGTTAATCAATAAGTGTGCATTAAGTATTTACTATGTGCCAGGCACTCTGCTATGCACTGGGCATACAAATAAAGGCAGAAATATGGTCCCTGTCCTCAAGGAGCTGACAATCCAATAGGAGAGGAAATAGGAGTAAATCCAATAGAAGTAAATAGCTAAGTGCATATAAAATATATAGTAAGTGCATAGAAAGTAATATGGGAAGGTAAGGTACAAGCAGCTGGGTAAAATGGGAAAGGCTTCTTGTAGAAGATGGAATTTAAACCGATTCTTGAAGGAATTCTGGGTAACTAAGCTGCAGAAGTGAGGAGGCAGAGCATTCAAGGCATGGGAGACAACCAATGCAAAGCAATGACGACGGAAGATAGAGTGTCATGATTAAGAATAGCAAGTAGCCCAGTATTAGACTAAGTGGAGAGGAGTAAAGTGTAAGAAAGCTAGACTTCATAGGGAGAGGCCAGGTTATAAACAAACTGAGGAGATTCTATTTGATCCAGAAGGAAATAGATAGTCATTGGATCCATTCAGTAGACATAGTTGTTCCAGGGATAAATGAAGGAATTGAAATTTTCTTTCTCCAGGGAAGTTACTTTCTGTCTCTACGAGGTCTACTGTCTGAACTTAGGAACTTAATTTTTCTCAAGACCTTTCCAATCCTTCTTTAATCAAATGTTATGAGATCCTCTGTATCCCATCTGTGAATGCTTTGAAATAATCTCTCCTAAGGTCCAGGGAAAATAATTGGATTCTGTGCTTCTCCCCACCCCATGAGCATAATCATTGCCTGTGAAAGTCACTGCCCTTCAAGATTCCTGGCATGTCTACTTTGCCAACAAGGTGTTTGTTATGGATTAGAATTAGCTCCACAATATCAATTCCTTGGTCATTCTCTCCTCCTTCTGAAAGACAAAAACATTCAATTCAATTATCAGTTGTTCTGCTTTTGGCCACACAACCAAAGAAGAGAGTCCTAGATGTGGAAGTTGCCTGATGAGTAACACAAAGTTTGACCACCACCTCCTCTCACACACCAGTAGAAATGGCCAATACTCTACCCCCAAGAGCCCTGGGAATATCAGCTTCCCAGGAGAAGAACAGCTCTGCTTCCACCCTACCCTCCAAAACAGTTGTCCAGGTAAACAATCCTTGTACATATGTGACCAGCTATCTGCCAGTACAAGTGTTGCTCTTCTTACCCCCAAACTCACCTCACCAGTTATATTCTATCATTGGCTAAGAAAGAGTCTATCTTTGTTATATATATATGTATATATATATGTATATGTATATATATATATAGCCTCATGATCCAATAGTCCAAACACTGTATTCTTAGCCACTTGTTTTTTTTTTTTTTTAACCAGAGCCTGCTTTCTCATAAGTTCTTTCTTTCATGGCATCCATGATAAAGATATCCCTTATACAGCTAAATTTTCCTGCAGTTTCTCACCACAGATTCTAAATCTCTAGGATTTCTTTACGGGATCCTCCTGACCTTTTCATTTGTCTTCATGAGTATCTCCACATACCAACTTAATTATAAAGTTTTACAACTGAAAACAGCCTTAAATATCATCTAGTCAAGCTCTCTCATTTTATGAATTTACACAAAAGAAAACTGCTAGTTACTGCCATAGCTTTGACAAAAATACCCACGTGTCCTAACACCTAGGCTAGTGTTCTTTCCACAACCTTGACCCTAATGCATTAAATTGAACTCACCTTGGTAAGCAGTCACAGAAACAATGATGGACAATACTATGTCAGTGGGGTATTTCTCTAAAAAATCCTCCCCAACTCCCTCTCTGCTCTGTAACAATGCAATCCACAGCCTTATTTCATGTGCACACTGTTGCAAGTTCAAAAAGTCCCACTCTCAAAGCTGCTTTATGAGCCAACTTAGATTGAAGATACAAGTTTGAGTATACCAAACCAGGTGGCAGAAGAAGTTTGTCAAAGTTGCAAGTCAACGATCTATTGTTGACAGCCATTTTTACCCTGGAATGAGGTGTGGCCTATCAATCAGACCAAAAATGTCTGGGAGAATCTGAAAGGTAGGAGGAAACATTTAGGAGAAGACTGAATGCCTTCAGAAATAAGAGCAGCTCCTCAGCATTAACATGGCAATACAATGAAAATAAAGAGTTAGAGACTATGTCTTTAAAAACATTTTTTGCTATAGCTATTTCTTGTTATTATTATTATTAAACTTTAACAATAAAGCAATGTGTACTACAAATGGATTTGCTTTAAAAATTCAACATTAAGGTTGTAATTGTAAGACTGGTAATTTGGTTCCTAGGTCACCCCTACTTCTCCCACTTGCTACTGATTTAAAATAAAAATAAACAAAACAAAACAAAACAAAACAAAAAAATCCTGCTACCTCATTTATTATCCTCTTCATGAGATTAAAGGAAAGGAGTCCATTTTCAAAGGATAATAGATACAGAACTGGACAGGACCTCAGACCATCTCATTTAATTCCTTCATTTTATAGATGCATAGCTGGAGAAGCAGGCAGCTGAAATTGTGATAAAATATTGTGCTTGGAGTTAGGAAGATCAGAATTCAAATCTCACCACCGATACCTACTTAGCATAAGTAAGAAAGTTGCTTAACTTGTCTAAGACTTAGTTTCTACATCTGTACAATGAGAAAATAATAATATCATAGAGTTGTGCCAAATTTTACAACGTTAAAGTACTCTATAAATTTGAGGTGTTAATATTAACAATGTCACAAAGGTACTTAAGTGCCAGGGGAAGGATTTGAGCCCAGATCCTCTGATTCCAGAACTAGTGATGCAATATCACACTCTACTGGTTATAATAATGCAATTAAATTCATCAATAGATTGATATGCATTTTTAACTATTTACCAAGTGCCAGGAAATGTGCTTAAGCACTGGGGATTAAAAGAAGGGAAGGGAAGGGAAGGGAAAATTAGTACCTGACTTCTAGGAGCTTATATTACAATGGGGAAGAAAAACAAACATATATTTTTCATATATGTATATACATACATATAAATCAATATGTACAAATTAAATATGGAGTAGATGGAAGGTAGCTTTCCAAGGAGAGGCACCAAAAGCTAGAGGGACTTAGAAAGGCATTTACTATGCCTACTATTTACTGGCATTATCCAAGGCACTTGTGAATATAGAAAGGAAAATTTCAACATATTTTGCCTTTAGGGAACTTATACTCTATTGACATTTATACAATGCATTAAGGTTTGCAACATTCTTAATACATATTATCTCAGTTTTTTTTTCTTACAACAATAAGTAAGTACTGCTGTTATTCCCATTTTATAGATGGAGAAACCAAGGCTCAAAGAGGTTAAGTGACTTTCTTAACTAGCTAGTTAGTAATTGTCTGAGGCAGGATTTTATTTGACATTTTCCTGACTCATTGTCCAACTTTCTATTCACTACATAATTCTATGTCATGTCTTTTTAGAAATCTTAAGGGGAAAAAATAATCTATCAACTAAAACAAAAAGTGAGGCCCAGGGAATTTTAAAGAATATTTCACTAAAATTCCCTGGGCCTCATTTTCCTTATCTATAAAATTTTGGGGTTGGACTATATGATCTTGGATAGTTCTTCTACCTCTAGTTCTATTATCCAATGATCATTTATCATATAAAAATTATTGCATTTTTATAGTTCCTTAGGAATCCTTGTGTCTTCTGCAATTCCTAGAGGAAAAACAAAAACTATTCTATTCCTGATAAAAGAATTAGTTAGTTTTAATACTTGTTCAGGAGCTGGTAACCCCTTTTGCCATCATGTATTTAAATTCAGACACAAGCATCATTAGGGAATTTTCCCAGACCGAGTCTGGGTAGGGACACAATGGTACAATGAGTTAATGAGATTTGGGGTGCTCATCCTCAAATCAAGCCTGATCCAGGCAAGCCTAGGAGTTGGAGCATTGGGAACAATGGGTTAAACTTCTTTGAATGCATTGACTAAAATGGAAGAAAAAAGCAGACAGCAAAGCAATAGTTGGTGCTATTTTATTGTGAGAGACAACATGGCATAAAGGATGGTGAGCTCATCTTGAAACCAGAAAGCCTAGTTCAAGTGTGGCCCATTACATATACTAACTTTCTGATTTAAGGCCAATCTTTCAACTTCTCAGTGCTCTGGTCATCTCTCTAAGATTATAAGTTACAGAAGCACCACCCTTTACTGGTAGAAAGAATTTCCTCCCCTGGAGTTACTTATACTAATGAAAATAAAGCCCTAGTCCCTATCGTTTTTTTTAAACTGTAAACTTTTTGATAAATAAAAGTCAAATAGAGATGTTTGTTTATAGCCACAAAGGATGAGCACAAATTCTAAAGTGTATTGTATTTCTCTTTGATAACATTGTGGAAAGATGCGTCCAGATACACTTGTAAAATAATAAAAAAGGTGTTCAAGTGCCTTAGATACAGCAAGCCAAAACATACTCAATATTTGTGTTAATTTAATGGCTAGTTAATAGCTAGTATAAATTCCAACCTCACATATATCATTCAAATGACTACAGTATATTGATTTAAGAGCTTGTTTGTACTATCAAAATATAGATCAATAAATGCTCAGAATACACAGAGCCTTCATGAGCAATTTATCAAATAATATTATGTCCCTTGATAGAAACTGGAATATCAAGGGAAGTGAGCTGAGTCTAAGGCTTGGATACCAAAGTGTATCTAGAAGACAAAGTACTTATCTTTGTACAATGTCACACAAAGTGAATTAACTGGATGATAGTCCTCTGCCCTTTGTATGCTCCTAATCTAATCTGTTTACCACAGGGAGATATAGTCCATCCTCAACATTTGATATTTATCTTTTAAGACTTCAAGTATTCGCATGATTTTATTAGTCACTTCGTTTTCACTTTTGAGTTGGCAACTATGCAGATTTCCAGCTATGCAAAGTAGAGAAAAAAAATGAGGTACAATATGGCAAATTTATATCTTCAGAAAGGAGGAAGGCATTCATAAAAGTGTTCATGAACTCCAGAAAGTGATAAACTAAACTCTCAAGTGCATAAGGAGGGAATTTAGAAAATGGAGAAGAAACTAAGTTTGTGGTAAATGAAATGGTGCTCATCTATACCCATCCTCTTACCACTGCTGGAGTATCCAGCCTCCCCTGCTGTCCTGGCAGCTGGGATCCTGAGTGTCCTATCCAGTGCTGCACAGATTGGAGCAACATAGCCTGCTGGGTCAACCCAGCTGGGATTGGAGTTCTGAGTTTAGACCTGGGGCCAGGGACTCAACCTGAGGCATGTGCTTTTCATCTGGGAACTATTCAATCATAGAGTGGAATAGAGATGGCAGATTGTTCTTTTCTCTTTTTTTGTCTTGGGATTCTTCTGATTTTGCCACCCTCTGCCCTTACCTGTCAGGTAAGGCGTTGCCTCTTCTCTCTCCTGCAGCTTATGATTTATTTCATGGTTATTGTGTTAGGAAAAGTGAATGTTATCAGAAATAATGTTCTTTTATAAAGAATTATATGCGTAAAAGTGTATTTTCAGTAACCTCTAATGGAAGATTACAGCTTTTCTGGTCAAAGGAATCTAACCCCTTATTTCCCATAGATTTAATGTATCAACATTTTCCTTTTTTACTTTGCACAGTTTTCTAGAAATACTACATCTTGAAAGTTTGTGATTGACTGCATTCAGTTAGAGTCCTATCTAGTAGAGCAGGGATTCACAAAAAGAACTAAATTAAACTAATAGATTTCTGCCTCCTGCCTTCTTTCCCCAAACTCTCCTCCCTCCAATGTCAGTTGGCTGGTTCAAGTGAATTTTTCGCTTAGATTATTTGCTTTCTGGCCTTTAGAGACAGCTGATACAATTTAATTGATTTTCTTTTTTCTTTTCCAGGTTTCCCTATAGGCCATCTGATTGGCTTGTGGTGTATGCTGAATGATGGGTTATTTTTGCAGAAGCATCTCATGGTTCTGCATCACTTCACATTTTCAAAAGTTATCAGGGATCTTGGATGGACTTTGCCTTGAAAACACTTTCAAAAGTCTCATTCCTTTGGGAGACAAGAAGATTCTGCCATATGCTTTTAATTCCCAAGAGACAGAACCTTAAACATAGACATCTTATGTCTTTACTTGTACTCTGTCCTTGGATAGGGAAAGGAGTAAGTCTATTTTCCTAAACACAGAAGGCTGTTTGACATGATAGAGAAGTTCCAGTAGCTATACTTGTTGAAAGGAAAGAGCCGAACTGTCACTGATGGTCTATTTTAGATCTCTAAAAGTTTGGAAACCCTTCTTATGAAATGATGAACTCTGACAGAGAGGTAATAGACTCAATATAAGACATACATTTTTGGATGAAGTCAACATAGGATTGTATTTTACTTGACTATGCATATTTGCTGCAAGGATTTTTAGTTTTGTTTTTTTTTTAAGAAGGGAAAGGAAGGGGAAAAATGAAATCTTGTTAGTTTAAAAAACTGATTAAAATAAAATGGAAAATTAGTAAAAATAAAAATAGATTAAAAAACTCAAACTATTATAAAATTAGTTATACTTGGAAAAACACTATTGAAACCCTTTCCCTTATTCCATCTTTCTATCACAGCCATGGACTCTTTGAACATAGAACGAATGTGAGAACAAAGACAGAGTACTGTCTCTGTAGCAGCCCATCTTAGGAAAAAGCTTATCTCAATATTTTCAAGATTGAGTATTAAAGATGGAGTATTACCATTCCATGAAAGGATATGCGAATCAATTGCCCTGTGAAAATGAATCACCATCCTTTTTGACTTTCCCGACCAATATTCCACTCTAGTCACAGCTTGCACTTTATATGACTAGTCTTTTCCTATTAGAATATAATCTTGTTGAAGGAAAGAAGGAAACAAGCATTAAGTGTCTAATATGTGCAAGGCACCGGGCTAAACACTTAACTGATATTGCTTCATTCGATCCTCAGAACAACCTTGGGAGATGTGATAGAATTATTCCAATTTTACATTGGAAGAAACTGAGGCAGATAGAAATTAAGTGACTTGCCCAGTGCTACACAGCTCATAAGTATCTGAAGCTGGATTTGAACTCAGGTCATCTTGACTCCAGGGCTAGCAATCTATCCACTGTACCCTGTAGCTGGCTCTGAGATATTGAGCCATTGAGAATAAGAATGTCTTTCATGCTTACATTTCGATTATCAGCACTCCAGTCCTGATGTATGCACAAAACAAAAGCAACAATTTGGGCCAATACTGGAGGGTAATGGTCATTGTCTTTCATTTAATTTTATTCTTATTCAAATTATTTTTCTTCTCTTCCATGGAGAACATTGGAAAGTAGGTGGGATATGTAGCCCCTGCTTCCATGCAGTTTCTTTTTCTTTTTTTAAAATTTGCTCCTCAAAATGTGTTTGGGGGAAATAGGATCTCCATGTGAGTTTAAATTGGAAGTTCTAATCCAAATTCACTTAGTTATCTGAAACTAGAGATTTAATTTAGATCCAAAAACATTCAGACCGAAGATGAGAATTAATTACTAGACCAGAATAACTCTACTTGGCTTTCGTTCAGCTACTGTTGGTTGAATGAAGGAGCTCATAGGTCCTATGAACTAAGACTGGTGTAACACTGCCCTTATCAAAGAGAAATCTTTTAGTCACTGGTCCATGACAGACAGGAAGTAACACAACCAAGAGTTTCCTCTGAAAAGGAGAAGCCAAGAAGCTTGGTGATCGTGAGATCAATGGAAATACCCACTGGAAACAATGTGATATCCAACAGAGATTGGAGACAATATCCAGTAGAGAGCATGATAACATCACCACAGGACACTGGCAGCTCTGACACGTGAGAATTGTGATTTGCTGTGTCCTTATGTACACCCTGGCTATATGTTTCTTCTACATTTGTGTCTTCAACATCTGCTAGATACACTTACTCCTCATATATGTCTCTTTAATTTTCCATATTATTTATATGTATGCCCTCCATGTGTATTCTCTGTTCATACATTTATTTATATATATGAACCCTTGCCCAATGGCTATGTGCCTGTGAGAGACTGTGTTCCATTATTGCATGGAGGATCTTTCCTTTTCAATTTATTTGCTATGCCATTTGACTAAATATTATTTATTTGAAATAAATGTACTCTGGCTGCCTTGAATCTGGGCTAGATCAGAGGAAGGGAACCTGTTCAAGAGGAGGTGCCCAAGGGGCTACATTTGCTTTAACCAAAAGCAACAGAAAACCTTTGTAGATTTTAGAGCAGTGGAAAGAATTGTTCAGTGATTTGATGCCTTATCAAGATTACTTTAGCAGTTGAATAAAGAATGTCTTGAGGAGTGAATATACTGAAACAGAGAGACCAATTTTGAGTCTATTGCAGTAGTAAAAGTGATGATTGTCTGACCTTGGTGATTGGTTGTGTGGTTTAAAAGAATCAAATACACGAAAGTATAGTTGTGGTAACAGAATCAATCAATAAGCACTTATTCAGCTCTTACTGTATGCCAGGAACTGTGCTAAGGCTTGGAGATACAGAAGGCCTGCACTCAAGGAGCTTATATTCTAATAGTGGGAGAAAACAACATAAATAAGAACAGTGAAGATACATGTAGAATAGTTGGAAGGTAACCTGAGATGGAATAGAAGCTGGGGAAATGAAGAAAAGTCTGCTAGAGCAAATGCTACTAAGATAAGTCATAAACAAGCAAAGGATTCTAAGAGACCAAGCAATCAACAAGACTAAGAAAGATTTGACAATTGGTAGAACATGGAAGATAAGGTAAAATGAGGTGTTAAGGATGTTATGGAGGGTGTGAACTTGGTTAACTGGAAGGAAGGTGATAGTCACAAAAGAAATGGATAAGTTCAGAAGAATGAGTTTAAAAGGGTAAGAAAATAGTAGTGTTGAGTTTTAGATGTCTATGTGACATCTAGTTCAAAATTCATGGGACTGGAGTTCCAGAGAGAGAGAGAGAGAGAGAGAGAGAGAGAGAGAGAGAGAGAGAGAACCTGTTGAAAATATTCCTCAACTAGAGGCTGTATGTCCTTATCTCAAGTGCCTCTTCACACAGGAAGTTTTTCTTGATCACTTTGTTGTTAGTACCCAACTGCCTCATATATTTACTATGTGTGTGTACATATACTGATTGTGAGTGTGTATATAACTACATAGATACAGAGATATGCACATATGCAAACTGCTCCAGTTTTGCTTCATATTCTACTTTGTCCATTTTCTTACTATCTGTTGTGCTATACCGATCTCCTTTTTCCACCTCTTCCTCTGGGGACCATTATAGAACAGTTTTGCCATTGCTACTAGAAGTAAACTTCCCCATAGCTATACTCTCCATCCCTGGCATTTCCAAAAGCAATATATCCCTTTTGGTCATCAACACTTAACTATGTTTCCCTTCCCTTTCAGAATATAAGCTTCTTCACTAATTCATGGTTGGGGGAGTTGTGAATTGATCCAACCATTCTGAAAAGCAATTTGGAACTATGCCCAAAGGGCTATAAAATTGTGCATACCCTTTGATCCAGCAATACCATTACTAGGTCTATTTTCCAAAAAGATCATAAAAAAGGTAAAATGATCCACATGTAAAAATATTGATAGCAGCCCTTTTTTGTGGTGACCAAGAATTGGAAATTGAGGGGATGCCCATCAATTGGGGAATGGCTGAACAAGTTGTGATATATGAATGTACTGGAGTTCTATTATACTCTAAGAAATGATGAGCAGGCAGATTTTGGAAAAACCTTGGAAAGACTTAACATGAACTGATGTTGAGTGAAGTGAGCAGAACCAGTAGAACATTGCACAAAGTAACAGCAACATTGTATGATGACCAACTTTTAATAGACTTGGCTCTTCTCAGCAATCTAAGACTTCTCCAAAAGACTCATGATGAAAAATACTATCCACAACCAGAGAAAGAACTGTGGAGTCTGAATGCAGATAGAAGCATATCATTTTCTTTTTTGTTATTGTTGTTGTTTTTTCTTTCTCGTGGTTTTTCCATTTTATTCTGATTCTTCTTTCACAACATGACTAATGTAGAAACATGTTTACTATGATTGTATATGTATAACTTATTTCAGATTGCTTAACATCTTGGGGAGGGGGTAAGAGGGAGGGAAAGAGAAAAAAAAATTGGAAACCAAAATCTTATAAAAGTGAATGTTGAAAACTATCTTTACATGTAATTGGAAAAACAAAATAAAATACTATTAAGTAGGGAGAAAAAGAATATAAGCTTCTTAGGGGTTAAGGACTTATCTCACTTTTGTATTTATATCCCCTTCAGTTAGCAGAAGGTTTGGCACATAGTATTTAAATGCTTTTTCATTAAATCAGTGGTTTCAACCCCTCCTCCATTAAAATGTTAGCTCCTTGGGGCAGGAACTATTTAATTGTTGCCCTTATCCCGAGAAACCTATCACAGTTCTTGGCAGGTGCTGGACTGAATTGAAGGTCCCTTCCTGAGGTATATGGGATTACTGTGATAGCAACTACCTACCCTTATATTGTTTCTGATCTCTCTGTCAAGGAGAAATGAACATTTTCTACCATATTTTATTGATGACTAGCATGAAAACAGAAATAGAATATTTATAAAAGTCTCCAAAGCACAAGAAGATAAAACTAATAACTAATTCTTTGTACACCTTGGGAAAGAAACCACCCAGCTCTCATCCCACAACATTACTTAGAATAAGAGGCTGTTACTCAGCCTGGGCCTCAACAATACTCAGAGGAGGAAGAACCAGCTTTTTCAGGAAGAGACAAGCAAGTTTGTTCAGCAAAACACACCAGGGAGGAGGAGTCCAGCTAGTGATGCCTCAAAAACATCTTAGAGCAGGCCATGTTGCAAGACACTGAGAACTCTGAGGAGAATAGTTTCTGTGATATTTGTTCTCCTATTCCAACCTTATTTCTCTGGAAGGCACCACCACTGCACCACAACTCAGTTTCACAAAATTGCCATCATATTAAACATTTAACTTTCAACCACTTCACATATATAACCAGTTACTACACCCTGACATTTCTTTCTCCACAACATCTCTTATGTGTCCTTCTCCAAATTCACATCATATAACAGGCCTTCATACTACTTGGCTTACCTAGTGTAAGAGTATCCTAATTGTACTTCCTGCCTCCAGTTTCTTCCCACTTTGATTCATCTTAAAGCTTCCAAAGCAATTTTCCTAAATAGTAGATCTAGGTTACCCACTTCATAAATTACAGTAGCTCCCTATTACCAATATAACTATGATATATAAAAAGTTCAAGAGACAATTTTGGGGTAATTAATCATTTTATTAATTATTCTAGCAATAATTAATAAAAGGGGTCATTGACACTCTCAAATGCCAAAGACCCTTCATGAAATCCATTCAATGCTTCTATGCCACTGGAAGAATGTAGAAATCGATTCTGGTTGGTTAACAATTAATGAAAAGAATAAGTATTATGAGAGGTGGACCTATTCTAATGAGGGGCTGGAGGATGTGGCTTATCACTCAGTGCAGGACAGAGAGACATCTCTTATCCAGGCTAACCCCACCTAGTGCAATCTAGACAAAAGGGGGTCCACCTCTGTGGACCTGGCTGAGTGAAAAACAATGGGCTAGAATTTACTTTGGATTAAATTCTTTCTAAGGTTCTCCAGTTGGGTGGGGTCTCCTGTTCCAGGATCTAAAGGCATGTACCCCAGGGATTTCGGTAATTTCATCCATCAACAATGCCCTCCCTAAATCAATAATTGATTATTAATATAAGACAGAAATAGTCATTTCTCTCATGACTGAGTATAAACTCCTCTGTTTAGCTTTTAAAACCATTTAGGGTGGTCCCATTTCATCTTTTCAGTCTTACTGAACGCTAATTTCTTTTGAATAGTCAGTATCAGTCCATCCACATTATAGTCTGGCCAAACTAGTCATAACGTTCCTTACCTAGAATACTCTGACTCCAATCTCCATACCTTTGCACTGGATGTCCCACATGCTGATAATAAATTTACTTCCTTCAACTTCTTAGCCTCCCTAGCTTCCTTCAAGTCTCAGTTGATTAAATGTTGCCATTTATATAATGTCTTTCCTAATATCTCTCTCCAGTTGCTAATGCTTTACCCTTCACAATTATTTTGTGCCTACTTTTGTATATGCATATATATGGACATGTTGTTTCCTCTAGCTGGGTGGCAAGATTCTCAAGGTTGGAGAGACTTCACATTTGTCCTTGGATTCCTAGCACTTATAAAGTACCTGGGTACACAGTACATACTTAACAAATGTGTTTTGATAGATTTGATTGTATAAAAGAAGCAGTATTGCTTGCTATAATTGAAACTTCATTGAATTATAATGTCAGAACACCTGGTTTTAACCCTTGGTTCTATTACCAGCCTGACCTTGGGCAAAAACAATTTATTCCTCAGGTCCTCAATTATCTCATCATAAAATGAAGAAGTGGGATATTTTCTAAAGTCCTTTTTCTTCTCTTGAGCTTATGTCAACAGGCTATATCAATGGACTGAATATAATAAGAAATGTAATATAGATGAATTCCTATACTTGGGATCCAAAAAGAAATTTAATTAAGTACAAGATTGGAGAGGGATGGATGGAGAACAGCTCATGTATAACACTGTTGGATACGGTGTTTGTGAGGGTTGCTGTGGAGGGTTTAGTTGGCCTTAGATAGCTAATAGCCTTCATCTTCTTCTCTTTCCTAAGGGCAGCTAGGTGATTCAGTAGTTAGAGTGCTGGACCTGGAGTTGGGAAGGTCTGAGTTCAAGTGTCTTTTCACACACTCACTAGCTATGTGACCCTGGGCAAATAACAACCTCTGTCTGTCTCTCTTTTATCAAGTGTAAAATGAGAATGATAACAGCACCTACTCCCAGGGTCATTGTGAGGATCCAATGAGATAATATTTGCAAAGCACTTAACTCAGTGCCTTGCACATAATAGTGTCCCAATAAATGCTTATTGCTTCCTCTTCTTCCCACCACTCCTCTTTATTTCTAAATAAGCCATGCCCTGTTCGAACATTTTTTTTTCAAGGTATGAATAGATACATTTGGTAAAGAACTGGCCTGATTATGTTAGTGTCTGAGAAGATAAACTGGGAAAAGAATTTTTTTTTTTTTTACAACTTCCCTCAGTCCTTAACGATGTGGGAACAGTTGGTGATTTTATCCTAAATCTGCTCTGAGATACCTTTAATCTGACTGTCCTTAGAGATCCCTCCCTTCTCTGTCCCATCTGAACATCATTTTTGTTTTCTCCTTTCACCTATTGTCCTGTCTCAACTCTTGAGGTCCATGCTCCTTTTTCCTTCCTTTCTTCCTTCTTCCCTCCCTCCCTCCTCCCTTCTTTCTTTCCTTCTTTCCTTCCTTCTTTCCTTCCTTCCTTGCTTCTCAGGAAACCCCAAATGGGGTCACAAAGAGTTTAACATGACGAAAATAGCTGAACAATAGCAAAATATATATTTTAAAAGTACACATACAAGAGATTTTCACCTTTTCATCTCCAATGTTAATTCCTTTATTTTTCTTTTCTTTTGAAATTGCAGTATGAGCTGAGGGTGGGCATCCTGGTTTGTACCTGTTTTCAGGGGGAATGATTCTAAAGCTTCTCTATTGCTTATTTTGTTGGCTATGGCTTGTTAGATACTTTTATTAATAATAATGACAATAACATTTATATAGTCGTATGAGATTTATAAATCTTATTTCATTTTATGCTTACAGTAACCCTAGAAGCTAGGATCTATTACTGTCTTCATTGTACAGATGAAGAAATTGAGTCAAGCAGAGGTTGATTGACTTTCCCAGGGTCACACACCAAGTAAGGGTCTGAGACCAGATTTGAACTGAAGTCTTCTTGATTCAGGTCCACTGTTCTATATACTGTATCACTTAGGGTAAAAAAAAAAGATATCTTTCTGTTGTGCTTCTTTAGTATTTTTAACAAGAATTTTAGTTTTTGTCAAAGGTTTTTTTCCCCTATGTATATTAGTATAACCATATGATGAATGCTTTGCTCTTCATATACTGTATCATGTCCATAATATTTTTGAAGTTGAATTAGTATTACATACCTTACATAAGCTCAACTTGTTCATGATGAATAATTTTTATTAATATGTTGATAATATTTTATTAAGTATTGTTTCCTTCTTTATTCACCATAGAAATGATTTTATTTGTTAGTGCATTTTTGTTGGATTATAATATCAACACCATATTTGCTTCATGGTTTTGTTGATTGTCTAGACTTGAGAAAGTGATGAATAAATGTTAATAATACAGATTAAATTTACAAGTATGTCATGCTTACATTATTTTCCTTTTCAGAAAGCCAGTTGTTAGACATTAATCAACACACTGCTAGATCCTATCTACCCTTTTTGTGAACACTATAAAACTATTCTCTCAAAATTTAGAGTCTATATCATTCTATATGTAGTTTTCCTCATCTCTTCCATCATTATTATAAGTTGAAGTCATTATACCCTTTTCCTCCAGGGTTCTCACTTTCTCTGTTCCTACCATTGATTCCTTTTTGGTGAACAGAATCAGATCTAGAAAACCAGAAAGCAGTTCTCCATTATTTTGTCCCAGGTTAAATGGAGAAAGTAATATTTAAACAAATCAAGAATTTATCAAATTCTTTGCTTTTGCAAAGAGAACTATAGTAGCAGATAATTGAACTCCCCTAAGTAATGACTACTGTAACTTCTGCCAGGGAGTTGGATATAGAATGCTAATCTGTCTGATACACTCACAACTTGGCCCATCCATACCTGTTTTTCTGTTGCTTTGAAATTAATTTTATACTTCTGAAGATATATCATGAACTCTATTTCACCAAGAAGTTTATAACACCAAGTTTATCTCCTTTTCTTTTTTTTTTCTTTTTTTCTTTTTTTTTGCAAGGCAATGAGGTGAAGTTACTTGCCTATGGTCACATAGCTAGTAAGTGTCAAGTGTCTGAGGCCAGATTTGAACTCAGGTCTTCCTGAATCCAGGGCCGGTGCTCTCTCCCCTGCACCATCTAGTTGCCCCCACTTCCTTTCTGTAGGATGTCTAAGTTCCTACATATATGGATAGTGGAGACCATAGGTATTTTAATTGATTCCTATTTTCCTATGTTGTAGTTGCTAAATGTTGTTCTTATTGCTTCAGTTATGCCCTGCTCTTTGCGGCCCCATTTGTCATTTTCTTGGCAAAGATACTGTAATGGCTTGCCATTTCCTTCTCCAGCTTATTTTACAGATTACAAAACTGAGGTTAAGTGACTTGCCCAGGATAATATAGCTAGTAAATGACTAAGGTTAGATTTTTAACTCAGTTCAAATGACCTACTTGCTAACTTATCTCTGTGGTATAAAACTTGGAAAGAGCTATGTAGGCAAATATATGTGTGTGTGTGTGTGTGTATATAGGTATGTATTATGTATGTGAGGCAGCCAGATGGCTCAATGCATAGAGCATTGGGCCTGGAATCAGGAAGACCTGAGTTCAAATCCAGTCTCAGACACTTTTTAGCTATGTGACCCTGGACAAGTCATTTAACCTCTGTTTGTCTTAATTCCTCAGGGAAGAGAATGGCAAGTCACTCTAATATTTTTTCCAAGAAAAATCCATGGACAGTATGATCCATGGGCTCATGGAGAGTCAGACAGAACTGAATGACTGAATAACAAATCATATATGTATGTATGCATGTAGGTGTATATATATTTCTCATAAGTATTTTAAATGTTCTAATTATAAGAACAGTCTTCCTTGTATTGAGGTGATAACTGCCTTTGTGTAACTTCTACTCTATTGTTATACCACTGTTCTCTGTGGCCACACAAAGTCAATTAAATTCCTATTCTACTTTGCAGTTTTCAAATATCAGAAAAAAATGACTGACATTCTTTATCTCTTCCTCCAAGTTAAAATATCCTCTAACCATTCTACATAGTAAATGCCTTCCCCATATATGACATGGTTTCCAGAACCTTCAGCATTCTGGGTATTTCCCTCACCTTTTAAACTTCCCTCCTGATATGCGGCCCCCAGAACTGAATACGGCACTCTGGGGTTGCCCTGCCTCGTGCAGAATGCAATTGGACTGGTTCTTGCTATGTTTGCCATTCATCATCTCTGTGATATAAAACTTGGAAAGAGCTAATAATATTCTAGTAATACAGTTCTAGTAATGTATTCTAAAATTTCATTAGTGTTTAGCTTAAAAAATATAACTCAGGTTGATTTGTATTAAAATTTGAGTTAAAAAAAAAACCACTAAGTTTAAGGCAACCACCTCTAAAACTAACAAGGTGTGGGCCTGAAGTTGAGAAAACTCATCTTCCTGAGTTAATCATCTGGCCTCAGAAACTTTACTAGCTGTGTGACCCTAGGCAAGTCACTTACCCCATTTGCCTCAGTTCCCTCATCTGTAAAATGAGCTGGAGAAAGAAATGGCAAACCACTTTAGTATCTTCAACAAGAAAACCCAAAACTGGGTCACAAAGAGTCAGACAGGACTGAACAGTAGAAATAACAACAATAACAAAAACTTAAGATAAAATTCAATAACAAATTACTCCATATTCAGAACTTGGGGCCAAAGTACTTCTTTGTACGTGAGGAAGCCTTAACCTAAAGTCCGTGAATATTTTCTTTACTATTTTTAAAACTATTTTAATTTGCAATAATTAGTTTCTGCTATGAGCCTCTAAATTATATCTTATGCATTGAAAAACATTTTTAAGTAGTCATAGGATTCACTAGGTTGCCAAAAAATTCCATTAAATTAAAAAAAAAGTTTAAAAATTCCTAGTATGGGCCAATATTGAGTAACTATACACCTCTATACTGGTACTTTTTAAGCAACTTAAGTAACTACAAAACTAGTGGACAAGAAAGATAATTTATATTCAAACACCTGAGCTATAATCAGACTCAAAACACAAACAAGTAGACATGAAAGTTCATTCTTATGAGCTGTTTTTAAGAAATATTTCTACCATACTGCTCTCAAATTTGTAGTTACTGTGAAAAGGATTTCATTTCCACATGAACTTTGATATCGTTATATAGAATTGCTGCTGATGTGTGTGGTTTTATTTTCTATTCTGCTACTTACTGAAGCTGCTAATTATGTTAGTCAATCAACAAGCATATATTAAGTTCTTATTGTATCCCAGATACTTTGCCAAGTGCTGGGGATACAAAGAAAGGGGAAAATGAACAAAGCAAAATGAAGCATAACAAAAACAAATAACAAAAATAATAAAAACATTGTCCTACCTTCAAGGAGTTCACAGTCTAAAAGGGAATACAACATGCAAACGACTGTGTGCAAACAGGATATGTATTGAGTAGAAGAAAGGTCTTCTCATAAAGAAGGCACTTCCAGTGGGACGGTTGTGGGAGGTTTTCAGTAAAAGCCTTCTGCAAAAGATGAGGCTTGTCTCAATTAGTTTCCTTGCTGATTATTATTTTCTAAGTATGCCATCATGTTGACAACTAATAGGTTTCTCTACTCTTTGTTTATCTTCATACCTTTAATTTTTATTTCTTGCTTACAGGTATTTCTTTAATTCCTAGAACTATAGTATATCATATAACAGGAGGAAAAGTGGGCATTCTTCTTTTACTGTGGCATTTCTTGGGAAAACTCACATTGTTTTCCCATTGTAAATGTGCAGCATTATGTTTTACATTGATACGCTTTACCATATTTAAAAAGATCCTTGTAGGTTTATGCTTGGAAGAGCTTTTTTTTTAATAGAATAGATGACACTTTGTCAAAACTTTTTTTTTTAAATCTATATAATAACGTAGGTTTAAAAAATATTCAGGAAAACAATGCTTCCAATAGTGTCTACTTTGTCTGGCACCTGAAGACAGACAAGAAGCAAGCGGAAAAAAAGGAAATGAATGGTGGCCAGGTTAAAAATAATTTTTCCTTAGTACTAGATGGAAGAGAGGCATGAAAAAGCTACAAAGTGAATCCAGGCTACCTACCAGTCATTGTCCATTTCCTCTCATTACCTCTGTTTCGCCATTATCCCACCTAAGTTTTAGATCATCAGCAAGTATCTCTGGAATTTGCTCTTTCTAGACTTTCCTCAGTATCTTATTGACTTCATTGCTGCTGCTGCTTTTTTCTCTTAGGCTTTTTGGAGACTCTCAAGGTGTGACCGTCTTCCAGCTTCTTTTTTGGAAAACATTTTAAAAAATAAGTCATGGGTACTTGAGGAACATTGGGCAAATACCTGTTGTAAGGACAGGCATTTCTAGTGTTTCAGCTTGCTATGATTAATGTCTCTAGGACAAAGTGAATCCCGAATAACATTTGAAAAGAATAGATCATTGGCTTATCTTTTTTTTTCCCATTCTGTCACTCCCATTCATTTTATTGGATTTTTTAATATATTCAAATTATAGGTTATGATTATTTTCCTTCTTTTGTTTCTTTAATACCACTTTTAAGAATCCCCTACTTTTGAGTTAGTATCTTGTCTCTATGATTAGTTTTCTTTAAACTACATTGATGAAGTAGTATATTCAAAATCTATTCCTATACATTCTTTTCAAATTCTTGAATTTTAATTATTCTTTTTCTTTCTGTATTTTTCCCCTTTCCCCCCTTTCCTTTTCTTATTCAATTATCCATTTTATCTTACATTTTATACTTCTGTTTTCACATTTAACCTGTAGATTTAAAAAAAATGTGTATCCTTCTGATGAGTTTTCTTCCACATCAGCATTTTTGTTGTCCAAATTGGTTAATTTCTTTTTTTTCTTCTTTAAATAATTATATTTCATGAAATCATGTTTTTTTCTGAATCTGCTAAATGTGTTTTAAAATTTTGTACAAGCAGTTTTTAATTGCCTGATAGTCACTGCTTAGATCTTATTTTATTGATTTTATTTATTATTTAAAAAACAGATTTTTGGGGGGGGCGGGCAATGGGGTTAAGTGACTTGCCCAGGGTCACACAGCTAGTAAGTGTTATGTGTCTGAGTCCGTATTTGAACTCAGGTCCTCCTGAATCCAGGGCTAGTGTTCTATCCACTGCACCACCTAGCTGTCCCCTAGATTTTTTTTAAACTGTCCTTGGATTTCTTTGGAAAGTCTAAAAGATTCTGATTTCATTAGGCACTACTTGCTCTTTTTACTTCATATATATATGACAAGAGTATTGCATTATCTTTGAATTTTTCTTTATCCTTCCTTTGGTTTTGGGGATCATTTCTATTGACTTACCTGCTCATGTGCTCATCCTTTTTATTTTTTGAGTTTATCTCATTATCTTTAGAGTAATAACTTTTTTTATTTGCTTCCCCATCAATTTCTTTCTGTCTCCTCCTCCATTGCTGGCAAGCAGATCCCTGAGATAGTGCTTTAAACTTGGATTTTAATGCTTCCTCTGCTTCCATGTGTTGAGTTATATAGGGTTAATTTATCTGGATTGCTGCCATGAGTAACTTTGTGGGATATACGGCTGGCACCAGTTAGCTGTCAATCTCTTTTCCTTCAGGCCCTACACAGTAGCCTATCTTGGAATCTGACCCAGGTCCTCTCTCTGTCCTCTTCCCTTTCTTCTCTTGACTGGGAATAATCAGTATTTACCTGTTCTTGTCTGGGTGTGGAGGGAGGGCACAGGGATGTTTGAGCAAAGTTATTGCAGCTTCAAGAGATTTTAATTCTAGAGATAAGCTTCAGTCAAAAGTTATTAGTCCGCCCACCTATTCTGCTTTCCTATTTTCTTTTACTTTTAAGGTCATCATCAATATCTGACTTCTTGTGGGGTGGAGAAGATAGTGAGTGTTCAGGAAGAGTCATTCCAGAAACATACAATCCTAAAATAGAGTCCTCAGCACAAGCCTGAGTACCCTTGTGTTCATTATCATGAGCCTATAGAGGATGCTAAATGGTTGTTTGGAATATTAACATGAGTCTAGTGCTATTTTTCATAAGGATTTTACTTTGTTGAGGGTCATGTCTTCTCCTCTGGATTTAGGGAAAAAATATTCCACCAGTGATTTCATTATTTTTCTCAGTTATTGAAGGTTTATAAGGTTGTGGAAAATGACTAATCCCACTCTTGCTGTACAATTAGTTCTCATGCTAGCCTTTTCCATGTGGAAATTTGGCATTTTTAATCTATATTTTAATATAAGTAATTCACAGAAATATAACTAGACACTGAGTTTATAAGAAATGCCACCAAAAAAGCAACCAAGTGACTCAATAGACTTAAAATATTAAGTTTTTTTTTATTTTTGGCAGGAATATAGACAAGAAGTAGACTGGACCTGAGATTTCCTTTGTGTAGGAAAATCTCTTTAACTGGAAATTCACTTTATCAATGTCAATCAACAACTAATATTTAAAAGGTTTAGAGAGTTGTCCTGGGGCTCTGAGAAACTGAGTGACTTGTTCATAGTCGGATGGCTAGTACATGTCAGAGGCTTGACTTGAACCCATATCCTCTAGACTTCAGAATTAGAATTAGTCCTTTCTGTACTCTGCTATTTTGAATTTTTATTTTTATAGAGTATCTACAAAATGTTTATACTTGTGACAGTTCTCACTCATAGAAAATAATTGTACAAACAATATCACTCACCATATGTACATTGGCATTGTATCAAATATCATAGTGTTAAAGACCCCTTTAATGAAGTTCACATATTCATAAAAGGGAAAAAAAAGGTACATATTGTTTCCAAACTAGTAGTGAATTTTTATGTTTAAAAGTTATTTCTGTAAAAGGTAAATTGTTTTAGCATTATTAGGTTCATTTATTTTATAATATTAATATGCATTATATATGGTTCTCTGAAGAGTAAGGAGATATTCTTTTGATTTAATTTTAAGTATATATATATTACATCTTGTATCATATATTACCGGCACTACTACTATAATGGGTTTCCACGTATAATATTCAAAGATTTATTACAACCTAAATTTTTAGATGTCAATGGCACTATAATTTGAACAATGATATGAAGTATGCAAATTTGGGGAAAGACATTTTTAAGTGTTTTGAATTTTTTGTTGTTTCAGAAATAATTAAATGGAATTCTTTGTTAAAAGAATCACTAGTTTTAAGACTACTTTGTTGTATGAAAAATATATGAATACATGTATTATTCCTAAAGCTCTAAAAAGGTGGGAGAGAGAGAATAGTTGTGAGGACCCCCATTCTTTTTATATGCTTGATATTATAATTATTACTTCCACTTGAATTTGATTCATTGTAAGAATTGGGACTTTTCATCATTTCCTATGAATTCAAGTCAACATGATGTCTTAAAGTCACGAGTTCAAATGATTATTTTTTAATTAAAAAAAAAACCTTAGAAATCATTTAGAACAGCACCATCATTTTATAGTCAATGAAACTGAGACCCAAATTAGTAAAAAGAAAAAAAAAGTGTCTTGGTTTTACTCACAGATGTAGCATATGACAGATCTGGGTCTTGGAACCAGGTCATCTAAGTTTATATCCAATGCCCTTTGTTGACCTCTTTATTGATTTGGCTTTTATATGTGTTCATAAATATGTATGATTATACATGCATATATATCATATATGTGATTTTTTTTTGTTTGTTGTTAGGCAGTGGGGTTAAGTGACTTGCCCAGGGTCACACAGCTAGTAAGTGTTGTGTGTCTGAGGCCGCATTTGAACTCAGGTCCTCATAACTCCAGGGTCAGTGCTCTATCCACTGTGCCACCTAACTGCCCCCATAAATGTGATTTTAAATAATGTCATTGCTGTGTTAGTTTTGTATCATCTACTTTTCCCATTGTATTCATCATTGCCATCCATCTCCTACTGACTCATCCTCACCATAAAGAATAATAAAGTATAAAAACACAGTTCCGCAAAATTAAATAAGACATTGAAAAAGTCTCAGTTTTTGCAGTATTCCACACATAGTTCCCTTCATCTGTAAAGAAGAAAGTACCTCATTTCTTCTTTGGTGCCAAGCTTGGTCATCATAATTACACAATATTCACTTGTTTTTGTTGCTGTTGCTATTATTTCTACTGATGATGTTGTAGCCATTCTTGATTCTGCTCACTTCATTTTGCATCAGTTGATATAAGCTTTCAAATGATTCCCATCATATTCATTATTTTGCACAGCATAGTAATGCTCCACCAAATTCTTGTACTTCATCTTGTTTGATCATAGCCTGATGGACAGACATCTACTTTGTTTTTTTGTTCATTACTACTACAAAAAGTATGGCTATAAATGTTTTTTTTTAATTAGGCCTCTCTTTTCATCATTTTCCTCTGAATATATCCTAAAAATAACCTAAAGAAAAGAATGAACTACAGTGTCCCAGGCTTTAAAGAGGTCAAGAAGGATCCAGGTTAATAAGAAAGGACCTTCATATTTGCCAAATAAGAGATCATTAGCAACTTTAGAAAGAAGTATTTTGATTGAATGATAAGTTTTGAAGCCAGACTGCAAAGGGTTAAAAAGGGAATGAGAACTAGTATGACTGATTTTTAGGTGGCCTTCTCAAGGAGTTTAGCAATAAAAAGTAGTGGAAAGATAGGATGGTAGCTAGAAGGGATATATGGAACAAGTGAGTGCTTTTGAAGACTGGGGGAAAATGGATATATTTGTAGAAAGGAAAGCATCCAGTAGACAGGGAATGATTGAAGATATGTGGGACACTGGGATGGTAGAGGGAACAATCTTGTGGAGGATTTGTGATCCAATGAGATCAATTTGTTTTGATAAGGAGAAGTATTACTTCTTTATATGATACTGAGATGAAGGAGGAGATAATTGCCAAAGATATCTGAATGATTTGAGATAAGGAACAGGGTAGAACAGGGAGCTCTCTGTGAATGGAACTGAGTATTTCATTGAAATATGAGGCAATGTTCTCAGCTGAGAGGGTAAAGGCAGGGAAAGCTCTTAGTCTGAAGAGGGATGAAAAGGTTTAGAAAAGCTCCTGTGGTGAGTGAAACAGGGAATTGATTAGGAAAGCATAGAAGGAATATTTTGCCACAGTGATGGCCCACTTGAGAAATAGTAGAGTTAAATGAGTTTCCTATTGCTGTTATTGATTTGTTTTATTTTATTTTTTTAAGATGAGAGACATGGGCATGTTTGTAGATAAAAGAGAGAGAACCAATAAGTAAGGTGACTTTGAAAAGAAGATAGTATCCTACTGAAGGGAAAAGATGGGATAAAAAATAAAGAGGCAGTGAGGTGGTACAGTGGAAGGAGCACTGGCCCTGGAGTCATGAGGACCTGAGTTCAAATATGGTCTCAAATATTTGACGCTTACTAGCTGTGTGACCCTGGGCAAGTCACTTGACCTTGATTGCCTCACAAACAGAAAAAGAATAGATAGACTGGTCCTGGCAGAGAGAAAGCAAACCTTTTTGTCAAAAATAGGGAATGGTGTAGAGAGGAGATGAGATATAGAAAAGCAGATGTTTGTTTGTTTGTTTGTTTTTTTAACCAAGGAGAAGATGAGATCTTACTGAAGATGGAAGGGTTGAAGATAGTATAGGAGCACTAAAGCATCTTAGAGATAATAATCTATTGTCACAAAATTATGAAAATAACCCAAACACAGTATTTAAAGCTGAAAACATTCAGAGCTTTAGTCTGGTCTTTGAACCAGAGTTCGTTCAAACTGTTTATCTGGCAAGTATGCTTTAAACCATCTTAAATTCAATTTGAGTCATGACACTCATTCTCTGAGTCATTTTTCCCTACTATATTTGCTTAGTTGAATTGTACTAAAAATAAGTTATTTTACTAGCTATGGTATTCTTATCATGATAACAATTACATTGCATTTTAAGCATTCTGGACTCTTAAATCTGAAGGATATTTTTACTCAAATGCTCCTCAAAGGGCCTGAAGTTAGTTGAAAAGAGCATTTTCAAAGTAAACAAACTCTTGTTGCTAATTGATTTTGGACAAAGAGGAAGAAAACTGTTTATCAAAATTTCTCCTAATTTATTAAATGATAGAGTAAGAAGTATGTTAACATACAAAAAAACTCATTCATTATATGGAGTAACTTAGTGCCTTACAATTTGTTAATTGGTGCGAGTCAGGTCAGAACCATCTCAGGGGCATAGTAGGAGACAGTAGCCCCACTACTGCACTGACAGATAGGGCCTTTTCATATATTAGGAAAGATAATTAAAATTCTACTGTAAAGAAGACCAGGCAGTTTTAAGTGGCATTACACGATGGGCTAGCAGACACATAGGCAATATTAAATATAAAAAATGAACATAGTTATTAAAGTAAAGCATAACAAGTTGAAGCCATTCCATTTTTATAAAGTAAACCTGATTTGAATTAAAACAACCTCTGGAGGTAGACTAATGTATATTATAATAAACGGTAAATGTAAGGCGTGGGAAAAGTTCAGACATTCCTTCTAGCATATTGAATCAATTAATAGCATGTACAAGGAAACCCTGATTATTTGAAGGAGTGGAGAAAAATGACTTGATTCTTTACAAGTAGTCCAGACTATTATTAGTATTCCAGATAGACTGTGTTCTAGGGAGTCCATCACATGCTTTGATCTGTCTGCATCCACAGCTGGAAACTTTGCGCCAGTCTCTGGAAGCAGCACGAACTGACAGTTGCCTCCATCAGGAAAGTGAGTTAGTGGTTACAAATGTTAATCAGTGGATCAAAGAAGAAAAGTGAGTAAAATTGGGGCCTTTAAAAAAAATCTGATTTCATTTCCTATGGCCTCAAACAATTAAACCATTCATAAGAGCACTTTTCAACTTACCCCGTGTTTCTTTTTTTATCTACCTCTCCATGGTTTCCCCCCACCCCATTTCTAGTTCATGGTATGATAAATGGACAGTTTCCCAAAGAATCAAGAGAGTTAAAAAAGTTGAGGTTTTTTTTTTTTGTCGAAATGGATATACTCCCTTTTCCAACGTCATCAATAACTTGCTTGGGATATTGCAAATCAGCAGGTAAACACAGGTGCTAGAGATTTCAGACCCTGTTGAATTGCGCAGTATCTAACCCTGACAAAGTAGGGCTTAGCCCTTCAGGAAAGGCCAAAAAAGACCATAAGAGCTGAAGCAAGCAGGCCCAGTCTTTTGTCTAAATTCTTGGTTGCACAAGCTGACATTTCCCTCACACTTCTGGATGCCTAGCTTCTATGTGTTGTCCTAGGACTGGTCCTCCTTCACAAGGGCAGTTGCTCAACATGAGAACTAACATAAGACATTTTCTCAGAATGTAATGGTATAGGAATTCTAAAGAGAGATTTAAACTATTATTCTACCAAATAATATGTTGATTGTTTTAACAGCTGAGAAGCTTGCTGCTATGTTAAAACTATTATAAAGTGAACATTTATCTGCCAAAATTGTAGGAAATTTGGGGAAGCAAAAAGAATTCAGTGAAATTCAAATAGTTGCTGTTCTGAGGCCAGAAGGAACTAAAGAATGAAGAAAAGACTTTACTGAAATTCTCTAAAAAACAAGTTTCTTTCCTACAGTATGACTCTCAAGCTTTTGTCCACACCTCAATTCAATTTAATTCAATTTAAATAATATTCATAAAGAGTTTATAAATGAGCAAACAGAGGACAGCATAGTGCCTTGTAGAGAAGTTTGGCCTGGAGTCAGGAAGACCTAGGCTTAAGTCTTTACTGAGACATAAAAGTTTTATAACTAAATTAGTTTATGATGCAAGTTATTTAACTCATCAATGTATTCAGGAAACCCTTGGAGATTATAAGTTGCAGAAAAGGTGCTGACCTCCATCTTTGGAATCATTTCTAAACCAAGAGATCTTTGAACTCATGAAATTAAAGGGCAGCATTATCCCAGTACACATGCGCGCGCGCACACACACACACACACACACACACACACACAAACACATACTCACACGCCTTGCTAAATGGAAAACAGTCCTTGCCCTTAATGAACTTAAAACTAATATGCCTAAGTTAACTGCATGAAAATAAATGCATTACAAATTAGTGTTGGTATAAAGTTGCTGCTATTTTAAATGTTTAAACTTTCTAAGTACAAGGTGTGAAATGTGTGTAGTAAGTGAAAAATCAAGTCAAATAATTTGAGCCCCCAAATCATCAGGATATTTCAGAGACAAGTATTTGTGTTTCGTCTCCTTCCCTTGACCTTGGCAGTTTATAAGTATAATACTTTCATTGTTCCTTTCTTTTATATTTTATCAAAGTATATTTATATATATTATTTCAATTTTTTGTATAATTGCTTTAATGTTCCACTTTATTTTGCCCCATAGATGCAGGCTGAGAAATCAGGGAAGCATTATGGTTTGTCAAGACCCTAACAACCCTGAAGACTAAGGGTTTCACATTTCTTCAGTGCTTGGGAAATTTGTCACGCTTGATCACCAAGCACATAGGAAACAGATACTGTTTTCTAGCTAGTATTTTGTGAGGACATTTTTGGTAATAATGATGTACAATTATAATACTCCTACAACATATGATTAAAGCCTGGATTTTACTAAACTATTGAGAATGAAATTTTAAATGTGCTTTATAGAAAATGGGGCTAACGATTGCTTTCATTATTCCTAATTGTCTATCTTACCATAGTCAACTGTGCAGTCACATGGACCCTTCTGGAATACAAACTCCACATCCATTTGGCTCCCATCGAAAGCAAGTTATACAGACATCTATAATGGAACCACATTGAGTACAGCTCTCACACCTCCACTCTCTGGGGACTCTTTTGCCCCAAGTCATTAGACTAATTTCCTTCAGAAATCAACACCTAGCAGTACTACTGAAATGTTCATGTAATTTAATATCAAATTTAGAAGAGTTTTCATGCCTTCATGGACCTTTTTTTTTTACTACCTTGTCACACTGGCTTTTCATCTCCATTGGGAATTAACCAGCCCTTCTCCCTCCAGGCTTTTAGAACTTTTCAGGTAATATTCATCTATGTCAGAAGTAATTATATAATAGACTATTTGGTTTTCCCCACCATATTCACATTTGCCTAGGATAAAATATAGGTTCCATAAATGTCATGGTCTTTAAGTCTACCTGGTTTCTCCTATGATCTTTGTAATTCCTCTCTTGACTATTGACTACAAGGAGGGGAAGAGACCTGAGCAAATGGTATCACTTCTTTCTACCCTAAGAGTATATCCATTTCAGAAATTCCCTAAGGGATCCTATCTCTGCTACTTTCATAGTTTCTGCAGGGGCCAAGCCCCTTGGCGAAGCTGCAGTTATTTCCCCCTTTTAAGGATAGATGTTTCCTGGGAGGCCTGTTTTACCAGTAAGTCTATGGTTGCTGCCAGATTAAAGCCCTTGGCAGTTGGGCCTGGTTCCAGTCTCCCTTTCCGTGTTTATTACATGTTACTCTCTCCTTTACTCACTCTACATTCCAGTCAAATTGGTCTCCTTGCTCTTCTTCCTGTACAACATTCCTTCTCCCAATTCCATACATTTGTATAGGCTGTACTCACATGCTGAAATGTGTTTCTTCATTGTCTTTCTGCCTCGTCTTCTTAGATTATCTGCCTTCCTTCAAAGCTCATCTCATGTGTCCCCACTTAAATGGGCATTTCCTGATTTCTGTCTTCCTTCAATTGCTAGTAGCCCCTCAAAAATTACTTTGCATTACCTTTGTACATATTTTATATTTACTTCTAAGGTTATGTGTTGGATTACTCCAGTAAGGTGTAAACTCCTTAAGGGCAGGGACCATTTTGCTTTTGTCTTTATATATTTGGCCTGGAACATAGTAAGTGCTTTAAAAAATGCTTGTTGGGGCACCTAGGTGGCTCAGTGGACAGAGCACCGGCCTTGAAGTCAGGAGGACCTGAGTTGAAATCCGACCTCAGACCAAACACTTGGCACTTATTAGCTGTGTGATCCTGGGCAAGTCACTTAACCCCAATTGCCTAAAAAAAAAAAATGCTTGCCAATTAGTGAAATAGGACTCTCTCAGAGAACTCAACATACAAATATCCAAATAATTTGTTATTTAGGGGTAGAAAGTTTCATACATAAATTTTGCCAGAAATGTTCTTGTTCAGGTTTGAATTGGACTATATGGAGGAGATTCTCAGATATGTAAAATAAGCGTGAGCAGAGGAAAGATAAGAAAATATTCAGGAGGGATGATTCAATGGTACTGGAATCTGAAGAAAGGACAAATGCCACTTAATCATGCAACTAAATATTATCAGTATCCTCTGAAAGAGATTTTAGATGTACATTTGATATTGTCATTTCCCTAATGCCTCTGGATACCTAGCTTCTGTGTGTTGTCCTAGGACAGATCCTCCTTCACGAGGGCAGTTACTCACCATAAGAACTAATATGAGACATTTTCTCAGAATGTAATGGTGGGAAGTGGGTAGAGGAGAGAGTCTCCTCTTCTCTGTAAATTCCCACCACATAGGAAAAAATACAATAAAACAAATAAACAACAAAAAACTCACAAATAAAATAAACTGAAATAAAATAAAAACAACCAAGCAAGAAAAACCCTTCTTTTGTGTTCCTTTCCTGTTCTCTCACTTCTTTCTGGAGCATCCATTCTATTACAACAAATATCACTTCCTCAAATATTTTTCTATCACGCTATGTATCTTCAAGCACTCATGGAAATTCAACTCCTCTCAGAAAAGACTGAATCCCTACAGCCAAGAGGAGAACTAGGCATACTCATAGGTCATCTCTTACATTTCAATGCCCTCCTCTCCCCACTCACTCCACCCTCCTCCCATTAATCCACTACTTCTTTGATTTTTTTTTCAATCTAGACATATTATTCTATCATATCCATATTCTGATAATTGTTTACTAACCAGCAGATGATTTTTCTTTCTTTCTTCAAGGGATTTAATGACCTGGTCGATAGTTTCCTATACATTTCAATACTTGAGTTATACTTGTTGACTATATATGAGTGTTGATATTTTCTGAAACATCCCTGGCTTTACAATTCACCAATCACTTCAATTTCTAGTATGTACACCTTTACTCTGCTTCATTCATTCTCAAAGATGGCTGTATCTCCAGTTTCTTCATTAGCATAAGTGTCCTTCCTCCAAACTAGCACTCTGAAATTCTTATTTATGACCATAATTTCCTATGCTTTTTGTATCTTTCAGCAACTAGTCCTTTCTAAATTTATTCTTTATCCTCACCACCTACTTCAGTCCCCCTATGCCTCCCTAATTCCCCCAGATCATCAATACTGTCCTGGTATCATTTTTCTACTTTCATAATCTTGATCCCATAAATAACTGCTTTAATTATATGCTGTTTTCAATTCTGGGATTCCATTTCCCCTTTGCCTTATTGTCATCTGTGACTTACAAAAATCTCATCTCTGGAATGCTCCCGGCACCTATCTTCTTTTCCTTTAATAAGATGGTGCTGAACAGCACTGGAGAATGTTATACAACTGTACCTACTGGTCAAGTGTAAAAGACACATACACACATATATAAACAATTGTGTATGTGTTGATAAGACATATAAAGATAACATAAATGTTATTATAATTTCAACAAGACCTTCTTTACTGCACGACAATGTTTCTCTGCCTGATCTGCTACTGAACTCCACAAGCTCTTCTAAGCATTTTCTTATCTCCTAAAATATCCCTGGACCACTTTTCTGCCACAATTTCAGCAGAGGACTTTACTTCATGTGTTATACTGACACACATGCAATCATAAGGCCATTCTTTGTGAATTTTTTCTCCTCATTCTATACTTTAAAATCATTAAACATACATTATCTTCAGTCTCTGTTGAACAGGTTGCCTTTCTCCTAACCAAAGTCAGTCCCTCCATTTGAGTCCCTGATTCATTCCTTCCCATTTCTTCCAATAGCTAGCAGTTTCCATTATCTCCTCTCATTAATTTTCAATATCTTCATATTATTGACTTGTCTCTGGTACTCTATTATGACTGAGTCTCTTCCACCCTGATGCAATAATATCAACAATCCTCTATTTGACCCTGCCTTTCTTTCAAAATGTCTTCCTTTTTACAGCTAAATTCCTAGCAAAAGCCATTATTGCTTGTTGCCACCCTTTTCTTTCCTCCTACTCATTTCTCTATTGCTTGAAACATGGCTTCTGTCCTCACACCTCTACAGAAGTTCTTTAAATTCAGGATTACCAGTAATCTCTTAATTGTTAAAGCCTATGTTCCATTCTCAGTCCTCATTCTTCATGATCTCTCTTCGTTGACAACCTTGATCTCCTGCCTTCTGTAATATTTTCTTCATCATGATTTTTAAATTATTCTTCTCCAAACTCTCTGACCACTATTTCTTGCTTTCCTTTGCTGATTAATTGTCCCTGTCTCAATCCTTAACCACAGGTGTTTTTCTAAGACTCTGTTTTGTGACCTGTTCTTTTCTGTTTGCACCTTCTCTTGGTGGTGTCATTAGCTCCCATTCATTGATGTATTATGTCTACATAGATGATTCCCAGATATAGCCAATTTTCATGTTTCTCCAGAGTTCCAGTTAAACCCCACCAAACTCTTGTTGGTTATCTGTATCTGGACATACTACAGGCATCTCAAAAACAGCCTGTCCAAAACTGAAATTGTCATCCCCTCCCCTAAACCCATACCTATAATAAATTTTCTCATTTTTGTTGAAAGTACAATCATCTATCTAGTCACCAAAGTCTGAAATCTCAATCATCTTTAATTTGTTCCTATTAATTATACCCCCATGATTATGCCTTCCATGACTGCCATTGAAACAATACTCAAGCTTTTCAATTTTTAACTCTACATATCCTTTCCTTCCCTCCCTCTCTCTCTCTCTCTCTCTCTCTCTCTCTCTCTCTCTCTCTCTCTCTCTCCTTATCCCCTCCTCAATTGGACCTTGATTTCATTTGTATATACAAAACTCCAGATGAGTAAAGACCCTCAATCAATGTAGAAATATGTTTCTTTTGCAACTTGGAATATTGGAGATTTGCATGGGTCACCAAAAGTTTAAGTGACTTGCCATATCACATAGTAGGTGTCAGAAGTGGGACTTAAAACCAGGCTTTAGTGATGCTATGAATACCTCTGTCCTTTATTCCATATTGCCTCTTTATATGTATCTTCTGAATCCATCCTCTGCTCTTTCTACACATGACTATGACCCTAGTTAAGGTTTTCATAGCCTCTTATCTGTTTTATTGCAAGACTCATAGATTCTAGTCTCTCATCTATAATTCAGCTTTCACATAGCTAAACAGATATTACTTCCAAAGTACAAGCATATCCACATCATAATTCTTCTGAAGAACCTTCCTTGGTTTTTCCCTAAGATAAAATACAAACAATTCAGGTTGGCATTTGTAGGATGGGCTCCTGAGTTGTTCTCCTAATTCTTTTCATTTTCATTAGCATATTGGTTTTCTATTCAGTTGCTACTTCTTCCCTCAGGGATCCAGATGACCCTGAGAATTTGATGATGTCTTATTATTGCCCATAAGTCTAAATCATCTTCATGCTTCTCCCTTTGATAATTCATTAATAACAATTAGTCAGCCACATTTAGTTAACTTTTAGGAAGGGCTATTTACTAAGGTGCTATGTTAAGAATGATTGACATAAACATCTACTCAAACCAGGGGGTACACTCTCTCATAAGTACTAACAGAGTCTACTCAAGTTTAGAATTCATTCAGAGTGCCTGAAAGTCTCTTTCTTTGTTTTAGTTTTCAAGATATTCCTTGCAGGTGTAGCTTTCTGTTATGACCGTTATAGAGACCTGAAGATATCTTTCCTCAGTGCGTTTAGCTTTTCCTTGGCTACCAATACAGACATTGCTACCAATCTTTGCTGTTCCTGTGATTCTGTTTGTATGGCAATGACAGGGCTAAATTTTCTAACCATCTGAAGTTCACAAGGTCAAAGGTGAGAGGGAGGCTTTTACTCTATCCCAAGCAATTTCCTCTCAGGGCCTCAGCACTGATCTCTCAGCTGCCAAACACTTGTATGATCAAATATAAACTATTTTTCTATTTTATACAAAATTCGCATGGCATGACCAAATTTTTTTTAGCCAATTCAAATATACTTTCTGTACAGTCATTTCATTTCATCTAATAGCTTTCACTCTTTCTAAACTGATTAACAAGGCTGATAGCATCTAATTTAATGCCATCAAATACTTGATTGATTAACAGAGATGTCTAGGCCTAGTTTATACTTAGTTTATTCCTCTGATTGATTAACTCATCTGAGAATGATAGTTACTTTAAGTGAGATGGGTTGATCAATTCATTCGATGTACTCCACACTTACACATTTAAATCCTTTCACAGTATAACTTCAGTCTGTGCTTCCAGAATACTGCCCTCTAGACATTACTTTTTATTTACTCCCCTACTTTTTGTTCCCTGAATGGGTTGCTACATCTCCTACCATTGTGCCTTGGCATTTGCCATTCCCATAACTGAAACACACTTCCCATAACTGGAACATACTGCTTTCTAAATTTCCCTTCTCAGAATATCTAGTTTCCTTTAAGGTTTAACTTATTTTCCATTTCAAATAAGAAGATTTTCCTGATGCCTTTAGTTTTTAGTGCTTGCTCCTTCCTCAAATTATCATGTATATATTTGCTTGCATGTTATTCTCCCCCAATTGAATATAGTTCTTTTATAACAGGAATTATTTTCCCTTTTATATTTCTATGTCCAAGGCACTATAATATTGTATTGAGTGGTATACAGTTTATTTTTTTGTTGTTGTATTGTGTCAGTGGTGAGCAAGGGTAGGCAAAGTGTATGGACAGTTCTTCCTTGAAGCTTAGTAATACAGGGGAGAAGAATATAGAATGATATTTTGAGGTTATGGAAGAGGCAGGAAATTTCTTAAGGATATGGGAATACTATATTTGTAGGCAATGGAGAAAGAGCCAGTAGAAAAGAAAACAGATTGAATATGAGAGAGGAAATATTCTCTCCTAATGAGATTCAATCATTCTCTGATTTATAGAGAAAATTTCTAGAGAAGATGGAATGTGATGGGGTGGGATGGTATGGTATCACTCACACGAAGGGAAGAGTTAACTTTGCAAAAAAAGGTGGGCCTCTTCACCTTTTAGCTTACCAAATTCAGGTAAGGGTGGGTAAAGACATAGAGATGCCTTGAGATGGGGGGAAATATTGATTCAGCAGCTATATGGAGGATAAATTGGAGAAGAGAGCAAATGAAAGTAAGGTGACAAAGTAAGAGGCTTTTGTAATTGACCAGGTGAGAAACAATGAGGACCCAAACTAGATAGAGGTTGTATGAATAGAGAAAGGCAGAAAAATGGGAGAAACATTGCAGAGGTAGGATAAACAAGACTTGGCCACTTTTGAGATATATTACTTGTGAGAGAAAGAAGAGTAAAAAATAAATTATTTCAAGACAACGGTCTTGAAACGGTCAACCTAGGTGACTAGAAAGATGATTATAGCATGTGTAATAATGGGGAAATTTGTAGGGTAGATGTGGTTGGGGAAAAAAAAATAATCACTTGAAAAATATGGGCTGTGTCATTGGAATACCTTAACTGGCTTGCAAGTTTGTTGGGGAAATCAAATGAGATTTATGCGAAAGTAATTTATAACTTGTCATATGCTATACAAATTTCATGTTTTATTTTTATTGATATAATTATGGTTGTTATTCATTGAGAATTTGATTTAGCAAGAATGTAATTTGATGAAATGATCAATATGCTTGAATTTAAAATTCAATTTAATAAACATTTGTCGAGTTCACATTATATCCAAGGCATGTGATGATTAGACATAATTAAAAAAGTGAATGTTAATATCACTTTTAAAAAAATTGGTACAGGTAAAAGTTGTGACTCTCAAGGTATTTCAATGTTTCTATGCAAAATATTTCTAAATTTAGACTACAAAATTTCATAAATTAATGGGTCTCATTGACACATTTTGCCTTCAGAGAGAAAACTTTCTACTCTCCTTAGTCGTGGGGATGGCAGGAAACTCTCACCTCTTTTAGTTTCTCTGACCAGGCTGCCATTGTAGCCATGTGATAACCAATTGAAGGTTTTCAATGAATGAAACCTAGCATTCAAATATCTGGTTTCAGGGAAATTTAAGGCCCAGATAATATAACAGCAGAATTTTCTTCATTTAAATGAACTGAATTTGATCTCCACATCCTTTGGATTTTTTTGGGGGGGACCCAGGGACCTTGTGTTTACAAATTTAAGAAGGCAGAACTAGATATATCTGTTTTATTGTAATCATCCTTTTCTAGACTTTTATACTTCTCTTCTTCTTTCCCCTTCCAAGCCTTGATTCCAAATGAGATTACTTAGAGTGATTGCAAATGGGTTAGAATCATTAGTATTCCATATCACATTTAGCAATAGTTTTATCATTACCTATCATGAAACATAAACTCACAGAGGGCAACAACTCAATTAGTGAGTTCGCCTTATTCAATATGTTACTAGCAACCTATGCTTAATAAACATTATTTGAATATCATGATGCTCAGGATAATGCAAATTGTTATTATCATTTTCTTAATGAAAAGATAACTGAACTCTCCACTACATCTCTTATTTCTTCTACATTTTCAACACTGAACAGTCTGCGCAGATTAACAAATGGTTGTCTAGAACTCCTTTCCTTGTTCTAATTAGAGACAGATTCTCAGTATCTTATTTGTATTTTCACTAAAAGTCTGTTGGTCACATCACATATTTGAGGTCACAAGTCTCTTCATTTTGTCTTTGGCCGAGCTTCCAGTACAGACAGCTTTTGAGAACTTATTAAACAAAACAAGATGCAACTTCACTAAATGACATTTTTTACATTCTCATAAAGCCACACAAATTTCACTCAGTACAAACTATGGCAACCTGCCTTCTGGGTCACACAAACCCAGAAGACAATATCACTCTGAACCCTGACCCCAATATTGGTTAATGAGATTCTTTTAGATTAAATGTTTGTTAGAATTTTATTTTTGTGAACTTGAATCCATTAGGGTGAAGCCATCTCAGCAGCCTTGGAACAATCTTTGCACTGCTTGTGACTTTCTTTTAAATCTGTGTGTTTTTATTTTAATAGGTCACAGCAACCAGAACAACAAACAACTATCTCAGTTCTTTGGATCCTAGGTGATGGAATTTTCTCCTCTCCAATTCTAGCTTCATCCTTTATATCTCAATGAATAGTAAAAGGATCTCTTGGCCTAGTATTAGTAACAGTCACAAAAAATCCTCCAAGATGCTGGCTCTTCAAAGGAACAGATACACTAAGGCAACTTAATTTTTTTTTCAGAGGATAACTTAAAACTGAAACACTTATTAGAGAACCAGAGTGTATAGTACAATTTTTATTGTCCCCATAAGGTGTCCCCATGAGGTGTGATTGCAAGCACAAATATCAGAAAGTATTTTGTTTGAAAAAATGTTTTTTTTTCCTTTGCTAGACCAAGGTGAATGTGTTTTGATGGGTGATAACTTCTATTAAAGAGAACCATTAGTTATAAGTTATGTATCAGCTAGAGTTGATGAAAAGGTTTTCTATTTTCATTGTATTATACTAAATAGGGGCTTTCTAGTATCACAAACAGTTCCAAGAATCTGAGATGTGTACACTTCTGAAATTTCTGGAGGAAGAAAAGTTAGCCCATTGCACTGTCTATTTCTCTATTCAATCACTATTACTGACCTTATATTAGGAAGAATATAGTCTGGTAAAATGCTGCAGAAAACTAACTGTATAATATGACTTTGTAATGATTAAAAAACACAATGAGATTACCTCGGTCTCTTCCAAGAAGCTTTACATTACCTATGAGGGTATGGGAATTACAAACATTCCTATCGGCAAATGAGATTGTTTTTTAATATAAAAAACATGTGCAAAGCCCTGTTATTCTCAAAACGGTTGTGAAAAGTATGCAAATATCTTAGGTCTCAAATATTAAGGTTTTCCATTTTCCCCTCCTAAATCCCCAATGCATACTTCTTTTCTTTCTGGTATGGGCAATATTATGAACCTTGGTGTGTTATCAAATTAAATTAAGATCAGAGTTAATTTTCCTTTGTTCCATATTCAGAAATTCACCTCTGCAACTTTGAGATTCAGGCTCTCCTTTTTAAAGAATATTCATGTGTATTTGAAGAACATTATGCATTCTCTTCTAAGTAGCACATCTATTTAAAAAACTATTTATAAAACTATATATTTTATAGGATAAATGAATACTGGTATGTATTTTTTGCTTTATTTACTTTTTAAACAATGTAAGCCTGGTAAGATTATTCCAAGTCCAGTTTCATTTTCTTTATATCTGGATAGAAACCAATTTTTTCACATATATCACAGAAGCTTTTATAATGATGACAAAATCCCTAACCAATATTTCATGCCTTAGACATAGCATACCTATTGAGACAGTGTGCTGTAGAGGACAGAGAACTGAACTTACAGTTAGGAAGACGTGTTCAAATGTAGCCTCAACATTATTAGTTTTATGACCTTTGACAAGTCTTTTCACATCTCTAAGTCTTAATTTCCACATCTGTTAAATGGGGATAATAATAGTACCTGCATATGATTGGAATGACGTGCATTTTGTTCCATATATCTTGGAGATTATAAGTATTTGGCATAGTGATATCCATTAAAATTTTTGTCCATGAATTTTGTCCAAGATATTATAGGCAATATTTAATCTGGTAATGATCTAGTTCTAATAGTTTATTGGTTGAATTTTACAGGGTATTTTGAAATCTGTATTGTCATATGGAAGTTTGTTGTTTTGTAGTCCGTGACAGATTGTAAGCTTTTCATGTATAAATCTTGCTAACAGGCCATATCTTTCTAAATCATAGGATTATATATATGGAGCTTGACAGGACCTTAGCAGCTCTTGATTCAAATGCCCTCATTTTATAGGTGCAAAAACTAAAGCACAGAGAATTTGGTAGGTGATACATTTTTTTACAAACTATTGTGATTTTTTTTTACAATATGTGCAATTGATTATCATTATCTCTAAGAATCACTAAATCTGGGCTACTTAAGAATAACACTTCTATAATTTCTGATGATAATGACTTGGTCTTGCATTGCTAACATAAAGCCCTTTATATCTACAAATGAATACATATGACTCAGGTGTTTGTCTGACATTTATTTCTTTATCAACATATTTCTGGTTGGGTCCATTTGGCCATCATCCATTGAAAGATTTTTTATTTCAATCTTGGAACTTAGCCATTTCATAAGCTCTTTTAGCAGGCAAATCCTGCATTTGGATTAAAAAAAAATACTAAGTACTTAAGTCAAGCACAGATGTAGCTAGATAATCGTTTTGATGAAAATGATGCTTCTTTTAAGTGAATTTTTGGATGTAAATGTGTCAATACCATCACTCTCAAAGAGTTGCCTTTCTTCTTGTCACCTCCTCCCAAGCTAATTCAGTTTTACACTGAATTCATATAACTATAATGTCCAGGGTATTGTACATTATAGTGCTAGCTTCTTTAAACCGTGTATGAAATACTGTGTTCATTTTTGGGCACCATATTTTAGGATGGATGTTGGCAAATCAGATTATTATTATTGAGAGTAAATAGGATTCAGCTCAATATATTTAGTTAATCATTTATTATGTGTCTGTTGTATCTACAGCACTGTGCTTAAAGAATTGTAACTGTGACATGAACTTTGTCCTCCTGGGGTTTATAGTCTGGTTGAGTGATAAGACACACATGCATACATACATGCATACATACATATACATATATACATATATGTATATATGGAGAAAGATACATATATACATAGATAGAATAAATTGATAGATAGATACAATGCAATCTTATGATGATGAAGGCATTAGATAATGAAGGATTTGAAACCATATCATAGGAATATAGATTGAAAGAACCAGGTGTTTTTAGGATGAAGAAGTGGCTGGCATGAAAGGGATTTCAGCCTCATAATGATGATAACACATGAACAGGTATGATTTCTATTTGCTACAATTCATAATATATCACAGGGGAAGGCACTCAAAATCAAAATATAATAGGGTTGATAGAAAAACATTTAACCCAGAGATGAGAATATTTAATGGTGACTGCAGGAAGGATCTAAACTAACAGTAATGAATTGTCTAAAGAAAAATATTTATTTGGAAAAAGAGGTAATTTCAATTAGATGAGTCCAATAGTGGAATGATATGACTCAGAAAACAGTCAGTCTTCAATCCATTGGTGTGCTTTAGCCAATGCTAGAATGCTAGATGTAGTATTTCTTTTTTGTTTGTTTGTTTGTTTTGTTTTGTATCTCTAGCACCTAGAAAAGTTCTTGAAATGACCAAGTATTAGTCAACTGTTAAGAGCTTAATAGATTCTTGTGTTTTTATGTACATATGTATGTATATTTGCATGGGTTTGTACTTAATAAAAGCTAACCAAATTTTTGCTTTAAACCAAAATAAAGAATTAGAAATAATAGATAAACCCTGTAGAAAGGCAGATACTGTCTCAGTATATTGGAAACATTTCAATAAGAACTGTCTAAAGGTATAATCAAATACTTCAGGAGGTAGTGAGTCTCCCATCCCTGGGCATGATTGATTGCCACTTGTGTGTATGCTGGAGAAGGGAATGATTATATGAATTCAGAGGTCCCTTGTAACTCAGATTCTAGTGATTCTAGATGTGTCCTGAAAACAGGATTAGAAAAAATAGAATAGGAAAAGATCAGTAGAAAACTTTTTGTGATAATGTGAGACAAAGATAGCACTCTTAAATAAAAACAATATAGACTATCTCCCTACAAATTTAAAAGTTTTAATCTATATTACTAAATCCTTTATAAAAGCTGATGCTATGGTCAAATTGATTAATTTAGTTTTCATCCTTTTCACTTTACTATTTTAATATTTTCTGTTCTTACCAATGAAAAAAAGAGGTATGGAAAGTGTGGCTTTATAGACTGGAAACTCCCAAAGTGGATAGGAAGTCCCTATATCACAACTAATTATATTTTTAAAAATATGTGGAATGTTGGTTTTGTTAATAAGCAATTTAATGCTATTCAGTTGGAAGCAATTAGAGAAATACTATTTTTGTACTTATTTTTTAATTATTTTGAATTGAAGAACCTGCCATATGCATGAAAGGTTTTTTTTCCTTTCATTATTTTCCAGAAAGAACTCAATTGCCTATGCTACAAGTATAGGGGAACTGGTTATATTTTTTGGCATGCTGAATGGATGGGGAACTCACAGCTGGAAAGTGGTTCACATAAATATAAGCACCATTGAACTTTCCAAATCAAGTTCACATATAAAATGGGTTGTAATGCAGTTAAAAATAGAAAAGCAACAGTTTAATGGAAAGAGAAAGCTTTTGTATCAAGGTTCTGTGATAAATGTTTTATATCCAAGATAGATAAGAAGTGATTTAAATTTATGATATTAAGAATCATTCACCAATAGCTAAATGGTCAAAAATATGTACAAGTAGGTTTTTTTTTATTAGCGTTAATGCACTGTTAGTGGACCTGTAATCTAGTCAAGTCATTCTGAAAAGCAATTTTGACCCATACCTCAACAGGCACTAAATTTTGCATATCCATTTACCCATGGGTAGCATTTCTATGACCATACCTCAAACATATCAAAGAGGAAAAAGGACCCATATGCACAAAATATATTACAGCAGCTATTTTCATAGTAGCCAAAAATCTGATGCCCACTTACTGGAGAATGGGTAAAGAAATAATGGTATAGGAATGTAATGGAATATTATTGTACCATGAGACATGAAGAGAAAACAGAAAAAAAAACTATATGGACTAATGCTAAGTTAAATGATCAGAAGAACCAAGAGAATGATTTGTACACTGCTGATAAAATTATAAACAGAAAAAAAAACTTAAAAAACTTTAGAACTCTGATCAATGCAAAGATAATCCATGATTCTAAAGGACTGAAGATGCAGCACACTAATTGCTTCCTGACAGAGAGATACAAAATGGAACATATAGTTTTTGGGCACAGCTGATGAAGGAATTTGCTTTATTTGACTATGCATGTTTGCTACAAAAAATTTTTTTTAGTTGGGAGAGAGTTGGAGAGAGAATAAATTATTGTTAATTAATTTTTAAAAAGCTAAACTGCATTGAAATAACACAATCATGTATGATAAAATGGGAAAGCACAAAATTATAGTCCACTAGCTTTTTTCTTTTCTTTCTAATTACCCATTCAATCTGACCTGTATGGTATGAGTAGTTTCAAGGCTACCTCTAAGCCTAAGTAACCCATTCTTTTTTAAACTTTTTAAATGTTATCATCAGCAGAGCTGAGCTGAGGGGACCCTCAGGAGAGGAGGCATTTTTTTTTCTTCTCCACTTACAAAACTGCTGTCCCCTATTGTGGGGGAAATAAAAGAGTGGTTAATTATAGCATGCTTCCAAATGTATGCCTTCTGGACCATTTATTTTATTCCACTTGACCTTACAAGTGTTAGTTAAAAGGAACATGCTTAAGATGGCAGACTAAGATTCTAATTATTGAGAGAGAATCACAGAATATTAGGATTTGAATATTTTAGGGATTTTTTTTCTCATGGCATGAACTAATCAGGTAACTACCCCAATCTTTACTTCATTTTTATTATGAGTTTGTGTGTGCATGTGAGTGTGAGTGTGTGTATGTGTATGTGCACGCATGTGTGTTTGTATGTGTGTCTGTGTACAGACACCTTTCCAATCAGTTTTCTTTTCTTTCTATGCTCAGAGCAGTTAGAGACACTGAAATTTGTCAATGTTAGAAGAAATACCATTGTTTTATTAATTTTTAAAACATTTTTAACATGTGTTTTTAAAGCTTTGGGTTACAAATTTTCTCCCTTCCTCCCTCCCCACCCACCCTCTTTGAAAAGGCAAGCATCATGGTACAGGTTATAGATGTGTAGTCATGCAAAACACTTCCATAGTAGTCCTGTTGTGAAAAACTAAGTATTTCCCTTCATCCTATCTCGCCCCCCATTTATTCCACTTTCTCTTTTGACCTTGTCCCTCCTTAGAAGTATTTGCTTCTGATTATCCCCTCCCCCAATCTGCCCTCCCCTCAACCCCCTGCTCTCTTGTTCCCTTCCTCCCTATTTTCCTGTAGGGTAAGAGATTTCCATACCCTATTGTGTATGTTATTCCTTCCCTAAGCCAAATCCTATGAGAATGAGATTCACTCATTCTCTCTCACCTTCCCCCATTTCCCCTCCATTGTAAAAACCTTTTGTTGTCTGTTTCATGTGAGATATTTTACTTCATTCTACTTCTCCCTTTCTCCTTCTCCCAGTACAATCCTCTCTCACCCCTTAATTTTATTTTCCAGATATCACCCTTTCATCTTCAACTCAACTCTTCAACTTCATCTTCAACCTGTGCCCTCTATCTATCAATCCATATATACATATAATTTTTTCCCCTCCTACTACCCTAATACTGACAAAGGACTCATGAGTTACAAATATCATCTTTCCCTGCAGGAATGTAAACAGTTCAACCTTAATAAATCTCTTATGATTTCTCTTTCCTGTTTGCCTCTTCCATGTTTCACTTGAGTCTTATATTTGAAGGTCAAATTTTATATTCAGCTATGGTCTTTTCCACAGGAATGCTTGAAAGTCCCCTACTTCACTGAATGGCGATTTTTCCCCTGAAGGATTATATTCAGTTTTGCTGGGTAGGTGATTCTAGGTTGTAGTCCTAACTCCTTTGCCCTTTGGAATATCGTACTCCATGCCCTCCTGACCCTTAATGTAGAAGCTGCTAAATCTTGTGTTATCCTGATTGTGTTTCCACAGTACTTGAATTGTTTCCTTCTGGCTGCTTGCAATATCTTCTCCTTGACCTGGAAATTCTGGAATTTGGCTACAACATTCCTAGGAGTTTTCCTTTGGGGATCTCTTTCAGGAGGTAATCAGTGGATTCTTTCAGTTTCTATTTTGCCCTCTGGTTCTAAAATATCAGGGCAGTTTTTCTTGATAATTTCTTGAAAAATGATGTCTAGGCTCTCTTTTTAGATCATGGCTTTCAGATAGTCCAATAATTTTTAAGTTCTCTTTCCTGGATCTATTTTCCAGGTCAGTTGTTTTTCCATTGAGATATTTCACATTCTCTTTTATTTTTTCATTCCTTTGGATTAGTGGTACAGTGCTTTGATTTCTCAAATTGTCCCTAGTTTCCAATTTCTCCATTCTAATTTTTAAGGAAGTATTTTCTTCAGTAAGCTTTTGGACTTCCTTTTCCATTTGGCCAATTTTGCTTTTTAGGGCATTCTTCTTTTCATTGGCTTTTTGAACCTCTTTTGCCATTTGGTTTAGGCTATTTTTTAGGGTGTTATTTTCTTCAGTATTTTTTTGGGTCTCCTTTAGCATCACTCTCAGCTTTTCCTCTACTTTTCTTACTTGCTTCTCAAAATCCTTTTTGAGCTCTTCCATGGCCTGGGACCAATTCATATTTTTCTTGGAGGCTTTGGATGTAGGAGCTTCGGCTTTGTTGTCTTCTTCTGGTTGTATGTTTTGATCTTCTTTGTCATCAAAGTAAGATAATATAGTCTGACTTTTTTTGTGCTGCTTGCTCATGATCTCAGCCAATTACTTGAGTTATAGACTCTTTGTTAAGGTAGGAGTCTGTTTCCGGTGTGAAAAATGTGTTGTCCCAAGCTTCAGGGGTTTTGTGCAGCTGTTTTCAGAGATACTTTTAGGGACCTGTAAATTTTCAGTTCTTCCAAGGTGCTATGATCGAGGGCAAGGTGTTTACTCTTTTCCTGGCCTGTGCTCTGGTCTGTGAGCACTCTTTTCTGTCTTGGAACTGTGAGGAGGGTTTCCTTTCCACAGCCACTACAAGCTCCATCACGTCAGAGCTCCTCCTCACCCCAGTACCAATACCCAGAACTGTGGCCCAGGTCTAAGCATGAGCAAAGCAAGAGAATCCTCCACCAGCAGAGAGATCTCTGCAATCCCCCTTTGATCAGCCACTCGATTCCCCTCAGTCTGTGGGCCAGAAGCTCAGAAAGCAGCCACTGCCCCAAGGAATGGGGCTGGGATCCTGCGTTCCTCTCACCACCGCAGTCACAGACTTTTCCTACTGACCTTCTAAGTTGTCTTTGGCGTTCGTGGGTTGAGAAGTCTGGAAGCTGCCACAGCTGCCTGCAATTCAGTCCTCTGAGGCCTGCTCCAGGTTTTTTAAGGCCTGCGTGCCTGTGCCAAACTGCGCTCCTCTCCCCACCTGTTGCGATATACCTTTCTAATCAACCATCCAGGCTGTCTTTGACTGGAGATTTGTTTCACTCTGTCTTTTTGTGGATTCTGCTGCTTTAGAATTTGTTTAGAGCCATTTTTATAGGTATTTGGAGGGATTTGGGGGAGAACTCAAGCAAGTCACTGCTTTTACTCCCCCATCTTGGCTCCACCCCCCAACCATTGATTTTTAAGATGAAAATGCTCACCATTCTCACAACTAAACTACAGAGGCCAGACATCCTTCACCTGAGATTTCCAAAGTACAGGTGAATCTCTAATGGGATCTCCTCAAAGTTCTGCTTTCCAGGTATTGTGTAGGGTTCCTATCACCTCCCTCCAAAAGCATAAATGCTTGAAGTAGTTTAAGCACATCTATAGCAAAGTTCACCTAATGAGAAATAGTAATTAGCAACTGTTGAAAGACTTAAATTGACTCATAACTCCTCAGTTTAATGGGTTACTGAAAGAGACAAAAATGTGTTGCTAAAGTGGTAGGATGAAAACCAGGATAATGTGCTGTGTCTGATATTGAGGGAGGATGAAGTATCTAGTAGAAACTGGTGGCCAACTATTTTGACAGGTGCAGAGAGAACAAAGAAAATGGGGCCAAAACAGCTGAGCAACAAAGCAAGCAAATAATAACAAAAATCATCGAACTTGATAATTAGAGGCATTGAAGATCTTAGATAACTTCTCATTTCTCTGCATATTATTTCACTTGGTGATCTCATCAGCTCCCACAAGTTCAAGTGTCATCTCTATGGAGACACTTTCCATTTCTACATGAAACTCTTACAAAACTCTGAGAATCTTTTGCCCAGCTTACACCCACATTGTTGTGTCTCCAAAGAAAGCTACACTTACCTCTCAGGTCTCTAAAGGCATCCTGCTTGTCCATATATCTTCAAATATGACAGCTCAAGCCTCCATACAGGCGTACTTGTCCTTGATGTTAACTGCCAATGATTAATAATGATTAATACCCTAGTATAATTTAACTAATCCACAATAATTTTATTGAGCAGGTATATCAAGAAATCAGAAAGATTCCTCCACCAAACTGGAGTGGCACCTTTATCTCATCTTTCATTTTAGTCCTTGAAAAGTGATGCATGAAATATAAAGCAGTTTCTGCAGAGCATTTTCCCCACCAGGTCCTTTTTTAAAAGATGAATTTAATTTTATTTTAAGTTCCAAATTCTTTCCCTCCATCTCCTCTTCCCATTAAGAAGGCAAAAATATATTGTTCATTTCACAAGTGAAATCACATGAAAAATATTTCCACATTAGCCATATTCTGAAGAAAAAAAGAAAGAGAAACAATATATGCTTCAATCTGTATTCTAGGATCCTCATTTCTCTGTCTATAGGTAGATAGCATTTTTCATCATGAATCTTTTTGAATAGTGCTTGGTCATTGTGTTGATCAGTTACTAAGTCTTTCCAAGTTGACTATGTTTAAGATATTTATGTTACTGTGTAAATTATTTCCCTAGTTCTGCTTATTTCACTTTGTATCAGTTGTTAGTACCAGTTTTCCAATGTTTTTCTGAAACCATTTATTTCATCATTTCTTAGAGCACAATAGTATTCCATCACACTCCTATAACATAACTTGTTGAGTCATTCCCTAATTGATAGGCATTCCTTCCATTTGCAATTATTTGCCACTACAAAAAGAATGAATACAAATATTTTTGTACATAATTTGTACATTTTGCTTTTTCTTTTATTTCTTTGGGACTACTGACCTCACAGTGGAATTACATGGTCAAAGAGTATATACAACTTTATAGTTCCTTGAGCATGGTTTCAAATTGTTCTCCAGAATGATCAGACTAGTTCAGAGCTATACCAATAGAACATTTGTGCACCTTTTATCCCTTATCCCCTCTAGTATTTGTATTTTCCTTTTCTGGCATCTTAATTAATCTGATAGATGTGAGGTGATACCTGAGTAGTTTTCATTTCAATTTGTTTAATTATGAGTGACTTAAAAGCATTTGTCATGTGATTATTGGCAACTTTGATTTCTTCCTCTGAAAACTGTGTGTTCATATCCCTTGGCCATTTATCAATTGGAAAATGGCTCATATTCTTATAAATTTGCCTCAATTTTCTATATATTTGAGAAATGAGATCTTTATCTGAGAAACTTGTTGCAAAGATCCTGCCCACCAATTTTCTGCTGTTGTCCTTTGGCATCATTGTTTGTTTTGGTGAAAAACTTTTATATTTTATGTATAAATCAAAATTTCCATTTTAACTTCCATGAACCTCTTTATTATTTGATTATGAATTCTTCTACTATCTATAGATTTGAAAAGAAACTTATTTCATGTTCCACTAATTTGCATATGATATCACCCTTTTTGTGGAAATCAAGTTTTGAAGTCTGACTTTTGATTTTTCGACTCGTTTCCCTACGCAAGGTAGAGTTTTATGGTCAGGTTTTTTTTCACTATTGTTTGTTCATTTTTCTTGCCTATTTCTTGACTTTGGACTTCATGTCAGAGTTGGGTTTGGCTCACTTCTGTAGGGGAGGGTTTACTAACTTAAGTTTCTGTCTTTTATATCCTTCTCTTGCTTTCACAGCTTGGTCTGGGGTACTATTAGTTTTCAGTGATTCTTAACTGGTATGATCAGGGGAGAGGTCTCCTTGCTACTCTCCTAGTCTTCTCTCTGGTCTTTCATGGATCAGGCATTTGTTCACAACTAAAACAGTCCCTCTCTTCAATGGAATTATAATCTGCAACTGGGTAATGAGCAACAGAGCTGTTAGACCCAGACTGCCACTCTCATCCCTAGAACTGGGTAATGGGGACAGAGCTGACAAGTGGCACATGATCCTGTACATACTGCTCCTATAAGGGTTTTGTGGAATTTCTTTCTGCCCAGGATTTCAGTCTCCTCACCATCCTTTAGTGCTAGACTGCTTCTCACTGTTGCTGCTATCACCATGGCTCAGAGCCTCTTTTGCTGCACTGAGCTCCTGGACAGCCATCAGCCCAATGTCAGCAAAGTTCTCTATATATTTGTAAGTTATCTTTAGGTGTAAATTGACTCACTAAGAAATATTTCTTGGCTTCTCCACTCAATATATTTGGAGCATTCTTTATGTTATTGTGGTAGAAACTTTTGGGGAGCTACAGCAAAGTTGCTAAGTCCTCATTCCATCATCTTGACTCTGTCCTACTAGTTCTACAAAATCAACTGATGAGTTCTTTTCTCCTCTACCATTAAGCTGGATCAATTAGATCAACCTTCAGAACCTTAGCATTTGTTTCACCTATGCTTAGCCACTAGCAAATCTTTGTATGGAGTTCAGCTTTATCATTTCTCTCACTTGTTATTTTTACCTTTTGAAGTTCAAAGCTATCACCATTACTCCATTAGCTAAAAACAGGGAAGAATAGATACAGTAAAGACACTATTAAGAGCAAAACAATGTGTTCACAGGCCATTGGATGGCAGTTCTGGTGGGGAGATAAAGATCTATGGTATCTTCCTCTACAGAGAGTTTATAGCAGTCTTTGTCTTCTCACTTGAACAGAGGTAGGCAACACTGACCAAGAAGCTTACTTTGACTAGCAATGCCTTTGAATGCATCTCAGTTCTAGATCATCAGTCCATCCAAACTCTGTATTTTCATCACATGGAAGGCAGATGAAAACCATTTACAGAATGTTTGCATATACCCCAAAGTTCATGTGAGCATTGTACCAGTCATGCATAGTGTGTATGCTCAATAAAAGGTGGGATTATTGGGTAGACAAGTCACTCCCATTACATACATATCTAGTTAATGTTTCTCTACAGAGTTACAGTCATACATCATTAACTGCCTCCTAGATATATTGCACTGGATTTCCCACATATATCTCAAACTAAACATGCCCAGAACATAACAAAATATATTTCCTCTAAAATTCTTCCTTCTTCCAAATTTCTTTTTTTTCTTTTTAAATATATTTCATTTATTTTGTTAAATATTTCCCAATTATATGGAAAAGATTTTGACATTCATTTTAAAAAGTTTTGCAATTTACATACTCTACCTCCTTTTTAACTTTCCCTTCTTCTTGAGAAGATAAATAATTTGATATGGATTATACATGTGAAGTCAGGCAAAATACATTTCCATACTAGCCACGTTGCAAAAAAAAAATAAAAACAAGTAAGGCAAAAAAGTATGCAGTGATTTGCATTCAGAGTTCATTAGTTCTCACTCTGGAGGTGAATAGTATTTTTCATCATGGGTCCTTTGGAATTGAATTGCCTCATTGTTTTGATCAGAGTAGTTAAGTCTTTGACAATTGATCATTGTTACAATATTGCTGTTCCTGTGTATAATGTTCTGGTTCTGATCACTTTACTTCTCATCAGTTCATATAAGTCTTTCCAGGCTTTTCTGAAAGCATCTCTTATATCCTAATAGTATTCCATCATAATAATGTGCCATAACTTATTCAGCCATTCCCCAATTGATAGCCATCTCTTTGATTTCCAATTCTCTGCCACCATAAAAAGAGCTGCTACAAATATTCTTGTAAATAGGTCCTTTTCCATTTTCTTTGATCTCTTTGGGATACGTATCTGGCAGTGATATTTCCGGGTCAAAAGGTATGAACAATTTTATAGCTCTTTGGGCATAGTTCCAAATTGTCTCCAGAATGGTTGGACTATTTCACAACTCCACCAACAGTGCATTTAGTGTCCCAATTTTTTTGCATTTCCTCCAGCATTTGTCATTTTTCTTTTCTGTCACATTAGCCAATCTGACAGGTGTGAGTGATATCTCACAGATAATTTTTCCCATTCTTCTTCTCTCTTCCCCCTTCTCCCAAGGCATTCCTCTTTCTCATCTATTCATTTTTTTACATCATCTCAATGTAATCAACTCACTCTTATGCCATCTTTCTATGTAGTATCCTCCTAACTCCCATGAAAATTATAAAGTTCTTATAAGTTACATTTACCACAGGGTCATATAGAAATGTAAACAGTTTAACTTTATTGAGTTTCATGATATCTCTTTCATGTTTAACTTTTTATGCTAGTATCTGAGTCTTGTAATTAAAAGTCAAATTTTCCATTCAGCTCTGGTCTTTTCATCAGGAATTCTTGAAGTCCTCTATTTCATTAAATTAAATTAAATTTCATTAAGTATCCAGTTAAGATTATAATAAGCATAATTATAATAATAAGAGATTATGCTCAGTTTTTCTGGGTAGGTTATATCTTGGTTGCAGTCCTAGGTCTTTTGCCCTCTAGAATATTATATACCTCCACTCCTTTAAAATGGTCACTGTTAAATCTTCTGTAATCCTGACTATGGCTTCACATTATTTGAATGGTTCCTTTCGGACTTCTTGAAATGTTTTGTCTCTGACCTAGTAGTTCTGGTTATAATATTTTGGGGAGTTTTCATTTTGAGATCTCTTTCAGCTGGTGACTCTTTAAATTTCTATTTGACACTCTGATTCGAGGATTTGGGGGCATTTTTTTCTTGATAATTTCTTGAAATATGATTAGGCTCTTTCTTTGATCTGTCAGATCTGGTTGTCAGATATTCCAATAATTCTTTAATTATCTCTCCTTGATCTGTTTTTCAGCTCGATTGTTTTTCTGATGAGGTATTGAACTTTTGCTTCTATTTTATTTTTATGCTTTGAACTGTTTTATTGTTTTTTTTTAGTCATTAGCTTCCACTTGCTTAATTCTAATTTTTAAATAATTATTTTCACTGGTGAATTTTTGTACTTCCGTTTCCATTTGGCCAATTCTATTTTTAAGGTAATATTCCCTTCAATATTTTTGTGCTTCTTTTCCCAAACTATTAAATTTTTTTCATATCTTTCTTCCTTTACTCTTATTTCTTCATCTAATTTTTCCTTTACCACTCTTATTTGATGTCGAAAATATCAAGATATTAGAAGACACCCTGTTTTCCAGAGCTAAGACCCATCAATCAGGTTGTGCTCTGCGTTTGACATAACAATAATCATTTGTGGGGGCAGCTAGGTGACACAGTGGATAGAACACTGACCCTGAAGTCAGAAGGACCTGAGTTCAAATTTAGCCTCAGACCAAACATTTGACACTTACTAACTGTGTGACCCTGGGCAAGCCACTTAACTCCAATTGCCTAAACAAAACAAAACAAAACAAAACAAACAAATAAAAAAACAATAATCATTTGGCCTCAACCTCTGGATGATCTCAGCCACAGAAAAATCCCAGAATTGTTTCTGCTTGTGTAGCCCTGCTATGAATCAAACTTGTCTCATTGTTGCTGTTACCCCTCATTGTCAGGGCTATAGCTTGCTGTGTAGCCACTGATATAAGTATTGAGATCTTCTACTTGGGATGGGGCTTTGGCACATGTGTTCTTGCTTGCAAGCTGTTTCCCTTACTTTGAAATTAAACTTCTGTTTGATCCCTAACTCTCCTGTCTCTAGTCTGCTTTGTTTGACTCCAGCCACCTACAGGCTAGAGGCTGGTTCTGTCCAGCTGGCATTAATTGGTGTCAGAAGTGGGATTAGTCATAGAATTGGGTCATTGGATTCTCCAGTACCAATGGTAATGGACTAGACACCACCAGAGATTTATTTCTCTGGAGTCCTATCCCCACCTGGTGAGTCTTCTGCCCTTTTATCTTCCCCAATCCTCTGAGCTTTGCTTTGGTTGAGCTGGGTGTTCTTTGTGAGGAAAACTCCAGGGTCCCTCCCATGATCCAGTTTGTTCTGGATCACTCTGGTAAGGACACACTTCTTTTAATTGTATAGCTCTGTTAATTGGCCTCTCTGCACACCTCTGTAAAATTGCAATTATGTACCTAACTGCATGCCTCAGTAACTTGTGTGCCTCAGCTGAAACAGTTAAAATTAGAATTGTAATTGTGTACTTTGTTAGAATTCTCTCTGTCTGTATCTGTCTTGTTTTGTCTGTATTTGTGTCTTTGTAAAATGTAAAATGTCTGTGTCATGTTTGTGTTATGAGCTAGATTCGGTTACCTTGAAAGATTTAAAATGTAGCCAGTCAGATTAAACTTCTAAGGGATATAGCCAAAGAGTTTAGAATACTGGGAAAGAGTAATGAACATCCTAAATCAGATTCCCAAATAAAGGTGCTAAAAATGTTGAAAAATATGTAGGGAAACTTAAATTATGTTCTGCCTTCCAACCGTGTAATTCACAACTCAGGGCCTACCTGGTGGGGTGGAGGGCAGTAGATGTAGTGGGTCCTCCCACTGGCAGTGGCCCCAATAGCTCTGTGCCCCTGGGCATCCTGCAGCTGACCCCTCTAGGCAAGCCTGGAGGCATCAGGTGCAGTACAACCTGTCCACTCTGCCACAGCAGCTGCAAGTGGACCCAGGCCCAGTAATGCCTACCCCCAAAGTTGTAACTGTCAGAGAGTCAGGCCCCATGGTGAGCAACTACTTTGCCCTGTCACCAGGAGCTACCACCATTAGGAAGGTCCTGGCACCAGCCACTCTAGCCCCTGTGATTCCCATTATGCAGAAACCACCATCTACTGCGCCCCCCAAAACCTAGTCAGTGCAGACTCAACCCTTGGCAGGCCCTTCCAAGCTGCTGCCTGAGAAGGTCCTGGTGGCACTGGCTGACCTAATGTAGCAGCATGAGGTGAAGGGAGGCAGCCAGCCTCTGCCATTGGTGAACCCAATCTTTTCTGTTCTAGTTGCAGAAATTTATTAGTTGTGTAATCTTAGGCAAGTTATTTTATCTCTGTTTATCCCAGTTTCCTGATCTGTAAAGAGAAAAATAATAATGGTACCCACCTTCCAGGGTTGTTGTGCAGATCAAAATAATATAATGATTGTAAAGTGCTTAACACAAGGACTGGCATACAGTAAGCACTACATTATTATTATTTCTTTAATTGAATGTGATTATTCTATACCTGATAACTCTAAAGTGGTTTCAAAATGCCAAAGGTAATAAGATATGATTTTTATATGTGATAATTTGGAAATGCAATTGATGTCATCTGAAGTTTATTATTTGTGCTACTATAGCATTTTAAAATTCTCCTATGTTGTGAAATTTGAGAGACCACTGTAATAGAAGTACTGTTAGACAAAACAACTTTTTTTAATTTGGATGCTGTTACACATGAATTGGATTTGACTGAAAGTGCTCCTCTCCACTCACAGACTATGACAAATGGAGTTGCCTAGTGGTGTCTATTCCTGTGTCTAGTGCTAGCACAGGGGTTCCAACCTGTAGCCTCTTTCTGACCAGTTGCCAGATCCCCTCACAACTTCTGGCTTAAGGGCTCCTAAACCTGCAGTTGCTTCTGTTGCCACCACCTGCTCCTACCAATGGCATATCATTCATGTGGGCTCTGGGCTAAACTCCATCCCTGTGTCACAGATCTCTCTATTTGACCTTCTAAGTTGTCTTGGACTGGAAGAATGTCTCACACTGACCTTTTGTTTTCTCTGCCACTCCATAATTTGATTTGAGGCATTATTTTAAAGTTCTTTGCAGGCAAATGTTGGGAGAGTTTGCCTGAGTGCTTCTTCCTTTCCTCCATCTTTTCAAGGGAACTACCAGTCTTCCAATTATCCATGCTCTCAATCTCATTCTCCTTAACTGGACTCTTTACTTCAACTTACTTTACATAGCCAATCTCTTGCTAAATCTTGTTATTTCTACCCTGGAAACATTTCTTGTATATTGACTCTTTAATCCACTCACACAGCCATCACCTAGTGCAGGCTCTTACCTCTTCTTACCTAGACTTTTGTAATAACCTTGAAATTGTTCACCCTACCTCAAGTCTCTTCCCACTAAAATTCGTTCTCCAGTAAATTTCTAAGATGATTTTTCTAAAGCATAGATCTAGTGACATCAAGCCTCAGTTTAGTGAATTTCAGTGGATATCTATTATCTCTAAGATCAAATATAAACTCTGTTTGGAAGTTAAAATTTCTCAGGGCACAGGAGAAGGTAGATAAGATCAGGGCTGAGGTCAAAGTGCTTCCCTCCCTCAACAGACTTATTTTCAGATAATATATTTGGCAAGCTTTTCACTCATTTACCACTAAGAGGAATCCCTTAAAAATTAACTCTCCGTTTTCCACCAATAGCTGTTTGGTTTTGACTCCAAGGAGAACCATGTCTTCCTCAGAAAAACCTGATCACCTGAAATCTCATCATCATGCTGATTGACTCAGTTTTTGATGCTGAACACCTTCTCAGCTCCCTCAGTTGCCTCCCCCCACTTTGATTGGAGTGCTGAAGGGAAGAGTAGTAAACTCTTCCTGAAGTCATCTCTTATTTAGGGATGGGATGTGACCTTTCAGGATTTACAGGTAACTCTCCATTTTCTATCAGCTTCTTAGCTTGGTTTCAACTCCATGGACCATCTTACCCTGATGCCCAGGGCCCTCTAGTGCCCCTCTCCCACTTTTTCCAGCTTCTTGTTATATATTATTTTCCCCTATTAGATTGTAAACTCCTTGAGTGCAGTAATTATCTTTATTTTTCTCCTTTATATCCTCACCTTTTAGCACAGTGCCTGGAACTTAGGAACTTAGTAACTGTTCATTAAGTTGAATTGAATCCAAATCTCTTAGGCCCAAATTGACTTGATATTTCATAAATGACTTCTAAAGTAGGACCAAGTACCTTTGTCTAATCCCAACAGGTCTCTTTTGATCATTTTTTTAAATTACATTTAGTTGAAAGGAAGGGTTCTTAACCATAGACCCCTGCTCTGTGGACAGATTTTAAAGGGTATATGAACTTAGATGAGGGAAAATAACATTCTGAAAAGTTTCATTTACTCCTAACTCAAATTTAACATTTCTTATAATTATAATAATAATAATAAAAACCATTTTTCCCCTGAGAAGTGGTCCACAGACTTCATCAAACTGAAAAAAGAGGTGCATTACACAGAAGATTAAAAAAAAAAAAACCCGGTTTAAAATATTGACTGATGTATTGAGACATATTCTCTCCTCCTTAAAGGATCATTCACTTTAAATGGAATAGGGTGATTAGATTTACTCAATTAAGCCAACTCTCACACTTACTGATATAATTGTTTCATCTGTCTACTCAGAGCCTTTTAGTAATTTCATATTTCCTTCTAAATAAATCACAAAATCTTTAACCTGTCACTCAAAGTTCTTCTCAGCTAGGTTTCTCCTTGTCTTTGTAGTTTTATTTCTAATTTCTTTTTGTCCACTACATGCTAATCAAACCTAATTACCTATTGTCCACTTTACAAGCCATGATTTCACAACTTTGCTTATGTTATTCCTTACTTGCTGAATTATTATTTTTCGCTCCCACAATACAAAGTATATCACTTTAACTTTTTCAAGGACCAGCTTAAGTGACTCAATGAAGTTGTTAGACATCTGTGTACTTGAAAATGATTTTTCCTTCCTGATCTCTTTTTTCTTTTCTTCTATTTTTATATCATTGTTTTGAGGTTACATATTTAACATACGATTAGCCCACATTTGTATGTGCATTATATCTCCATTAGATTGTATATTCTATAAGTGTAGCATCCATATATTGATTATTTTTAGTGACTGCCACAGTGCTTTGAACGTGGTGGGCACCTAATAAATTGTGTGAAAAATTAAAGAAATTAGGTGAAGTATTTCCAGTAGAATGTTGTATTGTTCTGTTAATAAAACACATTTACTATTCCTTTCTTGCCACAACAATTTAGTCTGATGTATGGTTTGTATACATAACATACATTCAACCCCTATACTATCATTAGTAAACCTTGAAGGTGAGTAATTGTATTTTAATAGGAGGCTCACAGATTGGCAAGTAAATATTAACTTCCCATTAAAAATACACTATTAAAGGTACCATTTTATCTATTAAACAAAGTTAGCATCCTTATGATATTTTAAATATCTTTCAGAATTGGTTAGTGATATTCTTCTTCTATCTCAATTATTATCTCTTATTTCACTTCCTGAAAATTCAAAAGAGCATGTTTCTCTATTGTACCTATCTTGTTTCCTTTTGTGGAATTATGGAAGAGTAGAAATAAATACACATCTCTAAATGCAAGTTCTCTTTTTTACTAAGAAAGAAAGCAGAAATTTGCAGTGTAGAGGCAAGGACATAATTCAATTTCTTTGTAATGTTGTTTTTATTGAGAGTGAAAGCGGTTAAATAAAATGCTAAAAAATGAGTAGACTTCAATCCTGAAATTTCTGTGGAACAACATATTTTATAATTTATACAAAAGCTAAAATATAGACTCTAGAATGGTGAGCCTTTTGTTCCCCTTCAGTTCCTATGCCCTTTCATTTCTACATAATTTGAAACCTCTGTGAGTTCTATCTTTATTGGCCATTTAATGGAAAATTACGGTTTTGTCTGTGTCACAGATGAGGCAGGAAAGACTAATTAGCAATTTATGAATAATGTTTCTGTTTACACTTTTATTCCCTTGGCCAATTATTTTATTAAAAGCTCCTAACTTGATAACAGCCCTTGTTGAAATAGTGTTTTTTTCATAGGTAAGTTCTAACTTCACAAGCCATCTCTCTGATTTTATGTCTCTGAGACATGCATTTCAAAACAAGAAAGCCAGATTCAGCCAACACATTTTTAAGCCAGACAGACATCTCAGCAGAAACAGAGTTTTGAGGATAACATTATAAACAGAAATGTAAATCATTAACTTGTTATTTTCCTATGAGGTTGCCAAGCATTTATGTACATGTGTAATTAGAGAGAGAGCATATCTCTCACAAAAAAACATATATACTGCCTAAATATTATGTGTGTTTAATAGAAGTTAGTTTAAGGTAGGTACAAGGCAGGAGAAAGTAGCCCAATTTTTGCTTTTCTCCCCCTCCCTATTCAATTTGCAGTCAAAGCTTTGCCATAACATAGTGTATGCTCTCCCTACCAAAATGGTTCTAACCTGCTCTTGAAAGGAAATATCCAAGAAGGTCATTGAATCTGAAAGATAGATGGATCTTTCTTTATACCTTTTTATACTTATACTTCATAACAAGTCATATTCACATGTGTTTTTTTTAAACTTGAGTGAAAACAGGTGAAGGACATGAGAAGTTCAGTCAGTAAACATTTATTAAGCATCTTCTATGTGCCAGGCACTTTACTTTGAAGCACTGATGATACACAATGAGGAAACATACAATCCTTGACCTCAAGGAGCAATTTTTTTTACACTTCTTTATTTTATTTTTATTTGTTTCTGAATAATATTTTACTTTTTCTGATTATGTGTAAGATAGTTTGCAACATTCATTTTTGCAAAATTTTGAGTTCCAAATGTTTCTCCTTCCCTCTCCACTCTCCAAGACAGCAAGCAATCTGATATATGTTATACATATATAATCATGTTAAACTTATTCCCACATTAGTCATGTTGTGAAAGAAGAATCAGAACAAAAGGGAAAAAACTACAAGAAAGAAAAAAAAACAAAAAATAAAAAAGTGAAAATTGTATGCTTCAATCTACATTCAGATTCCATAGTTTTTTCTCTGGATATAGTTAGTATTTTCCATCACAAGTCTTTTGGAATTGTCTTGGATCATTGCTTTGCTGAGAAGAGCTAAATCTATCATAGTTAATCATTACATGATGTTGCTGTTGCTGTGTACAATGTTCTCATTCTGCTCACTTCACTCAGCATCAATTCATATGTCTTTCCAGGTTTTTCAGAAATCTACCTGCTCATCAATTCATTTTTTACCCTCAATTTTTATTTTTTAAAAATTATTTATTTATTTTTAGTTTTCAACATTCACTTCTATAGGATTATTTTCTCCCCCTCCTTCTCTTCCCACCTCCCCAAGAAGCTGTGTAATCTGATATAGTCTCTACTTATACATTCATATTAAGCATATTTTCACATTAGTCATGATGTATAGAAGAATTAGAACTAATGGGAGGAACCATGAGAAAGAAGAAATAAAACAACAAAAGAAAAAGAGAGCAAATAGTGTGCTTCTATACGCTTTCAGCATCCATGGTTCTTTTTCTGGGTGTGGACAGCAGTTTCCATCATGAGTCTTTGGAGTTGTCTTAGATCCTGGCATTGCTGAGAAGAGTTAAGTCTATCAAAGTCAGTTATTGCACAATGCAGCTGTTACTGTGTAAAAGGTTCTCCTGGTTCTGGTCATTTCACTTAGCATCAGTTCATACAAGTCTTTCCAGGTTTTTCTAAAGTCTGCCTGCTCATCATTTGTTATATAGTATTCCATTACATTCATACACCACAACTTGTTCAGCCATTCTCCAATTGATGACCATCCCCATTTCCAATTCTTTGCCACCACAGCAAGAGCTGCTATAAATATTTTTGTACATGTGGGTCCTTTTCCTTTTTTTTTATGATCTTTTTGGGACAGAAGTGATATTGCTGGGCAAAGGGTATGCCCTTTGGGCATAGTTCCAAATTGCTCTCCAGAATTGTGAGATCAGTGCATAACTCTACCAACAATACTTTAGTGTTCCAATTTCCCACACCTTCTCCAACATTTACCACTTTCCTGTTTTGTCATTTTAACCAATTGGATAGGTGTGATGTGCTACCTCAGGGTTGTTTTGATTTGCATTTCTCTAATGAATAGTGATTTAGAGCATTTTTTCATATGGCTATAGATAGCTTTAATTTCTTCTTCTGAAAACTGCCTATTCATAACCTGTTACCATTTATCAATTGGGGAATGACTTGTATTCTTATAAATTTAATTCAATTCTCTATATATTTTAGAAATGAGGCCTTTATCAGAGACCCTGGTTGTTAAAAAAAAATGTTTCCCAGCTTTCTGTTTCCCTTCCAATTTTGGTTACATTGGCTTTGTTTGTACAAAAAATTTTCAATTAAATGTAATCAAAGTTATCTGTTTTACATTTTACAATGTTCTCTATCTCTTGTTTGGTTATAAATTCTTCCCTTCTCCATAGCCCTGACAGGTAAATTATTCCTTGCTCTCCTAGTATTTGCTTATTGTATCAGTCTTTATATCTAAATCATGTACCATTTTGACTTTATCTTGGTACAGTGTGTAAGATGTTGGTCTAGGCCTAGTTTCTGCCATACTGTTTTCCAGTTTTCCCAGAAGTTTTTGCTAAATAGTGAATTCTTATTCAGAAGCTGAAGTTTTTGGATTTATCAAATAGTAGAGTACTATAATCATTGACTGTTGTGTCTTGTATACCTAACCTATTCCACTGATCCACCTTTCTTAGCCAGTACCAAGTTGTTTTGATGATTGCTGCTTTATAATATAATTTAAGATATAGTACAGCTAGCCCACCTTCCCTTGCATTTTTTTTATTTGTTCACTTGATATTCTGGACCTTTTGTTCTTCCAGATGCATTTTGTTTTTGTTTTTTCTTGCTCCATAAAATATGTTTTTGGTAATTTGCTTGGAATGGCACTGAATAAGTAAATTAATTTAGGTATAATTGTCATTTTTATTATATTAGATCAACCTACCCATGAGCAACTGATATTTTTCCAGTTATGTAGGTCTGACTTTATTTGAGTGAAAAATGTTTTGTAATTGTGTTCATATAGTTCCTGAGTTTGTTTTGGGAGGTAGACTCCCAAATATTTTATAATGTCTACAGTAATTTTAAAAGGAATTTCTCTTTCTAGCTCTTGCTGTTGGGGTTTGTTAGTAATGTATAGCAATGCAAATGATTTATGTAGGTTTATTTTATATCTTGCAACTTTGCTAAATTTGTTTATTATTTCAAGTAATTTTTTACTTGATTCTATAGGATTCTCTACGTATATCATCTTACATCTGCAAAGAGTAATAGCTTTGTTTCTTCTTTGCCTTTTCTAATTCCTTCAATTTATTTTTCTTCTCTTATTGCTAAAGTTAACATTTCTAGTACAAAATTGAATGACAGCGGTGATAATGGACATTCTTGTTTCACCCTTGATTTTGTTGGAAATGCTTCTAGATTATTCCCATTACATATAATGCTTGCTGATGGTTGTAAATAGATGTTACCTATCATTTTAAGGAAGATTCCATTTATTCCTATGCTCTCTAGTGTTTTTAATAGGAATGATTGTTGTATTTTGTCAAAAGCTTTTTCTGCATCTATTGAGATAATCATATGATTATTATTTTGTGGTTGATATGTTCAGTTATGCCGATAGTTTTCCTAATATTGAACCAGATCTGCATTCCTAGTATAGATCTTACCTGGTCACAGTGTGTTATCCTTGAGATTAGTTGCTATAATCTCTTTGCTATTATTTTATTTAAAAATTTTGGATTTATATTCATTAGGGAAATTTGTCTATAATTTTCTTTCTCTGTTTTGGCTCTTCCTGGATTAGGGATCAACACCATATTTGTATCATAAAAAAATTTGGTGGAACTCCTTCACCTATTTTCCCAAATAGTTTATGTAGCATTGAAATTAACTGTTCTTTAAATGTTTGATAGAATTCAATTGTAAGTCCATCTGGACCTGGAGATTTTTTCTTAGGGAGTTGATTTATGACTTGTTCAATTTCTTTTTCTGAAGTGGGGTTATTTAAGTATTTTATTTCCTCTTCTCTTAATCTGAGAAATGTATATATTTATTTGTAAATATTTATCCATTTCATTAAGATTGTCAAATTTATTGACATACAGTTTGGCAAAATAACTCATAATTACTATTTTGATTTCCTCTTCATTGGTGGTGAATTCACCCTTTTCATTTTTGATGCTGGTAATTTGGTTTCTTTCTTTCTTTTTTTTTTTAAATTAAATTGACCAAAGGTTTATCTATTTTGTTATTTTTTTTCCATAAAATCAGTTCTTAGTTTTATTTATTAGTTCAATAGTTTTCTTAATTTCAATTTTATTAATCTCTTCTTTGTTTTTCAGAATTTCTAATTTGGTATTTAATTGGGGATTTTAAATTTGTTCTTTTTCTAGCTTTTTAATTGCATTCCCAATCTCTTCTTTCTCCATTTTATTCATGTAAGCATTGAGAGATATAAAACTCCTAAGAACTGCTTTCACTGTATCCCATAAGTTTTTGTATGTTTTCTCATTACTGCCATTCTCTTGGACGAAGTTATTGCTTGTTTTTATGATTTGTTGTTTGACCCAGCCATTCTTTAAAATTAGATTATTTAGTATCCAATTAATTTTTAGTCTATCTTTCCATGGCCCTTTATTACATGTAATTTTTATTGCATCATTATCTGAAAAGGGTTCATTTAATATTTATACCTTCCTGCATTGGATTGTGAGGTTTTTATGTTCTAGTACATGGTCAATTTTTGTGTAGGTGTCACATACCACTGAGAAAAAGGTGTTTTCCTTTCTGTCCCCATTCAGTTTTCTCCAGAGGTCAACCATATTTAACTTTTCTAAGTTTCTATTGATCTCCTTAACTTGTTTCTTGTTTATTTTATGGTTAGATTTATCTAGTTCAGAGAGGGGGAGGTTGAGGTCCCTCACTAGTACAGTTTTGTTGTCTATTTCTTCCTGTAACTCCTTTAACTTCTCCTCTAAGTATTTGGATGCTACACCACTCGGTGCATATATGTTTAGTAATGATATTACTTCATTCTCTATGGTACCTTTTAGCAGGATGTAGTTTCCTTCCTTATCTCTTTTAATTAGATCTATTTTTGCTTTTGCTTTGTCTGAGATGAGGATTGCTATCTCTGCTTTTTTTTTTTTACTTCAGGTGAAGCATAATATATTCTACTCCAGCCTTTTACCTTTACTCTGTGTGTATCCCTCTGCTTCAGATGTGTTTCTTGTAAATAGCATATTATAGAATTATGGTTTTTAATCCACACTGCTATCTGTTTCCTTTTTATGGGAGAGTTCATCACATTCACATCCACAGTTATGATTACAATCTGTGTCTTTCTCTCCATCCTATCCCCCCCCAACCTGGTTATGCTTTTTTCTCTCCTTTCTCCCTTTCTTTCTTCCTTAAATCTGTCCTTCCTTCTATCCACTTCTCCCTTTTCTTTTCCCTCTCTCCTCTTACTTCCTATAGGATAAGTTAGATTTCTATACCTAGTTGATTGTGTTTCTTCACAAGCTTCTTGTGCTGGGAGCTCTGGACCTGGTCACTGGCTTTGAGTGCTGGGGCCTCAGTAGGGGTCTGGCAGCTTACCTGGTGCTAGACTAGGGTCAGCAACACTGGAGCTTTCCAGGTGGGGGTGGGGAGTCTGGTCCCTGGCGGATACCTGTTCACCTGGGTCTTGCACTCCTTTCTTTGTCTCCTCATCACCAAGGCCTTACACTCCTTTCTTTGGCTCCTGCTCACCTGGGCCTTGCACAGGGATGTTTTGCTGCTGGAGGATATCTGTTAGCTTAGAGCTTTGCCTCCTGGAGGTGTGCTTCTTGGAATTGTGCTTAGGCACTGGGAGATTTGGCTGCGGGAGAAGGCTGTCGCACATGGTGGTGTTCAGAGCTGCTGTCTACTGGTTCCCCTGCCTGTACTGAGGTATTCAGGGGGTCCTGGTATTGGTGCTTGCCTGCTCCAATACCCTGGGGCTCTGGATCTTCCCTGGCATGCTGAGGTGGGGCTTGCTGCTGACTTGCTGGCACACCCTCCTTCCTATACTGCTCCCTTCCCCCAGATCAAGAGGGGCCTTTCCTGTTAATCCCCCAAACTTCCTGGGCTACAAGACTGCTGCACTCCATCTTTCTGCTAGCTCAGCTATTCCAAGGTTTTTCCTGGAGTGATATTTTCTGGGTTTTCAGAGGTCAAAAAGGGAGAGCGAGAGCAACTTAATTCTCACTTCACAATCTTGGCTCCCAGAAGGAGAACCTACCTATGTAATCTTGAATGAGTCTCCTCAAATTTTAAAATTTATTTATTTAGAATTTTATTTTTCTCTAGTTGCATGTAAAAAAAACATTCATTTTTATAACTCTGAGTTCCAAATTTTCTTCCTCCCTCCCCACTTCCCCTCATTGAGGAAGCAAGCAATTTGACATAGGTTATAAATGTGTAATTATGCAAAACATTTACATAATAGTCATGTTGTGAAAGAAAAAAAATAGAACAAAGTGGAGCAAAGAAAACCTCAAGTAAAAAATAAAGAAAATTTTAAGAAAAGTATGCTTCAATCTGTATTCAGACACCATCAATTCTTTCTTTGGAGATGGATAGCATTTTTCATCATAAACCCTACAGAGTTGTCTTGTATCATTGTGTTACTGAGAATCGCTAATCATTTATTTAGATGTCATCATCTTACAATATTGCTGTTACATTGTACATTTCACTTTTGTGTCAACTCATGTCTTTCCAGATTTTACTTTGAGCATCCTGCTCATCATTTCTTATAGCAAAATAGTATTCCATTACATTCACATATTATATTTTGTTCATCCATTCCCTAATTGATAGGCATCCCTTCATTTTCCAAATCTTTGCCACCACAAAAAAAAATAGCTGCTGTAAATATTTTTGTACATGTGGGTTCGTTTTCCTTTTTTATGGTATCTTTGGACTACAGACCTAGTAGTGGTATTGCTGGATCAAAGGGTATGCACAGTTCTATAGCACTTTGGGTATAGTTTCAAATTGCTCTCCAGAATGGTTAGATCAGTTCACAACTCTCCCAACAATGCATTAGTGTTCTAATTTTCCCACATCTCCTCTAACATTTATCATTTTCCTTTTCTGTCATATTAGCCAATTGGGTAGGTGTGAGATGATACTTCAGAGTTATTTTAATTTGCATTTCTCTAATCAATAGTGATTTAGAGCATTTTATATGATTATAGATAGCTTTAATTTCTTCCTCTCAAAATTACCTGTTCACATCTAACATTTAGCAATTAGGGAATGATTTGTCTTCTTATAAATTTGACTCAATTATCTATATATTTTAGGAGTGAGGCCTTCGTCAGAAACATTGGCTATAAAAAATAATTCTCAGCTTTCTGCTTTCCTTCTAATCTTGGTTGCATTGCTTTTGTTTGTGCAAAACCTTTTTAATTTAATATAATCAAAATTATCCATTTTGCATTTCATAATGTTCTTCATCTCCTGTTTGGTCATACATTCTTCCCTTCTTCATAGATCTGATAAGTCAACTATTCCTTGCTCTCCTAATTTGTTTATGGTATCTCCCTCATATCTAAATCACATAACCCATTTTGACCTTTTCTTGACCTTGTCAAGAAAACAATTTAAAGATGAAAATTGCCTTAATCTTGTCCATTTTCTGTTGCAGCACAGTAAATATTGGTAGAAAAATCTCATTTTTTTTCTGGAAGAGATTATGGAGAAATTGTTAGATCCTAGAGTAATTCTTCAGTCATTCAGAGAAGAAAAGAAACCCTGGTTAGAAGAAATGGCATGGTGGCCATAGAAAAAATAGGCCTGAGCAAAGAAGAAAAGGAGTTACTGAACCAACCAGCCTGGGCAGAAACAGTTTTAGGAGAGAGTGAGGGAGGAAATAGACTTAAAATTGACAACTGACTCATACTTCCATAGTGACTTTTCCCAACTGGGATGCCTTTTCCTGATTTCCTTCAGTCTCTGCCTTACTGGAGCTCCTGCCATAGGCCAATTAGCCACAAGTAGTGTTTTGGAGCTGAGGAGACTCTCTTCTCTTGAGAGGAGGTAGGGCTAAAGCAGAGAATGATCATATTCCTAGCATCTTCATTTGCAATTCTGAATGTATTTTCCCACCAAAATATTTATCCATAATGATTAAGCACTATAAAACTAGTTGGCACAATAATATAATGTCATGATGTAGTGAAAAGAGAGCTGGGTTTTTGAATTAGAATGCTGGAGCAATCACTTCACCACTCTGAATTTGTTTCCTCATTTATAAATTGAGAAGTTTGTATTAGATGATCTGTAAGGTGTTAGTTACCCAGCTTTAAATTTATGATGCTATTAAAAATATGGTCTCATGGATAGACTTACCAACTTGGCCATTGTGCCTATCAATGTTTCTATGGAAAGATTTTATGATTTTATGATTATTTTAAGATTCTTAAAATATATTTCATTTATAATATAAAGTCTACCTTTAAGAAAAAGCTTAAGAATCACTTTTTAGGAATTTTACAGAGTATATTCATGTTTATACATTCAAACATATTTAGTTAAATTATCTTTGAGGTCCCCATCAACTCTGAGATTCTATGATCTCTATGATTCTGGGATTCTTTACAGATATGTACATATACATATATGTGTATATATACATATACACACACATATGTGTATATATGTATATATATGCATGTGTGTAGATATAGATAGATGATATATAGATAGATATAGCTCATTTACAGTGGTGTGCAAATTAGCTGGAGCAAAATAAGCTAATTGAAAATTTTGACAAATAATGAGCCTTACAACATTGTTGGTTTTAAGCTTTTAGTATACAACTATTTCCTGTTCTTTGCAATTTCTGGCTTTATATGACTTGCCATTGGATTCATTAAATTCTGACATGTACTTTGAAATTTCGCATTATGAAACAACACTTTAATTTACAGCAGAAATTAACTGTACCTTTGATGAACAGTCTACTTTTCCAATACCAATCTGGCTCATATCTCATAAGTTTTCAAAAAGTTTAAATCTAGAGAGTTACTAGGTCATTGATGCATGTTTATTTTCAACTCCTTTTCTTAATCTTTCATGACTTATAACATTGTTCAAGTTCATGGAACAGTATTCAACCTCCATTTAGAAATTTCTGGAATTCCAGAACAATTCTACTTCTTATGTCAATATATCAATATACCTATGTGTGTGTTTATATATTTAAATATATGTAGTTATTTAACCATATGATATTTCAGAGACTACAAAAGTCTTGATTGGTTGTATATACACCATAGTCTTTTATGCCTACTTAAGGAAACAGGGAGACTCTATAAATGTTTGTTTTATTGATTGATTAAAACCTACAGAGATCTTTATTCTACCTCATTATAATCAATAAGCTAAAACAGAATCTCTTTTAACATTCCATGAAATTAAGCATTTAACAATCATTTCTTGAGTGTCTGTGATGTACAAGGTTCATTATGGTCCCATAAAATGAAGGCTGGATTTTGAGTCAGAAGGCCTGGATTCAAATCCTGACTTTGACATATAGTACCAGTGTAAACTTGAAGAAGTCACTTAAAACCTCTGGAACTTAGTTACTCATCTATAAAATGTGGAAGTTGAACTAGATGATATCTAGAATTCTTTTCAGCTCCAAATATGTAATCACACATACATAGACACACACACACACACATTTAATAAAGATGTTTTCTCTGCCCTCAAAATATGTCATGTAAATGAAGAGAGCCTAAACATAAACTTGTTCCCTGAACCTCTACATTTGATCATCATTTCTGTCTGAGTAGTATTACTTACATCTGTGCAGTCTGCTTTATCTCCATTGAAGCCATCCCAGTACACTCTTTAGTAAAAGTATAATAGACTCCAAAAAGGTTTTCCATTTCATTTTTCTCACTCCGATCCATCTTTCATCCTGTTACCAAATTAATTTTTCTTATTCACAAGTTTGATCATGCCAGTTATCAATTCAAAATATTTCTATGAAAGATATGCCACTCCCCTGTTCAACAAACTGTATTGGCTTCCTGTCATCTCCAGGATCAAATATAAAATCCTCTATTTAGCATTCAAAACTTTTTACAACTTTCCCCTTCCTATGTTTCCAGTCTTCTTCCACCTTTACTCCCCCTCAGAAATTCTACAATCCAGTAACATTGGCCTCTTCACTATTTTCCACACCAGACACTCCATCTCCAGACTAGGCATTTTCATTAGCTCTATCTCTTGACTGGAATACTCACCTTTTTCATCTCTACTACTTGGCTTCCCTGGCTTTCTTTAAGACCCAGCTAAAGTCCCATCTTCTATGAGAACCTTTCTTGATTCCCTTTAATGCCATTTTTTCTCTATTAATCCTCTCAAGGTATTAAATTAATTAAATTTTCTTGAATGTATTTTATTTTTACATTTGTATCTTTCATATTGTCTCCCATATTAGACTGTGAGCTCTAGTATTTTGAAAGGACTGTATTTTGCCTTTTTTCATATTTCCCAGAGTTTAGCATGGTCTCTGGTACATAGTAGGTTCTTACTGATTAAATTGTTGGCTGGTTTCTTCTTGCATATTTCATAATATGCAGATTCCTTAGACTGACATTCAAAATTCTTCATAATCTGGCACCACTCAAATAAAGTACTTGTAAAATTTGTTTATGTGCCTCCCCTCTATAGTGATCTCTATAAGGTCAGAGAACATATCTTCTTGCTTGTTTGTTTTTTCTTGCCTAGTGCCTAGCATGGTGCTCAGTATTAATAGGTGTGTTAATAAGTATTTATTGAATTTTATGTTAATGAAAATTAGAAAAAAAGAAATGAAAGTGAATGCTGTATAAACATAATGACCACATTTGGTCCTTGAGAAGAGAAGAATAAATGTGACTGCTTCCCTTTTTAAAGAGGTGGAGGACTATGAGTGCATAATGTTGCACATAGTATCTAACTCAATGTGTTGGTTAGTTTTGCAGAGCTGTTTTGTTTTGTTTTGTTTTTTGTTTTTTGTTTTTTGGATGGCTTCCTAGGGAGAGGGAGTGGATAGGAGATATTCAGGAATAAAGATTATATAAAACAAAAACAAAATTTAAACATTATTAAATTAATAAATTTTTTAAAAGCAAGAAAATAAATTTCAATGTGATTGGAGTAGATAATACAACATATAAGTAGCCATGGAGGTTGTTTTGATAACTACAAGACCTTTTTCACACTGATAATTTCTTTTTTCTCCACTGAAAAATTTTAACCAGCTGCTCACAAACACAATCTGAAATGTTTCTGGATTTACACCTTTAGAAAGTGCATTCAATTTTTTTTTCCCTTCTTTTGGCTTTGACATTGGGTCAGCCTACCTCCAAAAGCCCTGTGTTGAAATGCCCATCTTCCTGTATTTCTCATTGTTGTTCCTCAGTGAAATTGTCACTTGAGGGTCAAATTAGAGTTCATTCAACCAGAGCCAATGTAGGGCCAGTCATCAGTCTCAGGTCATTCCTTCCACTTCAGATTTGCAGTTCAGCCACTTGTAGTTCATTTCATACTTTTACAAGGCATTATTGCCTTGTGGTTGCATTGTATAGAGAATTGGAGCTCAGGTTAGCCATGTTATAAGTACTATTTCTGGTTCTCAGTATTTGGTTTTCCCTGTTACCCCATTTTGCTACTTTACCACCAAAGAGTTTTACTCCTTTAAGTCTTCCATGTAATATTTCATATGCATCATATAACTTAGTCTTACTGACATAATAACTTGGTCTTTAATCACTTCCTAGTGAAAATACTATCAAAATCACTGACTTAAACAATTTGTATGGGGACATCCTCTTATTAAGAGGATAAACACCATTTTTTCTCCCTCTCTATTTGCTGTGATAGCAAGAATTAGGATTTCCAGAAAGGCTATAAACACATTTATTCGAAAAAGATTAATACCAGCAATGGATTTGCAGACCTCCTGAGGTCAAGGAGTTAATTATTGTAGATTTTTTTTTTCTTTCATACTGTGTATACTCTGAATTTTCTGAAATGGAGAGAAAAATGTAATCTTTAAAAAAAAAAACAGTGTGAGGAATTTTATTTCTTGAGGAAGGCAATATTTTCCAATTTTTTTAACTTCATATATTTTACATTGAATGTGTGTGTATGTGTGTGAGAGAATAACAGAGAAAGAGACAGTCAGAAAGATTACTGAAGTGTTAAAATATTCAAATATTTACCTAAGCATTTGAATTCAGTGACATAATGTGAAATTTAATATTCATTTTGAATTTATATTTAAAATAGAAAATAAATAATAGAAATAAACCTATCTTATAAAGATTTACCTAAAAATGAAATGTAAGACAATATTGAAATTATTTTAATATTACAGTACAGTAAATTCTACCTGAAAGGAGCAGAGTTTTTGAGGTTGACTAATTGTGATAGGTAAATCTAACATGAAGACTTAATAACTCACATTTAATTGACTTTAAGAATTAGAATATACTTTTCCCAAAAATAACATTATATAAATATAATATGTCTCATATTGTATTTATATAACACATAACATGGCATATGATATAACATAAATTTATCCAAAATAATAAGTAACATTATGTCTATTTTATAGTTGAAGAAAGTGAAGCTCAGAGACTCTGTTAACTTGTTGTAGGGCATACAGCTTGTAAGTAGCAGATCCAGTTCTCCAAAACAGGTCTGAAAATGACAAAATCATAGGCTTTAAGTTGGAAAGGGCCTGGGAGATCATTTAATCCAGGGACTTCATTTCATGTATGTGAAAACTAAGGCCCAGAGAAAGTAAAATCATCTAACTCAAAGACTAGAGCTCTTTTCCTTACAAATATTAATCTTTTGAAACTATTTCTCCAACAGTTGTATTGTAATAGAATAACAAAATAGCTCAACAAGTCTTATCCTTTACACATGCAAAATATCTTTCTTATTCATTTTTTCCCACCAGTGGGAATGTTTTTACCCTTATGCATTCACAAATTGTTTGTGTAATGGTAGCTTGTAGAATAAAATTTAACCATTTGTGAAGCTGAGTTTATAAATACTGTCAATAAACCAGCCCCCAGATCATTTTCAGGAAGTTCAGAACCTGGCTTAACATGTTTCTTTCCTGAAGTCTTACCTTAACACTTGAAGCCTTCAACATCCATGTTACTGTTTCTTCAAAACCCCAAATCTCTCAATTCTTCAATCTTAAATTCTATGATTTACTCCTTTGGTCTACCTCAGCTAAATATGAGGATAATCACACCTTGTATTTCACTATTCACGTCTTTAAATATATACATATAAAATATGTATTTTATATGTATATATTTAAATATATATAATTTATATATAAATATTTACATGTTTAAATATATTCATATATAAATATTTATTTATTCAAATATATATAAATATACATTTTATATTTATACATTTAAATAAAATATATTTATCATTCCCCTTCCTGATCATAGTCTATAATTCTATCTTTATACCTGAACTTCCTAATCCTATTTTCACCCTCATCAGTTACCTCAAATCCCTCTTCCCCACAGTCATTTCTCAGATCGTTACCCCTTATCTAACTTAACTTTTCTCCTTTCCTAAGTGGCTAACACGTAGTAAGAGTAAAATTAATTTATTTTCACTCATCCATCTATCCATTATTTATATAATCTTAACCCTATAGTTAACCAGTTCAACTCAATACTTTCCTTTACTCTCAAATCCCTTGCCTCTTTGTCCCATGCTTTGTCAAACGTGGATTACTCTCACTATCCACCCCCTTTGCTCTTACTTCCTTACAGCTGAGCTGATCAGAGGGAAGTCACACAAACATTCTGACTGGGCACTCACTCACCAGTCAATAAGGATTTATTAGGCCCTAATATAAGTCAGGTCATCTGTTAAGTCATGGTGATAAAGAAAAGAGAGAGACCAAAGACAGTCCCTTTCCTCAAGGAGATCACAATTTTATAGTCTCCAATTTCAAATAGACCTTTCCCTCCCAGATCAATTCTTTTTGTGAGAGCAAACTAGGTCATCTTTTCCCTCAATTGTTAACTAGCCTTTAACTACTAAATGGGCATTGCCTCAGACAAACTGAGACCAGGGAAAGCCCTTAGCTTAAAAAGGCCAAGGTCTCCCACTGCATCTGAGGACATCAGCAGTCATCCTAACCTATGCCTTGCCACTGGACTCCGATGACTCTGGAGGTCAGAATGAGGCTGATGACTCTGTACAGCCCTGCCTCACTTAAATCGAGTTCACTTGCAAGTCAAGACATTACCCTGCTGATGTCATTGGTCCTCCTCAAGAATGAAGGATGAACAACAACACCAAAAAACAAACAATATTAAAGCAATGCAATCCTTCTATCCTCCATACATGATTTCCCGTCTCACTCCCCAAAGCAGCTATTCCAAACCTTCCCTTTTCTCCTCAGCTTTCCACAATTATCCACTTCTACCACAGTTGAGGACTTTGTCTCTTATTTTATAAAGAAAACTAGGCCATTTACAACGAGCTTTCTCTTCTTTACATTTCATCACCTCAAAACTCATTGACGTCATACCCCACTCTCTTCTTTTTTCCCTATCAGTTACAATTAGGTGGTCCTGTTGTTTTAAAAAGCCAATTTCTCTGCACATGTGGTTGATCCCAGTGCCTCCTCTATTACTCAGAAAATTGTCCCCTCTATCACTGCCTCTTTTTATAATCTTTACCCTCTCTCTATCTAGTGCTTACTTCTTTACTGTTTTCAAACTCACTCCAGTTTTGCCAATTATTGAAAAAAAAACCTTTCCTTAGGCCATACACTCTTCTGAAACTGTTATGCTATTTCTCTCCTCCCTTTCGCAACTAAATCCATGAATTCCACACTTGTTATTTCCACTTCCTCTCACTCATTCCCCATCCTTTGCAATTTGACTTTCAAGCTCATCATTCAACTGAAACTGTTGTATTCAAAATGAACAATCTTAGATTTGTAAAATATTGTAGTGGTTTTTTTTTCCCCTTGGTCATGTTTCTTGAACTTTCTGCTTCATTTCAAACTGTTAACTACTTTTTTCCAGGATAATCTCTCTATTCTTGGTTCTGTGACACTGCTCTCTCAAGGTTTTTCTGCTATCTGCCTCACTACTTTTTTCAGTTTCCTTTACTGGTTCATCATTTATATTACACCTCCCCCAAGCATGGGTATTCCTCAAACTTCTGTCTTAAGTACTCTTCTCTCTGTGTCTTCTCTCTTGGTGATATCATCAGCTCCCATAAATTTAATGAGTGTGTCTACTGGAAAGTAAGGACACCTAATAATAGGAGAATGGCTGAAAAAATAACGTATGCATACAATGTAATACACATATGGTGTAAGAAGTCACAAAAGGGATAGTTTCAGAGAAACCTTATTTATATGACCTGCTACAGATTGAAATGAACAGAGCCAGAAAAAAAATTCTACAATAATAACATTTTAAAGATAAACAGTTATGAAATACTCAAGAACTTGGATCTGGGCAATAACGAATTATTATTCCAGAGAACTGATGATAAAGCATACAACCCATTTTCTAACAAAGAGTGATGGACTCAAAATGGACAATGAGGCATACATTTTTGGATATGGCCATTGATGGCATTTACTTTGCTTGACAATGCATATTTATTACATTTTTATTCCCTCCCAGTGGAGAGGGGGAGGGAAAGCTGGGAGCAATAGAATGTTTTTGTCAATTGAAAAAATAAATTAAAATTATAATTATCATCTCTATGCAGATGATTCATATATTTGCCATATATACACATATATGTGTGTATATGTGAGTGTATATACATATATGTATGCACACACACACACACACAGACACATATTTAGCTCCAAGCTTTCCTTTGAGCTTCAATATTGTTTCACCAATTAAATTTTGGATATTTCAAAATGAATATCACAGAGTCACCTCAATCTCTAAAAGAAAATTGATTATCTTTACCTTCTCGACTCTGCTTCTGACGTTTTGTAATTTGCCACCATGCCTAAACTGTTGTTTTGTTTTGTTTTGTTTTGTTTTTATACTAGAACTTCCCTTGGCATTTGGGTCTTCCTTATCGATCTGTGCCTATGACATTTTCACTCTGGAACATCTCTCCACTATGCCAGCCCCGTTCTCCCATTGGTGAGTTCTTCCTGGGGCCCCCATGCTGGCTTGATCCAAACTTTATCATTCTTCTTGCTCTGCTTCTGACTTCCCAGATTCTAATATCATGCTTCCATGTAGATACTCCTAGCCACATCTTTTCTGATTTTTTTAAATGTTTGGGACAGTCTTGTTTTTTGCACGCACTTGTGTCCCCTGTGTTTAGCATGTTATCTGGTACGTAAGTACTTAATAAATAATTGTTATCTTGCTTTGTCTTTCCCTCAATGCAAATTCCTTATTTTGTTGAAGTAACCATAAATATCCACTTCTTTCAGATTCATAGCACTAGTTCCTTGACTCCTCACCCTCACTCATCTCAAACAACCAATCATTTCCAAATCTTTCTATTCTACCTCTGTGATATCTTTTGACTGACCCCCATCTGTCTACTTATACTAGTGTAATCTTAGTTCAGGGGCATATCATCTTTCATATAGATTATTGTAACAGCTTCCTAAATTGGTTACTTCATGTCATCTCTTTGCACTCTAGCCCATTCATTACATAGCTAAGTTGATTTTCTTTAATTGTGGGCAAGTCACTTAACTCCAATTGTCTTAAAAAAAAAGTGAGTCAAGAGATGGCCCCTTTAATAAAATAAATAAATAAATGAATTAATGAATTAATAAACTGGGAGGGAAAACCCTCAGAGTGGCAGGCTGAAAGAGAAACAGTTACTATTTACATTCATTCTGAGCCTGGAAGGCCCAAAAAATAATTTTTAAATGGTGCTTGGGCAGAGACCTATTATTGTCTAAACCAAGAGATCAAGAGTGAATTGGGTAGGTGCTGGGAGCAAAAATATAAGAAATGGAACAAACCCTACTCTTCCAGTTGGGGAGGTTAGTTTGGTTAGATTTTAGAGTGTGTGAGGGAGGAGTATCAAATGAGGCTTAAAAGATAGAATGGAGCAAAGTTATGAACTTTATATTTTATACTAGAGAAAGTTGGGTGGCACTGGGGTTTACTGAGTAAGGGAGTTATAAGTGTTATGTAGTTGAACCCACAAAGGGAGACCTTGGCCCTTTAAAGAGAAGGTCTTTTCAGGTTCTCACCCAGGGTCACACAGCTAGCTGTGATTTGAACTCAGGTCCTCCGGGCTTCAGGACCAGTGCTCTATTCATTGTGCCACCTAGCCGTCCCACCTTGACTCACTTCTTAAAGAGGTCTATTCGCTGAATGGGTATTGCCTCACCAAAAGTGAGAACCTAAAAAGACCTTATCTTTAAAGGGCCAAGGTCTCCCTTTGCATCTTGTATCATCTCCAGTCCTTCTGATCAATATCTGGCCACTGGATCCAGGTGATTCTGGAGGAGACAGTGAGGCTGGTGACTTTACCCAGCCCTCCCTCACTCAGATGAAAGTCAATTGTAAGTCATGTCATCATCTTTCTGATGACATGGTCCTCTTTGAGAAAGAAGGACAAAACCACAACCACAAGCATACACAACCTTAATTAATTAATGTATGTTGATTGACTGAATGATTAATTGACTACGGAACAGAGAGAATATAATGTACAGAAACATAATAATGTGTGATGCATGTCAAGTTATTCGTGAAGGGCCAGATATTCTTTTAAAATGATTCCCAAGCCCTAGATTTCTAGAGGAATATGGTTGTACAGTGAATAAAGCACTGGGGCTGGCATCAGGAAGAACTGAGTTCAAATCAGGCCTCAGATACTTAGTAGCTATTTGACCCTGGAAAAGTCACTTACTTCTGTTGCCTCAGTTTCCTCAAAGAAAAATGGGGATAAAAATAACACCTACCTCATAGGGTTGTTATGAGACGACATTTGTAAAAGAGCTTAGCATAAGGGCTGGTACATGAGGTACTATACAAATGCTTATTTTCTTTTCTGCCCCCACCCTTGAATTTTTCATACCAATCACCAAAGCATGCTTTCCATAATTTTTCTTTATTTTTTAAAATTAATTTATTTTGATTTATCAACAATCACTCCCATAAGCTTTTGAGTTTTAAATTTTTCTTCCCCTCCCTCCTCACCTCCTTCCCCAAGATGGCACACAATCTGATATAGCATAATTTTTCTTAATAATCATATATATTAACTACATATTACAAATAATTATATTACATTATACATATACATATATACATACATAAATACATAGTGTATATAAAATCTGGAACTTTTTGCTGATTGAATATCAATCTTTTAAATAATAGTACATATGCAACTTAGTGTTGTCACCAAGTAATATTTGCAAAAATTCAATCTGACACACACTAAATGGTATGCTTTCCTGCTATTGTACCACATTTAAAATGGACATAAATGGTAAGTGGTTCACATAAGTAACTGCAATTTGTATTAATTTTTGCAGTAAAATTAAATTTTTATGGCCCTTTTCTCTTCTTTCGCTGTTGGCTCTCAGTATCATAAACAGCATCAATGTTTACTGTTTTCTTCTACAACATGTACAGTGCAGTCTAACCGACACATGCATATTTTACACATTAGAAGTATACAAAGATCCAAGATCTGATTTAAAAAATACTCTTGTTTCTGCTCTAGGATCCATTCAATTCAATTCAAGGAACATTTATTTTTCATCAACTATGTATACTCCTTGTGAGTATGATCTATGTATATAATAGAGAATCTTAGATGAAAATATACAAAAAGGAACTGGCAGACATTTGTAGGTAATTTTCTACAGCAGCCCACAGTTGCCTCTATATGAGGTATAGGGCATATAAGCTCCTACTGTGTTTATTGTTTACTGATTTAAAATAAAATATTTGATTCAGTAAAGTGAAATGGAGAATGGAAACAAACAAGATATCTTCCATACATAGTTCAGTATTACACAAGACTATGACAGATGTGACTATAGAGATAACTTTGGTGAAGCAAGGCATTAAACAGGGAGATATGTTTTTCTGTTTCATGAAAGGTGCTCTGCATAAGACTTGGACAAAAAATGATATCCTATTCATGAAGATGTTTTCCAAAGGCCCTTCATGTCCATTACTTCAAGCCCCAGGAAACTGTAAAGTGTCAGTGAAATCAATTTCATTGAGAAAGAGACCCATTTAACCATCCAAATTGGAGGGAAAAATAAAAACAAAGTGATAGATGAATACATATTGCTTATATTACAATATACAACTGGATAAAAATCCCATTAAATAAATATTGCGATATGTGTATCTTAGACAAGTACTATTATTGGATGATGAGCTGGGCCTAGAATTAAGCAAAAAGAGGGAATTTGACTGGGTGGCATTTGTGAAAATAGATCTACTTTAAAGCTCATTTTTATAAAACATCCTGGTATTCTAGTAATATTATATTGGTGGAAATCATGGGATACCATAATTGCAGAAGAGTTAACATTTAGTCTAAAATATTCTTCCCTGTTGAACCAGAGATACCACTACTCACTTTATATTCCAAGGGAGCCACTGATGAAAAGAATGGCTCCATATACACCATGATATTCACAGCAAAACATTTTTGTGACAGCAAAAAATTAGAAACAAAACAGACACCTATTGATTGGGGTTGACTAAAGAAATTGTGGTACATAAATGCAGTGAATTATTACTGGACTGTGAGAAATGACATATATGTTGAATACAGAGAAGCATGGAAAGATACATGTCAACTGATGAAGAGTGAAGTAAAGAGAACCAAGAAATTTTTTTTCAGGTAAAAACATGAATTTAAAAGAAAATGAATTTATAAAATACTCAAATTTATCCAAAATCACATGCATGGGTATTTAGTTTCTAATAATCAGGGAGTAGCAGCAGAAACTTAAATATGGTAAAAAAAAAAAAAGACTTTATCAACAATAAATACAAAGGATATTTTTAGTGCAAAGAGTGCAAGAAAGATTTCTCAAAGATAATAAAAGGCATCCTAATTTGTACAGAAGCAGGCCCAGCTCTGTGCAATGGATAATCTCTACTACACAATACTACCATTAGGATAAAATGCCTGTTTGCAAACCACATCTAAAATGTGCTTAATTGAGACTGTTCAATCTTCTGTTGTCAGTTCACCTGCTCATGAAAATCTAGAGGGGAGCACTGAACTGGGTGTGTGTATGTGCTGAAGCTACTGAAGCTTCTCCTCTTTGACTCTGCAACAGTGGCAGATAGTTCTCTTTTCCATAAAGCTGATGAGACAATCGTCTATTTCCATTTTCCCCTGGAGGAAATCCCCTCAGGAGGGTATCGGATTCCTCCTCAGCCTCGTGGGCCTCCACCTTCAGCTTCACCCGGCGGAAACTCCCACTGCAGCTCTAGCTAAGTTTATGCTGCCTTTGCATCTTCTGCAGTTCATATTTGCCTAATACCCTTTGCCTTTTGACTTTTAGGTTGGGATCTAGGAGATTTTTTTTTTTTCCAGCAAGATCTTTGATGATCTTTGCCAAGTTGTTCTTGTCAGTATGACATTCATCAGCTGGGACAAAGTCTAGAACTGCTCTAGGAATGCTTCATCTTGTTCATTGATATCAATTAATTGCTTCAGACTGAGTTTTGAGAGTTCTGGAGACACGTTTTGGCCTGTCACCCACTGGGGCATCTGTGGTCGGAACAGGTAATGGCAGACTGGAAGGGAAACCAAAAGTGGGAGTATCAGCTTTGGGTGTGGAATAACTTGAGTCCTGAGAAACTGTGTCAGCAATTGAGATGGAAGCAGTAGATCTGTTTGCTTCTTGCGGAGGATGAGAGAAGAATAGAAAACCCTGAGCTGCATAAGGAGGCATCCCACCTGGGCTACTACTTTACAGATATGGAAATATTGAACTGGGAGCCAAACCTGGAGGATTCTTCTAAACTCATCCAAGAGACTTTGAATGATTTTTCCAAGGTCTGAGTGCATTGTAAAATTGTTTATTAATAGACAGGTAACTTTACATCCCATGTTTGTCCATTGAATGATGTTATATTGAAGGGTAAACAATGATCACTGGTTTTTCCTGAGAAAAGTGAGGAGGAAGAAAGATTGTTAATGTTAATTGTAAGGTTGTTTACTGTGAATGGTAATCTGTATTCCACATTTTTCTGTATTTCAATTATGCTGGAATGCCTGGCTTGCAGAGATTTGGATACTGCTTCTGCTGCTGGAGGCTGGTGAGAATCCTCCTCCCCGCTGCCCTTGAGTTTCCACCTCCAGCTGCAAGGAACAAGCTGCTTTTGCTCAGCCTGGGCGAGCCCCGGGGTAGCTGCAGGCCCGTTGGCCAGTTGGTCATGAAAATAGTATTTTAAAGAACAATCACAAACAAATCGAAAATACATAACACAAAATTGCAAAGAAGAGTTAACTCCAAAGAAGAGATACGAGAAGTTGGTCTATGAATGTGATGCACTGCGCATATTTGAAGACTTTTGTGATTGGTTTTGCTAATTTTTTTTCTTTTTTTCTTTAAACGTATTGTTTACTATATGAGTTGTCTATTTGGGAGAAGAAGGAAGAGGGATACTGGGGAAACTTTTGGTGCTAAGAAATCAATAAATCATTATTTTTAAAGAAAATCCTTTAAAAAGTTAACACAGATAATCCAAAAGGAAATAAAAATTCAATAATTGAATTCAACAAATGTGTATTAAAGACACCTTGCTAATGCAAATAGGAATTTTTCCTTGTCTTTAAGGAACCTATATATTTATGTGGAAAAGAGGCTCATTTAATGCGAGAAATCTGTGGCATTTTACCAGTTATTAATTTTACATGTGAAGATATGATGGTAAATAGTTATGACATGAAAGGGAAGTGACCCAGTCATATAACAGGAGTGCAAGAGAGCAGATGAATTGTCTGAATAGTTCATGTTCATGTCTTAGTTACCAAAAGAGTAAAACAACTTTGGGCACATCCTGTCTGGAGAATATTTAGGAGAACATGGATAAGTACTGCACAGAGCAAGAAGACGTAAAGATTTCAATCTGTAACATTTCAATTGCAAATAAGATTGTTTAAATATTCAAGGAGTTTACACTCAAGTAATGGGTATAAGCCTTGAATGCAAGTGGTGATAATATGTTTGAATATAATCAGTGTAGAGGGAGATTCAAGCAGAGTAATATAAAGGATTTAAAGAAGGAATGATTACTAATAATTTTGAGGATTCTTAGAAGTCTTCATGGAAATGACATTATGGCTGTACCTTGAAATAGGTTTTCAACATGAAGCAGTCCATTACAAGTGTGGCTATGGGCTAAAGTATGCACAGAGGCTAGAGATGGAATGATGATACACAACAGTGAAAAGACAAATTTTACTGGACTGTTGGGAGGAGAAGACTGTGAAATTAGACTGGATATTGTAAAATTGATTATTTGTTAGTCATTGGAACATCACTGAAGGATTTTGAATACTAAAATGTTATGTCAAATTTGCTCATTAAGGAAATTACTGTAGCAGGGCTGTGATGGATGGATTGGTCTATATGGAGGCAGTAATGGATAGTCCAAGAAAAGGAAAAAAAAACATGATAATCTCAGATAGGAAATGATAATTCAATAATTCAATTGCTTGCTTTATAGTAAAAGCAATAACATAGTAACTCACATTTACATAGGACTTTAATTGTTGCAAAATGATTTGTCTATTTTGTTTCATTTAATCTTCATAACAATCAATGAAGAAGTTACCGTCTTCATCTCTATTTTTCAAAAAAGGGCACTGAATGTCAGAAAGGTAAACTGAATTGCCCATTTTTATAAGAACTAATGTTTGAAGCATAAATCTAGGCCTTCCTTATCCTTTTTCCAGAGCTCTATTAACTATTTCATGCTGCTCTATTGGTGCAAATTTCAATTCATGTATACCCTTTCATAATACTGTTTGATTATTATCCATGTTTTTACATAGATTTTCTTCATCAGGTTTAGTCAACATGCTGAAGGTCTTCTCTGAGTCTCTTAGATTTTATAGTTATCATTGGAGCATAGGAATGGATCTGTTTTGCCTTGATCTATAGCAATGATTATATAGTTCTATTTCCAAGCATGCATTCCTGAGTGATATGCCCTATGTCTGAAGGTCAACATGGGAAAATACTGGTTTTAAGTCAACATTAGAAATACATTCTTATACCCAACCTATGTTTCTCAAGTTTTTTTTTTTTTTGCTTGTGTTTTTGTTTTTGTTTTTTAATTTTTGACTCATTTGCCATCCCTATGCTTTGGTGACTATAGTTTTCCAAGATTTGTGGTCACATAAGAATTCTAGAAAAAATATTCATGTTAAAAAGATGATTCTTTGTGCCAAAGAACACTTTGGGATAATTTTCAGCACTGTGTAATTTTCATATGAAATCCATCTTGCTACCTTTCCCTTACTGAAATCTGAGTTCCACTCATACTCCATTTGTAGTACCTGTATCATATATGCATGTGTATATATATGTGTGTATATACATATACACACTAACTCAATGGACTGGTAAACTAATTGCAGGATAGATTATGAATAATAGGCATTTAAATTCATTTAGTTTATTTTTTCTTTTTCCTGCATGAACACTTAGACTAAACTCTGGAGTAATTATAGTCCCCATTGAGAAGGCCTTGTAATGTTTTGAGGCTTAATGAAATCAGTCCATTGTTATCTGCAACTTGAAGGATATGATGGAATCTGTCCTCTACATGGAACGCTTCTTTCATTTGGATCTTATATTGTACATTTTCCCATGACAGTGATAAACATTTTTGTTGGATATTCATGTCCTTACTTTATTCTATATAAATGGCAGTGTTGTTGAAGTGTCTCATCTCTGTGTTTGAATTTATCAAGGAACCTTTTAGGATCCTAGTATATGTATAAAAGAATCTTTATTGAACAAGAGCTGATAAGGTTGAGTTTTATTCCAAGTCAAATGCTATTTTATCATAAACAATAGAGTGGATCTTGTCTTCACGATACTTTTAAGTTGTTTTTTCTATGACTAAAAAAATGTTGTCTACTGAGGAATATTGTTTGCAAAAGCATAATTTTTCCCTTCTTGTACTTTTATCATAGACAGCCTTGATAGGCAGGCACCTTAATCTCATAAAGATTTTATAATAATGAAAAAGTAGTCATATGTTTGAAAATTATCAACATCCTCCCCTGATTGACTTTTGTAGGTAGTATTGCTATCCGTTATTTAAATTGCTTTTGGTATTTTCTCTATTAAAAATTTTTCCATGCTTTTATGATTGTGTTGCCTGCAGTACAAATTTCCTAGGTATGTAATGTAGTTGTACAGCACCTCGTCTGTCTTCTCAAGTGCCATTTCATCTCCCTCATAAGGCACATAAAGGAAATCAATGTTAGGGCTCTAATGTGGTTGTTCCTCTGTCACCAATGATGCAAGTCAGTCATTATAGAAACAATGGACAATTTGTTTCATTTTGTCTATTTCTTGTCCTTGTGACAGTTTCATCTATATAAGTTCTTAGGGATAATATGATTTCATTGGGTCCATTGAGGTTCAGGTTGAATTTTCTTTAGAGTTTTTTTTGCACAGCTACAATTTTTTATTATTTTGTATAGAGATACTATTCATAACCTTCAAACATTCTCTTCCATCATATTTTAGGCAGCTAGGTGGCAAAATGGATATTGCTGGATATGGGATAAGGAAGAAATGAGTTTAAATTCTACTTCAGATTCACGCTAGCTATGTGACCTTGGACAAGTCACAATGTTTCTACCTTAGTTTTTCATTGTGAAATGGGATTAATAGAACCAACCTCATAAGCTTATTTCGAGCACCAAATACATAATATGTGTAAAGGGCTTTCCAAACTTAAAGACCTCCAGCAATATTAGCTATTATTTTATAGATCAAAATTATATTATAAAAAGGTATTGATTTTGATGGTTGTCACTTTTCATTTGTCAAGACCAAAGGTTATGGAATAAGATAGTTTCTCAGCTCTTTTGGTCTTCATGTAAAAGGAAATATTTTATGTAGTTTAGACTTTTGCAGGAAATGTTGACAATCAAAGTAAATTATCTTTACCTTTAAAATTTCCTGTTTTTAAGCATCAATAATTCAGTTGAATAGGGCATGTTGGAGTTGTTTTTTTGTTTATTTTTATCTGTGACATTTCTTCTGATCTAATTTTATTTTTTTACCTCTGATGTAATTTCAAAATTATTTAATATTATAGAAAGAATTTATTTGGAAATGACACTGAGATGTGAAATGAACCATTTCCCATTTCTTGAGACATTGACAATTACTTTTTTATGATACTGTTTTGTTTTCTACACATACAAAATCTTCTGATTCTTTTCTGGGAGAAAATATTCTGGAAATATATATATGTGACGGTTCTGAGTAGTCTATGAACCCTTTTGTTCTTTTATTTCTCAGATAAGGATATCTTCCAACATACTTCCTCTATCTCTCCTGTGCTGACCTTTATATTGAAGTTATCAAGTATTAAAATACTTGAATGGGTTTTGAAAATCTCATCAAGTTCTTTGTCAAATGTGATGACATTTGACATCCTCTTCATCCCCTGAAATGGATGTTGAAATATAAGACTCAGCAATTTTCATAGTCATCTTTTACCTTATGATGATCATGAGTACCACATGATGACAAAATATCCATGAGATTATATTTCTTCTTGCCTTTAGGCATCATATGAAATCCATTCCTCCCAACCCCTGTGTTTGTCCCTCCAAGGAGAAACTGAATCACACTTCCATTTGATTGCACATTTCTTTAATTATCAGATTATAATTAATTTGTGAATGTGAATATTGATGTTGGTCAATTCTTATAATAGCATAACAAGTCATTAGTCACTGGACAAAAATATCACCTGTAGAATTCCTTCACTTAATATTTTTAGACATTTTAAAAACTTTCCTCTTTCCATAAATCCATCACCATCATTATAGTAATGCAAATGGATCCCATGGGAGTGACAACTCTTTTGCATTTTTCAGAATGTAGCGCATCACATTCTGGCCATGTTACTGGTGTTCAACTTCTCTAGACTTATGTCAGCCTGTCTTCAGAAATCAGTCATTGTCCATTACTGGTACACTTTCAAGTACTAGCATATGAGAACTTATGTTCTACTGGAATAACCTTTGAGAAGCTAGGGTCACATTCATAACATAATGAGGAATCAGGTAAGAATATTGTATATTCTAGGAAGAGTATTAGCTGTTGCACTTTTATTGAACCTATTGTAGCTGTTGCTCCACTGATGGTAAAACAGAAGACAAACACATATTTAAAATGACTAGGATTGGGGATAGAGTTTGGGACTTAGGGGAGTGGAGGTTTGGAAAGCTACTGTTGAGAATGTCATAGGGAGTAAATAAAATGGAGTACAATTCCTAGTTGCAGTAGATGTCATAACTTAATCTTTGAGTTTGAAAGCCTGGACTTCATCATTTGCTATATATTTTTACCTTGGGCAAGTTATTTAAGCCTTCTGAGCCTTATTTCATTCACTTGGAAAAGGGTTAAAAAAACCTCATATTATCATTCTCATGATTATTTGGAAGAAAATGGTTTGTGAACTGTATTTGTGGGTACACATTGTAGGTCTGGCCATGCCACTTTCTTGTTTGATAAAATCTATCAGTTCCTTGTTACCTCCAGGATAAAACTGAAACTCCTCTGTCATTTAAACCAATTCACATTCTGGCTGACTTTACAGGTTTGTTACATGCACTCTGATTCATGGACATTTTGGTACTGTTAAACCAGCCTTCTTGCAGTTCTTCATGATATTACATCTCCCCCATCTATCCCTCTGAGTAGCCTAGCTATCATTCCTTTCTGCCATACATTCTTCTCATAGAATCCCTAGTTGTTTGTTTATTTGTTTGTTTCTTTTTTTCCTCAAAGCTCTGGTCAAAGCATCTTCTTATATGCCAACTTTTCTGGAACTCAGGAATCTGTATTCAACTGCTTATTATAATCCGGGCAATAGTTGTTTGAATTTCTAATTAAGTAAGGATTTTCTGTGCCTATTTTCTTTTGATGAAATTCTTTTCAAAAGTTTAAATCTCAAGAAGGTTCTACAGTGTTCCATAATTGGTGTATTTATGGTGATGTTATTCAGATTGACAGATACTTTCTTCAAAAGGACACTGTAGTGGGCATTCTTCATGATCATGGCAAACACCTTGGCAAGCATATGTGTACATATTTTCTGTCTCAGCTAAAAATAATCAGCACATTATCAAAAACACTCATGACATCTCTTGAATTTTTGACATTTATTTTTGCATGTGTAAGTAATGTTGTATTAATAGCCAAAATATGTAAGACACCTTATTGGAGTAGAAACTTTAGTGTGGCATTTTACTCTTTTGAAGTAAATATTTTTTTTTCCTACAGTCAACATACAGTAGCTGAATCATACACCCTCTGTACCTTCTAGTCATTTCTCTTCCTCATCATTATTTGTATCATCTCCCAAGTCATAACAAATCCCATTAGTGCATGAATTACTCTCTTTTCAGGTCACATGAAGTAGTCAAGTAACACTAAAATGGTTACCAATCTCTGTTTACTCCGGAAAACTCCTTACAGGTAGAAAAAATGTCACTTGTCATAAGCTTCATTTGCATCCCTTCCCATAGTCTTCAGGCCATGTGACAGAACTCCTATCCCTGCCTGCCAAATTGAATTAATTTCACTAGTAAAATTTTATGAAACACAGCATCATATGCTTTATTAAACTCAAGATATATTATGTTTAATGCATTTCACTTCATCTACTAATCTCATAATTCTATTAAAAATGCAATCAACTTTTCCTGGTATGAATTATTCTTCATAAGATTCTGCTGCTTATTGCTTATGTTTCCATTATTCAGAAGATGTTTACAGATTTTTATCTCTTAATAGTTGTTCTATTATTGCACTGCCTTGTGGTAATTACCAGCTACCCTTTCTCCTTTGGAAAAGTTGTGAAGATTTCTATTCAGTCACTAACTAACTAGCTGATAGAGTTGCAATTTTCATGATAGCAATTCTCTCTTAAATTTGCCTCTGCATTTCAGTGCTCCTTATGCTAATTAGTGTTTGATGTCTATCTGAAGTGAGAAAAAATAATTTTTGGTAGGAGGGAATGAATGAAAAATCATCTTCCACAAGAGAGTAATGACTGTAATTTAGCCTGTGCCTATACATAAAAAAAATGTGAAGAATTGAAGTAGAAATATCTAGGTAAATCAATTGAATTCGACAAATATATACTAAGCACGATTTTTGAGCACAGAACTAAACTAATAACTAAAGAAGATACCAAATTTGGGTAAGACAGAATGTCTACCTTCATGGAGTTTAAAATCTAGTTGGGCAAAGGAGGATGAAAAACATATAATTAAATGAGAAATGATGTAGCACAAAAATTTCTCTGAAAGGTTCAATAGAGTATGTTACACGGTAGCTTAAAAAAGGTTTTCAAAAATGAAAGCATTGTAATTTTGATGACCAAGGTTGAACCTAAAGAAATGATAAGAAAACACATCTTCTCTTCTTTTTGGAAGTAAGGGATTGTGGATATGGAATACTGAATAAACTTTCATATTCAGCTGATTTGTTGGTAATTTTGCTAAATTTTTTTCTTTTTTTTTTTGCCTTGTTACAATGGATGTCTGGATATGAGAAGGAAAAGGAATATATTCAAAAACAAAGGTTATTCTCTTTAACTGTGTTATATGTATATAAGCACACACACACACACATATATGATTTTAGAACATTTTAAAATACGATCCACATCATTGTATATGCCCATGTTTTTGATTATCTTAGAAGTCCACCAAAGTAAAACTTTATCAAAATATTAAAGCGTATATTGGGGAGAACAGTCTCGAAGCTGGTAAGGTAGAATGTTGCCAGATTTTAAATGTTTTGAAAACCACACTACAGTATTTGAATTTTACTCATGAAGAAGCAGCGAAACGCTGAACATTTTTAGCTGACAAGTGATAGCATCAGATTTATAAATAAGGAAGAGAAGTCTAGCAGCAATGTGAAGAATTAATTTGGATGGGGAGAATGGAGATGAGAAGAACTACTTGTAGGCAGTTATAATTTAAGCGCATGGATGATAATAAGAGTTTATACTAGGGTGGCAAAAATGAGGATGTTGGAAAGGTGGATGATACAAAACATTTGTCAGAGGTAGAATCAAGTGGGATTGGTAGCTGATTGACTAACAGATATGTGGGAGGGGAAAGAGGAACATCATATTTTTATCATGCAATATAGGAATGAATGAATGATACTGCTACTGCCAGGAACAAGAATTCAGCATCAGTGTTGAAGGACTTATGTATGTAAGAATAGAGGACTTAAGGAAGCAAGTGGTACTTCCAAGTGGATAGATATCAGGTAGATATAGGTATAGATAGGAAAATGAACTTCTGAATGAAGAAATGATTGAAAAAAATGTTTTTTCAAGAACTTACTAGGGACCAAGTGCTGTGCTAAGTATTAGGGGTACAAATACAAGCAAGAAAAACAACCCTTGCCCTCAAGGACCTTCAATTCTAATACATAAATGCCTATAGTAATCAACTGTCACAGAGTTTGCACAATTATATCTGTGGTTGGTTTATTTTGTTTTTCATTTTCTTTCTGTATCCCTACTACCTACAGTATCAAAGTATTTTATAGATAGTATACATTTAATAAGTACTTACGACATAGTATATAAATAAATTTGAGGGTTGACAGATGTTTCTTTAGAATGTAAGTGACCACAGAGCAGGGGAAAGTAATAACAAAACAGAGCAGCAAATACAAAAAAAAAATCAAAACCTCCGCACCTACCTGTTCTTCACAGAACAGGAAACGTTCATTTGGAACGTTTAATAAATGTTACCCTCTAACAACATCTCTGTATTGTTGTACAGATCCCAACTTGTAAGCAATATCCTGTATTCATACCCTCTGACATCCTGTAATTTATGACTTATTTTTATGATAGCAAAGTTGTCATCTATTAATCTATAACAAATTTAGGGAGTTTTGTTTGGCTGATTTAAAAGCATTTTCCTCTAAAGTGCCTATAAAAATAGAGACTATAAATTGGCTAGCATGGATTGCCCATGGCAGTCCCTTTTTCTAATGAAAATTTTCATTGTCAGTGGATTTTATACAGAGCCTTTGGAGGTTGTTTAAATTGCCAGCAGTCAATTTAACCATGCTAATCTTTCAACCTGAGGGCCTAATTCTTAGAAAAGGTTTTGGCATGTTTTCATAGACTACTCATAATAATTATATGGAAGAACTGCGGGTCCTAGTTGTCTGTATTATAATCACCTCATTTTATGTTTTGAAGTGTAAAAAGAAAAAAAAATCCCCCTCCCCAGCTTTCACCCCTATTACACATCATGTTTCCACACACAAATAGACATAATCTTCTGGAAGGTTCTGAACATCCATCTGCAATGAATAAATATTACTTTGTGGAAAAAAATACAGACTTAAGTATATGTACATTTTAACTGAGCTAGTGCCTCTGTAAGTCTATGCTCTATGTATCCATCTTACACAATTGTTTACTGTTCTACAGGATATACACGGTTGCCACAGCAACAACTCTGAATAAATGGGGTGCCTAACTTATCCTACTATCTCAAAGAAAAACAACTTAACAAAGCTTTTCCTGCTTTTACATTATACTGTTGCAGTACACACATTAATGCATTAAGGGCTATAGGCCATTAGAAGACTTTTAAAAAATCATTTGTCTTTGAGAATTCAACCCCACAAGCCGCACTCTATTGCACTCAGTAATACCTATGGTCCGTATGTTATTCAGTGTTCAACTGGTATCACAAGAGAAAAATACAACAGTAGTGCTTATGTTGTTTACTCTCTAGATGATTGCAACTAAGTCATCCTGGGCCAAGGGGTAATTGTACTACTCTTAGTAGGTGAGGTTTTTAAAAAAAGCAGATACCACAACAATCAGGCTATTTTTCTTATTATACTATACTCCAAACGAGGATGTCTCTGTTTTTCTAACCTCTTCTCCCTGTCATGCATCCTAAGCACCTCTCATTTTTTTTTCAAATATGTTTTCCTCTGATTCTAAAAAAGAAGCTTCATCATCTTCTTGGAAAAAAAGTTACAGATTTACTGCCTTCAAGGTAACTCATGTCCCATTTCTTTAACTTTTCCTTCTTAATTCTTCTTTAATACTATGACTTCAAAAGAGAAACCATTTCATCAACCCTGGGCACTCCCTTCATAAATCTGGATTACAATCCACTTATATCTTAGTAGATAGTTTTATAATTTTCATGGTCTGAGCAAATGATTTGGTCAGCCTTTTCACACTTCTAACATGGTCCTTGAATGATGGACATAATGTAGTAGGAACTGGTGATCCAAACACAAAAAAGAAACATGTTCACAGACAAGTAAATAGATAATTTCTAGAGGGAAAGAACCATAACAATGATGAAAAACAGGTATAGAGGGAATCAAAAAAGTTTAATATGAGACCAAAAAAAAGCACGTGTAATTCCACAAACTCTTAGATATTTGCTACCTGTTCTCTGCTAATCCTGTAATCAAAGCCATTTCAGTTTGGAAGATTGTTCCCGACAGACTTTGCTATCCACTAGACAAGCCTCTGAGATTCGAGTCTTCTCTACAGCACTAGAAAAAAATCAGAGCATGAATCTATTGTTGGTTCTGCTCTTTAATAAATTTGTATTTTAACTATTTCATTTAAATCAACAAAGATTTATTAGTTAATTACTATGTGCAATTCATTGTTCTCCACATTGGGAGAAGAAAGATTAAAATGAAGTAGTCCTTATCCTCAAGAAACTTCTTGCTGTTTTTCCTTTGTTCTTGAAGAGGACTATGACATCAAAAAGGTGTTGCCATGACATGCAAGTGAATTGGATTTAAGTGAAGCAGGGCTGTGCAAAGTCACCAGCTTCACTTTCTCCTCTGGAGCAATCTGGGTCCAGTGGCAAAATATGAATCAGGACAGCAAGAGCTGGTAGCATAATGGCTAGAGCACTGGACCTGGAGTCAGAAAGTCTAGAGTTCAAATTTGGCCCTTCGACATTTACTAGGTATATGGTCCTGTGCAAATTAGTTACCTTATCTCTGCCTCCATTTTATCAATTGTAAAATGAGGATAATAATCAAGACACTTATATTCTAATGGAGCATATAACATCGTGCAGAGAAATGAATGCAAAGTAATTTCAAGAAAGAAAGAACACCAGAAACTGGAGAGGGGAGGGTCAGAGGACAAAGTTAGAAACAGGTCTCATAAGAGGGACATCTGAGCTGAGCCTGAGAGAAAGCTAGGAATTTGAAAGGGCAAAAATAATGGGAGCAGGTATAGGTTTTGGAGCTGAAGAGTTACATGTTAGGCCCTGTGTCAATAGTATTTTAATTCTGAAGTAGTGGCCATATGAATGGAGAGAAGCAAGCAGATGTCAGAGCTCCTCTAGAGGTTTGTAAACTCTGGGGACAAAAACAATTTTGCTTTTGTCCTTTTATCCCTAGTACCTAGAAAGTAAATTGTACATAATAGGTACTTTAAAATGCAAATTAAATTGAATAATTTTGGAAGTATGTCAATATTTAAATTGTTTTTCATTAAAATAGATTGCAATGGATCCTTAACTTTTCATCTTTGGACATCCGCTGTATCTTCCTTTAAAGGATATTCAGCAGACATGCCATATGCCTTACTTTGTATTTCTTTAGTATATTGTGGATTACTTGTATTTTGGATTACTTTAATATATTGTGCATTACAGGGTTTTCTTTGGGTTGCTAATCTGTTCTTTTTTTAATGGATTACACACTTGTCTCCTCTTTTCTAATTTTACTTCATAATACATGAAATAAATATGTTTCGTATATTATATACAGATACAATATCAACTTCATAAGTAAAGGACTTCATATACAGTGAGTATCTCAATCTATTTCAAAGAAATTACCCTTGTTAGATAAAAACACTTCTTGACTGAATCAGTCAATCAGAATTTTTGTGAACAGGGCCTGTATACCTTCTTGAATCAAACAAAGTCATTACTGAGAGACTTAACTCACATATTGAAGAATTTCTATAAAAAGAAAGTGGTATCTCAGAACAATATAAAGATTTCAGGGGATCTGGAAGAATAGAGGAAGGAATGAGTTCACACAGAATTAAACCAAGAACCAGCACCAGGACCATGCTACTCTCCCACTCAATCAACTCCATTGGCTTCCTGTTGCCTCCAGGATCAAATATCAAATCTTCTGTCTGACTTTTAAAGTCCTTTACAACCACATCTCTTCTTCCTCTTCCTTTGTACCTCTTGTCTTCCCTGGCTTCATTCAAGACTCAGCTCAAAACCCACCTTCTGAAAGAGACCTTTCCTAGACCTCCCCACTGATAGTGCCTTCCTTCTGAAATTAATTCCAATTCTCATTCTTTCTCTCTGCATATCTATATCTACACGCACACGTATATGTGTATGCATGCATATATGTGTGTGTATATATGTGTGCATGTGTATATATCTATATCTATCTATCTATCTATTCATCTATCTAGTTTGCCTGTTGTGGCCTCCATTAGAGTTTGAACCCCTTGAGAGCAAGGATTGTTTTTGCCTTTTTTAGTATCTCCAACGCTTAGCACAGTGCCTGTCACACACTAAGCACTGTTTACTGAGAGCCTGAGAGACTGACTCCCTCCCAAAGAGGGAGATAATGAAGATTTCCTTTAGCTCTACATACATCACTGAGCAAAAGACCCAAGGTCAAGGGTGGGGGACCTGAGTCCTCAAGGCCACACGTGGCCCTCTAGGTCCTCAAGTGAGGTCCTTTGACTGAATCCAAACTTCACAGAACAAATCCCTTTAATAAAATGATTTGTTCTGTGAAACTTGGACTCAATTAAAAGACCATACCCAAAGACCTAGAAGGCCATATGTGGCCTCAAGGCTGTAGTTTCCCCACCCCTGCTCAAGGTGATGCCACCAAGGCACCCACCTACTCTGGGAATGAAGGAAATCTAAAGATGAGATCTCTTCTTTCCCTAGCTTTTACTCCTGGATCCTATACATTCACAATCCCTGTAACGTAATTCATTGTTTTGTTACCCGAATGTTTCTAGCAACTTGATTTTTGCCTCAATTGGAAAGATACCCAAGGTTAACTCAAAATAGATAAAAATGTCAATTTAGGTTGAGAGCTAACCTTTACCTATAAGTTTGGGATTTTCCAAGTTGGGACCTTAGAGTAACTTGACCATGTTATGTATATGCATATGTATATATTTATGTGTGTTAATACATACACATATGTGTATATATGTACATTTTGTTAAATGAATATATACATATTCATTTAACAAAATGAGAAAAGCATGACTAGACAGCAGTTCCTCTGAAAAAGACTTATGGGTTTATTGCTCTGCAAAATTAGTATGAGTCAGTATCACAGTATGGCAGGCAAAAAAAGCAAATGTGATCTCAGGGTTAATTATGAGAGGACTATGCTCTACCCCGTTCAGACTTCAGAATTACTGTGTTTAGTTTGAGAACCATACCTTTGGAAAGACATTGATAAGCTGGAGAGGAAGCCAAGCTGAATGGTGCGGAGATGGAGAATGATGGAGACCATGGTATAAGAGGATCAGTTGAAGGGGCTGATGATATGCAGCCTGTAGAACTGAGGAAGGGGGTAAATGAGAAAGGACAGCTATTTTTATGTATTTGAAGATGTATTAGGTATGTTGCTTGGCCCCAAAAGACAATATTAGGAGCAACGGGTAGAAGTTACAGAAAAATAGATTTAGCTTTCTTGTGAGGAAAACTTCTCCCCATTTATTGCTATACCAACTGGGAAAGGCTAGCTTGGGAGCTTATGTTTTTCTCTTTAATCAAAGGCTAGGTGACTACCTACAGAAGGTTCCCTGTGAGGTGGGAGAGATAGAGCAGACAGACAGACACATAGAGATAGAGTGCACATTGTGTACTCCCTTTCTCATTCATTCATGCTGAAGAGTCAATCTATTTTTTATGTAATACAGTTTCTCCATAATTATTGATACCCACATAGAGGTCAAGATAATAGCAAGATAGAAATATGGTTAAGGAGTATCCATTCTTAAATTAATCTAATTCCTTGTTACTGGATGCATGAATTATCTTAGTGGCATTTCTTTTGCTTTCCTTTGTTGACACCAATCTACCTATTTGATATGCGTTAGCAACCTCCTCAATTACTTGTTACACTGACTGCTTTCAGATTTCCCTAGCTTAGATTTTGGGTTAGGAAGCTCTGCTTAACAAGCTGCTACAGTAGCTGTGCAGCTGCGCCCTCTTGGAGAAAGACAGTGATGATCTCTCCTCTTTGAGAGCCACTTAGCCATGATCCTTCCTGATCAAGAGCTGCTTAGTGAACAGTTAATGTGGATCTTCCTACCTGCTGTGCAGAGTTGCCTTTTTCCCATCAGTGTAAAATCCTCAGCTTCACGCACATCCGTCAGGTCTGTTGTAGAAAGTGCATTTAATGCAAGTATGTGTCGCATCCAAATGAGTACTGCTGACAAGCCTGTTTGGATTTCCTGATATTTAGAGACAGGGAATGATTTCTATGAAACCATATTCATAATTACTTTTATTTTCTTAAGCCTTTTAAACTTTTAGATACTACACACAATCTTTTAAAAAATATTATCTTTGAATATATATTATACTTTATTGTGACCACTCTGCTATGGTAATGCTGGTTTTTAATACCACCTGCTAAAGAACTCATGCAATCATTGGCATAAGTGGGTTTCCCTTTTCTATAACATTGAATATTAGGTTTTAAAAACAGTAATCACATATATAATCATAATACATACTTATGTTATATATACATATCTAGTTTATTCACATGTATACTTATGGTATATATGCATATATATACACACATGAAATTTACACGTGTCTCAGTGAATGTATGTTCTGAGTTGAAAGGTTTTTTTCTTCTCTAAGTTTTCAAGTCTGCTGCCAGTATTGCATATAGATGAGACATGAATTCAAATGTTATACCTCTTGAAAATTAAATGGAATATCTATCAGAATTAATTGCAGAGAATACAAGTTTTAAATCTGACCAATATTTTACTAAATACACATGTGTGTGTGTGTGTGTCTGTGTGTGTGTGTGTATACACTGGGAGAAAGAGTTGTATTAATTAAGTTGATAGGTAGATCAATGGGTTTTATATGGAAGGAAGGAAGGAAAGAAGGAAAGAAGGAAGGAATAAAGAAAGGAATAATATATCAGGTCCAGCTGAACTGAAATTTTATCTCTGAAACTTGTTGGCTCTGTGATCTTTAAATTGTCTGATTTTTAATTTATTTAATTTTAGAATAAATGGACAGAAATAGAGTGGCTTTAATGCTTAAATGATAAAGTATATATAAAGCACTATACAAACTTTAACGTGCTATGTAAATGTGAAATAATAAAATCAATTAATGTATTAAATTTTTTCACAGCTTAAGAACTGTGAAAAAATTTAATACATTAATTGATTTTCAGTGTCTTTACATTTATTTTTTAACATATATATTTATTTATATACAGGGTATTCAGCATATGCATGTATATATGCAAATAAGTGTGTATTATGCAAATACATATTGATGGCCAGAATGCTTCACTGGTATGCATATGATGTCAGTAGAAAGAGCAGAAGGCTTCTAGAATTTTGTGTGGACCCCTTGTGCTGAACCCTTGGGAGAATATAGGCTAGAGTCACACAGGATGAACAGGCATGACTAGGTTTCAATTTGCATCATTGGAGTGAACTCGAATCTGTGAGATGTAAGATCTATTTGAGTATAAACAATTACATGCACACCAATATATGGGCATATATAAGCATACATACATGCATATACACACATATATACATACATAAATGCATACATACACACTTGTGTTTACAGCTCATTGTATGCCAGCAATGTTACATATATGTATGGACTTCATGTACATGTGTATACCCACAAAAACACCAAAAATGTTTGTTTTGCTACCTTACAAACAAGAACCACAAAGGATAGATGAATGTAGTTGGGTTGTAATCTAGGTGGTTAAAGTTAATTCTCTCATCAATAAGATCATAGATCCACATAAATATCTTTGAGGCAATTATTTCCATTTAACAATTTTAGAGCATCATTGTTCCAGAGCTTATTTTAGGCCACATGGTATTACTTTTAAGTGAATTTAGGCAAGTTTGACTAATCTCACCCTGCCTCACCCCGCTGTAAAAACCATAAATACTAAACTGTGACTAAAAATTCTTTCTGATGTTTCTGTCTCCTCTTCAGCTCGTAGCTCTCCTTCAGCTAATTTGCAACTGCTTTTACATCTGGTAGGTGTTTTTGTCCATGATTCACCAAATAATTCCTAATTCTTCAACCTTCTCCCAGTTTTTTTTCCCGTCATTTATAATCAGACTTTGTATTTATATTCACTCTGTTTAACCAAATAACTGAAAACATTTTAAATCATCTCGCTAACCCTTATTATTTTCTATATATTCTATTCTATTCTAAGAATATATTCTAAGAATACATTTTTTCTCCCTAGTTTTAGGGATAATGAAACAGAAGGGTAGAGCTGACTGTCACTGAGTTACTGTCACTGAGTAAGTTGCTACCTGAAAGAAGGGCAAAAGTAAAGCTGGATAACTCTTCGCTTTTAGTCCCATAGATGACAGATATCATCTGAAAGCAGAATTGCCTGTATTTTGGAGTTGGGAAAACTCGGTTATTGATTACTGAAAGAATTTTTGCCAATGCAATGATGTATTGAGGGAATCATTAAGAAATCAGTCTCATAAGTGCCAACGTAATATATTATCTTCAGATTAGACCAATAATTTGAATGCTAAAAAGGAAGTTTCTTGAGTCATAATTGAGGGTCTAGTGTATTTCCTTTCTTCTGTAGAAGCTGTTCCTGTGGCCTTGCCTCATTGAATCTCCCAAACCCTGGTGGTATAATTGTCAATGACTATCATCACTATCACCATCCCAAATATAACACATTTTTTAAGAAAACTAAGCAGTGAAATCATAGGAATTTTCTTCTTCATTACTGAACTTCTGTGTTTGGATAATTCAGTTTGTCATAGGGTAAAACTATATCCATCTTTGACAATTTTAGAGCATTTAGCATTATGTTGGCAAGGTTGTATGATTTTTGCATGGTACATGGTACTTTATTCCTCATTGATTTCCTCATCCTTCTTAGGCTGAAGCTGCCACAATCTGAACATATAAGTGTTTTAACCCTCTTTAAAAAAAAAAATCCTGATCCTTTGGCTGGCTCAAATGCTTCAGTAATTCCTAGTAATACAATTAAGTTAATCCTGATATGTATGCATGATGCTGCCAGTTACTGAGCTCATGATTTCGTTTAAAGGGCTATAATCATTTGGCCAGCTTCAGGAGAATAAATTATGGAAGATAAGTATGTTAATCTGGCTACTTCCCCTAATAACTCCAACAAAAATGAAAGCAAGAGGTTTTGCTCAGCAGGGTCCATTGACTTTAATATTAAAACTTCTAACCTTCTTGGTTCTCTTTGCAATCATATTCTAGATGTTTAGAGAGTGACTTTTTTTGGGGTATTTCCAACAATGAAGGCATCTGCATTCAGTAGCCCTTAAGGAATACCCACATTTTTCAGATCCTCAGAAGTAGCATATCACGATGGAGAATGCATCTCTTTCCCTAAGCACAAAGGGAGAACTTTTCAGAGCATGTATGATTATAGCAGGTCAAAAGAATAATGTTTGACCCTCCTTCAGGGTGGGGGCCACATCAGAGCATGTAAGCTCTATGATTCATTGATCAAATATTTGGTCTGTGAAATGCTTGACAGATTATAAAGAGAACATGAAATAATTCCAGTTCATGATATAATCTAGTTTTAAGACAGTGATTATGCTTTTCCATCATGTCATGAAATGTATTGAATCAATAAACCAATCAACACATGTTTATTAAGCACCTGCTATGTGCCAGGTATTATTTTAAGTGCTGAGGATACATATGCATAAGACAGACAGTCCCTGTCCTTAAGACAATTGCATTCTACTGGGTGGATAGAATACGCTCATAGAAAACTATCTATAGGATAAAATAATCAGTAATTTGGGAAAAAAAGACATTTAACTGGGGAATCAAGAGGCCTTGCATCAGAGCCTTGAAGGAAGCTTTGAATTCTAAGAAGCAAAGGTGAGGAGGAAGAGTATTCAAGGTGTGGAGGATAAGCTTTGTGAAGCCCAGAGATGGGAGATCCTATTTTGTCAGGTCAGGTCAGTTTGTTTGAAGCTCAGGGATCATGACAGACTCTAAAGTGAAATCAGCCTGGAAGTATAGGCTGGAGTCAGATTGTGAAGGGCTTTAAAGGATAAATGGAGTAGTTTGCATTTTATAACACTGGGGAGATCCTGAAACTTCTTGATCAGAGTGATATCGTCACACTTTTGCTTTAAGAATTTCAGGTTGGCAGATATGAATGGTTGGAGAGAGGAGAAACTTAATATAGGGAGACCAGGTATGAGAACATTGAAGTAATCTAGGTAAAAAGTAATTAGAGCCTTGACTTAAATGGGTGTGGTGTGAGTAAAAATAAGAAGGTGGACAGAAGATATATTGAGAAAGTAGAAAAAACAAGATTTGCCAACTGATTAGAATAAGGGTTAGCATTGCATATTACATACAGAAAGTAAGATAATCTTTATTCTCTAGGAATTCCTTGAAGAAGAAAAGAAATACACATACATATGCATGTATGTACATATATATATGTATATATATATACACACATGTCAGAATTTTCAGAATTAATATAAAAAACAAATGACAATAAATGCAAAGTAGTGAAAGCAAAGTTGTTTGGGAAGGGGTAAATTAACAATTGTGGGCATCAGGAAACAATTCATATGGAAGGTGATGCTTAAGCTGTGTCTTGAAGAACAAAAGAATTGAATGAGGTAGAGTTAAGGAGAAAAGGAATTTAAGTCATGTAAGAAGTAGAGCACCAACATTTGGAGACAGGAAATCAAATGTAATGTGGAGAAATGGAAAGAAAGAATGAAGAATAATGGATAACTCATAAGTAACAAAGCCAGGCATCTGGGGGAAAATGGATGCATCTTTGACCAAAATAAAAAAGTTATATGAAAGAGTGAGTTTAAGCTGAAAGATAATGAATTTTATTTTGGAATTTGGGTCTGAAATATCTATATATTTGAAATATCTACAAGTGGAAATAACTAGCAGCCTGTTGAAAATGAATTACTGAAACTCAGGAAAGAAATGAAGTCTTGAAATATAGATTTGACAGTTATCCATAAAGAGGTGATAGTTGAATCCATGGGAGCTGATGAAATGAATCATCAAGATAGAATCAATAAAGACACAAGTAGAGAAAGTCCAGGATAATAGACCAAAAGGAAAAAAAAAGAGAAATCTTGAGTGCAGTGTTTCCAAAACCAAATTCACTATCATTCCCTAAAATCCACTTTTAAGCCACTATTTCTGTGGACATCAACACCATCCTTCTAATCTCCTGAGCACAAAACCTTGGCATTGTCCTTAACTCTTTATTCACCCTCTCATATTTCTAACATGTTGCAAAATTTTGCTGTTACTACCACCACATCTCTCACATCTAACCCCTTCTATCCATCCTCTTTACTCATCCAACTACCACCTTAGTGTGAGCTTTCATATCTTTCTATCAGATTTTTACAATATCCTTCTAATTATTCTCTTTACCTCAACTCTCCATTACAGTCTGTATACCACATTGCTGCCATAGCGATCTTCCTTAAGCACTGATGGGGCCAGTGATATATCCCTTCTCTAAGTCCAGTGGTTCCTTATTGCTTCTAGGATAAAATATTAATTTCTCTGTTTAGCTTTGAAATCCCTTGGTAACCTGGGCTTAACCTATCTTTCCTGCCACATTGGACATTATTTCCCCTTTGGTCCTCTGGGATCCAGCCACACTGCCCTTCTCTATGTCCCTCAGACAACATCTTCCATTTTTTCTGTTCTTTTGCTCTGTCCATTCCTCATTCCTAGAATTCACTCACACCTCATTTCTGTCTTATAAAATCTCTCTTTCTTCAAGATGCATATAGTTCAAATACTGTTTTCCACACAAAACTTTTCCTGATCCTCCCCATTGCTAGTGTTCTCCCTTCTAAACTACACTGTATTTAATTGTAGATTTATTCTCTTTATATTTATTCTCTATACAGCTTTTATATGTGTTCATTGTCTTCCCCACTTCAGTGGAACCCCTTTGCATACAAAGATCATTTTAAACTCTGTATTTGTATCCCTGGCACCTAGCACTATTCCTGGCATATATTAGATACTTAATAAATACTTGCTGATTAATTGATTGATTATGTAAAGTCTGTATTCTCTAGCAATTTCCACCAAAAATTGTATTCAGATTATTTTGACATCTACAGTGGCATATGTAATATAACCAATAAAGAATACATTTATGTATTATTTGAAGAAAGCAATATTTTAAAAGAAAAGACAAAGTTTTGAGTCACTGTTCACATTGCACAAAAAATACTTTCTTCACAGAATGATTCACTACTGAGTTCTTTTATGGAATTAAAATGCCTCATAATTGATATTATTACAAAAATTCAAACCTTTTCCATTGAATAAAGTGAGGTACACCTAAAGCTACATCACTTGTTATGAGCTATGCTTTAGTGACTAGTTTCTTCCAATGTCTATTACATGGAAAGGAGGTAAGCTTCCATGCTTACACTTTCAGGTATAGACAAGAGTGACAAAGTATGAGATGCTTTAGATGACTTGTTATCTGCATGACTGAAGGAAATACCCAAATTGATGAGATCATAGATCTGTTGAAGGGTTGAAGGAAATACTTGTTTTGAAATTTGCTACAGCATTCAATTAGGGAGTGTTAAAAGTAAAAGGGCTAAGATAATACGGTTCTGGTTTTTTATCACTTCAATTATTTTATTCTTTCATCTCCCCAAAAGGTGAAACATCTAGATGGTGCAGTCCTGACCTGCAGTCTGGAAGACCCGACTTCAAATCCAGTCTCAGATGTGTACTAGTTGTGTGACCCTGGGCAAGTCACATAACCTCTGTTTGCCTCAGTTTCCTCATCTGTCAAATAGGGATAATATCACTTACCTTCCAGGATTATGTAAATCTAATGAGATAATAATTATAATGTCCTTAGCACAGTGCCTGACACAGAGTAATAGCTATATAAATGTTATTACTATTATCTTGTTTTTACCCTTCATGTTTTATTCTTCTGGTGATAACTGATGATCTAAGGCAGGGGTGGGAACCTGCATCCTCAAGGCCACATGTGGCCTTCTAGGTCCTTGGGTGCAGCCTTTCGAATGAGTCCAAGTTTTAGGAAACTAATCCTTTTATGAAGGGGATTTGTTCTGTGAAGTTTAGATTCAGTCAAAAGGCTACACCTGAGGGCCCAGAGGGCCACATGTGGCATTGAGGCTGCAGGTTCCCCACCCCTGATGGATTCTCATAGGTATTAAAGAATTTTGAATTAGAAGTGATATTAAACATCTGCTCCTTCAATTCTCTCTTTTCACTAATGTTGACAAATCTACACATGCGCCTAAAAATTAAAACAAAAACAGAAAAAAAAACCAGAAACAGTATTTTTATTTCTTCAGAAAAGAACATTTAGTGATGGTGTCTTTGATGAATAAGGATGATCTGAATAAGTAACTACTTATCTTAAGAAGTTCAATAACAGTAACAAAAACAACAACAAAAATACCTCAGATGATCAAGGTAGATAACGCAGAGTCACCCCAGATAACTGGAGCCATTGTTGCCTGAGTAAATAATATAATAACTACTAGGGAAAACAAGTTAATATTTAGCATGGAAATGGTCATTCTATTTCAATGAATTAGTTAAAAAAAAGGTACAATTATGTAGTCTTCAAAAATGATAGCATAATGATACAGTTCTTTATCTGATTTACAGAGAATATTGCAGCTTGATATAGAGGGAGAAAATATAATTAACACAGAACCAGTTAAAATTAAAAGACAAAGTATTTACCCTACCCCTTTCCCATGCCCAGCATGCCTAGAAAGAAAGGTATCATTTGGCTAAAAAAATGAAGAAAAAGTCCAGGGATGCTTAAATTTCTAAAAGTGGAATGGATTTCACCTCTAATTGACTGACCTAAATGAAGCTAGCATCCATTTGAAATACCTGGAAGCCCTAAAGGCTTGAGTTCAGACTCATTTCCTCCAAGCATGGGGTATGAGTTAGAGATATTTCACTGTGTTCTAAAGCTTGGTCTTTTTCAAACACAAAATCCACTGAAAGTGTAACTTGCCTAAAACATTATGAGGAACTAGTTGTAGAGCATCGGAACCTAGTACTTCCTTTTAGCTCATTTATTTAGATCGTATTCACATTCGCTCACTTTAGACTTTATTCCTGTTATTGCAAACTCAATTGCATCAGTACAATCATAACCATGTCCCCCTCTCCTAAAGAAGCACATGGCCTTAGTTTCTAGTACTTTGCTATAAAAAGAGTTGCTCCAAATATCTCCGTGGTTATATTTTTTCTTCTTTTTTTTAGTCTCTTTAGGAGTATTGGCCTTGTGATGGATTCACGGAGTTAAAGTTTGGTGACTTTGGGGGTATAGTTTGATACTATTTTCCAAAATGGTTGAACTAAATCACAGCTTTAACAAGAAAGCTAAGTAATCCCTCTAATTTTTATTTTCCCTTTTATTCATTGGCAGATTGATAGATGTGAGATAGAATTTTAGAATCTTTTAAATTAACATTTCACTCATTATTAGTGATGCAAACTATTTTTTTTCCATATGGCCATTGATATCTTGGATTTTATCATTAGAAAATTGCTTGTTCCATTTTTGAAAGAAGAAATCCAAGCTATCTTTAGTCATGTTTTTAAATTGCTCTAAATCACTGTTTATTAGAGAAATGCAAATTAACACAACTCTGAGGTAATCTTTGACTAAGAAATAGTACTGCGAAGTCTGTATCCCAGAAAGAACAGAGGGAGAGGAAAAGGAAAAGGACCTATATGTACAAAAATATTTATAGCAATTCTTTTTGTAATGGCAAAGAATTGGAAATTAAGGGATTTCTAATCAGTTGGGGAATGGCTGACCAATTTGTGACATATGATTTTGATGGAATACTATTGTGCTATAAGAAATGATGAGGGGCTAGTTTCAGAAAATGATAGAAGGAATATATGAATTAATGCAAAATGAAATGAGAAGAGCCAAGAGATCATTGTGCACAGTAAGAGCAATGTTGTAATGATGATCAACTGTGAAAGACTTGGCCACTGTGATCAATACAATTATCCAAGACAGTTCCAAAGGACTCATGATGAAAAAATGTTATCCAACTCCAGAGAGAACTGATGAAATATGAATTCAATTTGAAGTATAATTTTCTCACTTTCTTTTTCTTTTTTTAATATGACTAATATGGAAATATGTTTTGTGTGATTTCACATGCATAATTGATATCATATTGCTTGCTTTCTAAGTGGGTATGGGAGGAAGTGGAAGGGAAGGGAAGAATTTGGAACTTAAAATTTAATATGAATGTTAAAAAACATTTTTAGCATATTAAAAAGAAAAAAATTGTGTGTTCATATCTTTTGGCCACTTAGTTGTTGCAGAAAGTCCTTTGTTATAAATTTGAATCAGTTCCATATGTACTTTAGATATGAGACCTTAAAAACATTAGGCAGTTTTTTCTCAGTTAATTATTTCCCTTATAATTTTAACTGCATTAGTTTCATTTGTACAAAACTTTTTTACTTTTATGTAATAAAAAATGTTCATTTTATGTTCTTTGTACTCTCTTATCCCTTGTTTGATCTTGAATTCATTCCCTATCTATAGCTGTAAAAGTTATTTTCTTCCTTGTCCTCTAAATAGTTTAAGATATGGATTTCATACAAAAGTTAATGTTTATTTAGATCTTATTTTCATATATGGTTATCAGATTGCTTTCAAATTTTCCAGCAATGTCACAAAGTACTACATACAGTGAGAAGTGGTCCAAAGAATTGGGTTCTTTGGGTTTAATAAACATCACATTATTATGTCCACTTGTTTCTGTATGTCATGTACTCAATATATTCCATTAATTGATCTTCATATTTTTAAGCAGTTACAAATTGTTTTGATGATTACTACTTTGTAGTATAGATTGAGATGCTAGCACTCCCCCCTTTCCTTTCCTTCCCAGTTTTTTAATTATTCTTGATTTTTGAGCTTTTGTGTTTCTAGGTGAATTCTGTTATGTAAGATATATGAAGAGAGATGCTATATGCAGCCAGAAAAAGGACTGATAAATAAAACTATGTATAGAATTATTTTACATATATATGTGTATATGTGTGTATACACACACACACAAACACACCTACACATCTATTTATGTCTAATTATAGCTATCTCTAGGGAGGGAGAAAGAGAGGAAAGGAAAATAGGAAAAAAAGAAATTTACATTTGGAGGGAACAGCAAGTTGTACATGGTAGATTTCCAGTTTCGTGTGTAGTAATACTCTATGGAACTGCTTCTTTTATTCCCTGAATTAAAAATAAAATAATTTTTAAAAATGTTGAATAATATTAGTGATAATGGGCATTCTTGTTTCATTTCTGATATTATTGGGAAGGCTTCTACCTCATCCCCATTACAAATAGCACTTGCTGATGATGTTAGATAGATATATCTTATTATTTTAAGGAAAAATCCATTCATAACTATGCTTTCAAGTGTTTTTAAGGAATGAGTGTTGTATTTTGTTAAAAAACTGTTTTTACATCGATTGATATAATTGTATGAATTTTGTTACTATTGTTATTGATATAATTGAATATGTTATAGTTTTCCTTATGTTAAACTGCCCCTGATTTCCTGGTATACATACCACTTGGTCACAATGTATAATCTTTGTGACATATTGGTGTAGTTTCCTAGCTAGTATTTTATTTAGGGGTTTTGCATCCATGCTCATTAGTGAAATTGGTCTATATTGCTTCTCTGTTTTTGTTATTCCTGGTTTAGGTATCGATATCATATTTGTTTCATAAAAAGAGTTTGGCAGAACTCCTTCTTTGGCTACTATTCCAAATAATTTATTTGATATTAGAATTATTTGATGTTTAAATGTTTGGTAGAATTCACTTGTAAATCCATCTGGTCCTGATGTTTTTTTCTTAGGAAGCTCATTTATGGCAATTACTTTTTTTTTTATAAAATGGGTTTATTTAGATATTCTATTTCCTCTTCTGTTAATCTAGGTAGTTCGTATTTTTGTTTTTATTTCACTTATGTTGTTAAACTTACTGGCATATAATTGGGAAAATAATTCCTAATAATTCTTTTTATTTCACTTCATTAGTGGTATATTTGCCACTTTTCCATATTTAATACTAGTAATTTGGTTTTCTTTTCTCTTTTTTAGAAATCATATTAACCAATGGTTTACCTGTTTTATTATTTTTTCATAAAAACCAACACATAGTTTTATTTATTAATTCAATGGTTTTCTTACATTCAATTTTATTAATCTCACCTTTAATTTTTAGGATTTCCAATTTGGAATCCTTGTTTAGTTGAGGATTTTTAATTTGTTCTTTTTCTAGTTTTTTTAAATTTCATATCCAATTCATTAATCTGCTCTTTCTCTATTTTGTTGATGTAAACATATGAAGATACATATTTTCCTCTTATTGCTGCTTTTGTTACATTTCAAAGGCTTTGGTTTTTTTCATTATTATCCTTCTTTTTAATAAAATTATTAGTTTTTTATTTGTTCTTTAATCCACTCATTGTTTAAAATTAGGTTATTTAGGCTCCAATTATTTTTAATCTGTGTTTCATGGTCCCTTATTAAATATAATTTTGTTACATTATGATATGAAAAGGGTGCACTTAATATTTCTGCTTTTCTGCATTTAATTATAAAGTTTTATGCCCTAATATATGATCAAATTTTTAAAGATACCATATGCCACTGAGAAAATGATATATTCCTTTCTATTGCCATTCAATTTTCTTGGTTTGTCTCATATTTTATCTTAGATTCTATTCATCTCCTTGACTTCTTTTTAATTTTTTTTTTGTTAGATTTATCTAGTTCTGAGAGTGGGTGGTTGAAGTCACCTACTATTATAGTTTTGCTATCTATTGTCATCTATAATTCATTTAGCTTTTCCTTTAAAAATATGGATGCTATAGCATTTGGTGCATATAGGTTTAGAATTAATATTATTTTATTATCTATGGTACTTTTAAACATAATGCGATTTCCCAGTTTTATATATTTTCATTAAATCTATTTTAGCTTTAACTTTGTCTGAGATCATAATTGCTATCCCTTCTTTCTTTCTTTTTATTTTTGCATCAGATAAAGCATAATAAATTCTACTCCAGCCCTTTGTTTTTACTCTATGCATAGCTCTCATTTTTAAATATGTTTCTTGCAAAAAACATACTGTTGGATTCTGGTTTTTAATCCATTCTGCTATCCATTTCTGTTTTATGTTTTATGTGATTGCATCCCATTCACATTCAAAGTTATAATGACGAGTTGTATATATCCCTCTAATCTATTTTTCCTCACTTTTAGCTTTCTCTCCCTCTCTTTTTACCCTGTTCCTCCTCAGAAATCTAAGTTACTTCTGACCACTGCCTCCTTAATCCATACCCCTTTTAAGATTTCCTCCCTCATCCTTTCTTCTTGCTCTCTTATTTCTTAATCTGTACAACCTTCTAAAAGTCCCTCCTTCATTTTACCTGTTCACTCTCCTATTTCTCTGTAAGTTGACTTGTATACCCTTCTAAATATATGTTTTTCTCTCTTTAACCCAGTTCTGAGGAGAATAAAGTTCGAGTACTATCAGCCCTCTATCCACCTCCTGCCCTTCACTATAACAGTTCTTCCATTCACGCCCCATTTGTATAAGATAATTACTCTCTTTTAACCTCCTTACCCAGTTTTATTTTTTTAAGATCACCCTATTGTGCTCAAATCACCTTCTCTCTATGTATGCTCTTTCCAACTACCCAAGTAATGATAACATTTTTAAGAGTTACAGATAGTGTTTTTCCATTTAAGAAGTAAGTAGTTTGGCCTTATTAAATTCCTTATAACTGATCTTTCATGTTTACCTTTTTATGTTTCTTCTGATTCTTGTAGATCAAATTTTCCATTCAGTTCTGATCCTGCTGACCTCTTCAGTTTTCTTAGACCAGAAAAATCTCTTATCCTAACCTTTTGTTTTCTTTGCCACACCAAAATTCGATTTGAAGTATTATTTTTAAGTTGTTTGATGAGGAGTATTGGGTGAGTTCAGCAGGGTGACTGTCCTTAAACCCCCATCATAGCTCTGCCTTCCTGGGGACTTTTTCTTAGTGAGCTCATTTATAGCTTGTTCCATTTCTTTTTCTGAAATAGCTTTATTTAAGCATTCTATTTCTTCTTCTGTTAATCTGGGCAATGTGTATTTTTGTAAACATTAATCCATTTCACTTAGATTTATTGGCATAATGTTAAGCAAAATAATTCTAATATTTAAAAAAAAATTCTTCTTCATTGGTAGTGATTTCATCCTTTTTATTTTTGATACTGATATTTTGGTTTTCTTCTTTCTTTTTTAATCAAATTAACCAATGGTGCTGAATTAAGAATGAATGGGTAAAAGAACAAGTCATAGAAACAATAATTAATTTTATTGAAGAGAATGATAATAATGAAAAATGTCAAAACTATGGGATGCATCAAAAGCAGTAATAAGAGGAAAAATATATTTCTAAATGTTTATATCAACAAAATAGAGAAAGAACAGACTAATGAATTGTGTATACAACTTAAAAATACCTAGAAAAGGAACAAATTACAAATACCTGACATGGTTTCAGGGATACTGCTGTGGTTTAGGGGTGTTGGGCCCACAAAATGTCAGGGTACAGGGCAGAGTTGCCTGGAATGAATTCGCACACTCAAGTCTTCTTTCAGTCAGGTGGCAAGGTTTATTGTAATGCCAGTAGTAGTGGATGAAGTTCCTTTAAGGAACTTACAACTTAATAGGGGGTCAATATAAAGCTTATATAGAAAAGGGGCATGGACAGGAATGTTAAGGATGCTAATTAGGTAATGCAAAGGATCCAGGTATCTTTGGGAGAAGGAGTCATGATCTATGAATGGGAAAATTCAGGGAGTCAGCAGAGACAACTTTGTTGATACCAAACATTGAGGGAGAAAAGACAGTTTCTGTTTAGCTGCCAGAGGCATGACCTTGGGCAGGCATCAGAGACAGGATTCTTGGACTGGCACCCTGGGAAAGAGTCCTTAGGTCAGCACCCTGCACTGCTAGCTTTATTCTGTGGAATTACAGGGTCAACTCTGTCTGTGCCTGTAACAAGGAGAGAATTTTCTCACCATTGAGGGGAGGGCTGGGTTACTTAGATATGGTCTTAGGACTTTTTGGGGTCTAGGTCCCACCACCCCAACATCCCCTATTAAATACCAAATTGGAAATATTAAAAATAAAGGTGAAATTAATAAAACTGAATGTAAGAAAACCATTGAATTAGTAAATAAAATTAGAAGTTGTTTTTATGAAAAATCAATAAAATAGATAAATTATTGGTTAATATGATAAAAAGAGAAGAAAACCAAATTACTAGTGTTAAAAAAGAAAAGGATAAATATATCAATAATGAGAGGAAATCAAAGCAATTGCTAGGAGTTATTTTGTTCAATTATATGCCAATAAATTTAATAATTTAAGTTAAATAGAAGAGTATTTACAAAAATATAAACTTCTCAGATTAACAGAAGAGGAAATAGAATAATTAAATACACTTATTTTAAAAAAAGAAATTGATCAGGCCTAAATGAGCTTCCTAAGAAAAAAGCAACAGGACCAGATGGATTTACAAGTGAATTCTACCCAACATTTAAAGAACAACTAATTCCAATATCATAAGAAAACTAGAAGAACATGGAACATAGTATCTATCAGACTTATGGATAGAAGAGGAATTTATGAATAAACAAGAGACAACATTGTGAGAGGTAAAATGGATAATTTTGATTATATTAAATTTTAAAAAGTACAGATTAAACCAATATAGACAAGATTAGAAGGAAAGCAGAAAATTGAAATATATAGAGACCTTTGTCAAATTTATAAGAATAGGATTCATTCCCCAATGGATGAATGATCAAAGGATATGAACAGGCAGTTTTTGATGAAGAAATCAAAACCACATATAGTGATATGAAAAAAAAATGTGCTACATCATTATTGATTGGAGAAATGCAAATTAAAACAACTTTGAGATGTCATCACATAATATTGGATTGGCTAAAATGATAAAAAGGGAAAATGACAAATGTTTGGACAGTATGTGGAAAAAGTGGGACACAAATACACTGTTAGTGGACCTGTGAACTGATCCAACCATTTTGGAGAGTAATCTGGAATTATGCCCAAAGAGTTATGAAACTCTGTATACACTTTAACCCAGCAATACCTCTGCTAAGTCTGTTTCCCAAGGTGATCAGAGAAAAAGAAAAGAACTTATACGTTCTAAAATATTTGTAGCAGTTTTCTTTGTGGTGTCAAAGGACTACAAATTGAAGGGATCCCCATCAACTGGGCAATGACTGAACAAGTTGTGGCATATGATTATGATGGAATACTACTATGCTGTAAGAAATGATGAACTGGTTGATTTTTAGAAAAATATGGAAAGCTTTGCATGCAATAGTGAAAAGTGAAGTGAGCAGAACCAAGAGAATGTTGTATACAGTAGCCACAGTATTATTCAAAGAAAAATTTTGAACAATTAAGTTATTCTGAATACTATAAATACTCAAATCAACTATAAAGTACCTGTGAAGGAAGATGCTATCTACCTTCAGAGAAAGAGCCGATAAATAGAAGTATGCATATTATGATTTTACATGTATGTATAAATCTGTGTCAAATGGTGGCCTTCTTTAGTGTGGGGTGAGGGGGGTGGGAGGAAGACAGTTTGGAACTTCAAATTAACCAAAAAAACCAATTAAAAAAGACAGATTAACCAATCATTTACCTTTTTATTGATTTTTTTCACAAAACTACCTCCTAGATTTATTTATTACTCCAATTTTTTAAAATTTCTTTTAATTATATTAATATATTATTTTATTTTCTGGGATTTCCAATTTAGTATTTAATTTGGGATTTTTAATTTGTTCTTTTTCTAGTTTTCATTGAGCCCTTATTATTTTTCTTTCATATTCATCTCTTTATGTTTCTCTTAAGTCTTGTATTTGAAAGTCTGATTGTCTATTCGGCTCTAGTCTTTTCATCAGCAATGCATGAAAGTCTTCTATTTCCTTAAATATCCATTTTTTCCCTTAAAAAAACTATATTCAGTTTTGCTGGATATGTTATTCTTAGTTGTAATCTTAGAACTTTTGACTTCCAGAATATCATATTGCAAGTCTCTGCTCCCTTATAGTGGTGGGTGTTAAATCTTGTGTGAACTTGATTGTGACTCTACCTTATTTAATGGTTTCTTCTTGGCTGGTTGAAGTATTTTCCCTTATCTGGGAGCACCAAAATGTGGCTATAATATTCTTTGGAGTTTTCATTTAGGAATCTCAGGAGGTGATCAAGGGATTCTTTCAGTTTCTATTTTATCCTCAGGCTCTAGGGCAGTTTTCCTTGATAATTTCTTAAAATATGTCTATCCTCTTTCTTTGATCATGGCTGTATGGTAGTCCAATGATTCTTAAATGATCAGCCCTCAATCTATTTTGACAGTTGGTTATTTTCCCAATGAAATATCTCACATTTTCTATCTTTTTTTCATTCTTTTGACTTTGTTTTATTATTTCTTGGTGTCATATTTCATTAGCTTTCACTTGTCCAATTCTAATTTTTAAGGAATTATTTTTTTCAGTAAGCTTTTGAACTTTTTTTCCATTTAGTCAATTCTATTTTTAATGTTATTTTCTGTAGTATTTTTGTTCCTCTTTTACCACGATGTAAATTTTCTTTTCATAATGTTTTCCCTTGCTCTCATTTCCTTCTTAATTTTTTTTCTTTACCACTCTTATTTGATTTTTAAAATCATTTTTAGCTCTTCTAAGAATTCTTGTTTGCCTTGAGTACAATTTACAAGGTTTTTTGTTGCTCTTTTTTGGGGTTTTGTTTGTAGCTATTTTGACATCATTGTGTTTTTTTGAGTTTGTGTCTTGATCTTGCCTGTCACCATACTAACTTTTTATGGTAAGGCTCTCTTTTGTTGTTTGTTTACTTTTTCCAACCTATTTTTTTTTTACTTTACACTTTATGTTAAAGTTGGACTCTGTTACTCACATGGAGGTGGGATGGGATGAGGAATGAAACTATCCCAAACTTCAGACTATTGTGCACTACTGTTTTCAGAGCTTGTTCTGGGAAGCTTTCCCATGCTTCTAAGTTGTGTGTTCTGGAGAAAGGTACAGTCATTGCTTTCCTATTTTGCACTGTTTCTTATCCAGGAAGGGCCCCTGATTCCTTGGGTTTCAAATTGACTCTGCTTCTTGGGGTACCTTCTTCCTTGATATGGGAAGTGATACTGATCCTCTGGCCCCTACTTCCTTGGGATTGGAAGTGATACTGCTCTTTAGGACCCCTGCTTCTTCTTGACCAAAAGTACTCCTCTATGTCCTATGATTTAGATGTAAGTATGGGCAATGGAGTTTCCATACAGCATCTGGTCCTGTGTTCAGTGCTAGCACTGGGGTCCCTGATAATGTCTTTTTGCCCACTTGCTAGGTTTTCTTGTCATCTCTGTCTTAAGAGCTCCCAAATCTGCTGCTGCTTCTGTTGCTACCGCTTAGTCCCATCACTGACATTGCATCTGCATCAGGTTAGCTTATACCTCCATGTCACAGATCTCTCCTTCAGACCTTCTTAGTTTTCTTGAGCTGATATAATGTTTCACCCTGGCCTTATGTCAGCTCAGTCATCCAGAATTCAATTTGAAGTGCTATTTGACAGTTGTTTGGAGGGGAAAGTTGGGATAGTTTAACTGATTGCTTCCTCTACTTTGTTTTCTTGGTTGTGCCCCAGACTAGCAAATCATTCAGTTTAGAGCATGTAATTGTTAACTTTGTTATTGGTATTCTAAATTTTAGACCTTATCCAATGACTAGTAAGAGATCACAGTATGGGAAAAATGGAACTATATTAATATTGGTATTCTTAAGACAGTAAGCATTTATGTGTTAATCACTTTCTATATTCTAGTCTATGAACTAAGTACTGGAAATAGGAATACAAGTAGAGATATAGTATTCAAAATGGTGCAATAATATTCTTACACTCTCAGCCATGGTCTAAACTAGAATAGAGCTTGATGCCTTGTAAGAAACATAGTCTTAACTTTACTGCCTAAAATGTTGAATAATGTAAATATTTGGCAAGCATTGTAATAATGTAAATATAAGGATATGTATAGTGCCTAAAAATGTATGGAGATCTTTTTAATCATTTTATTTCCAAATGTTTAACAAATCTAACCTCTTATTCTAATAAACATATCATCAAGTTTAAAAGAAAAAAAATAAAATTTAAAATTAAAAAGGGGCAGCAAAGTGGCACAGTAGATAGGGCACTAGCCCTGTAGTCAGGAAGATCTGAGTTCAAATGTGCCTTCAGACACTTGACACTTAATAGCTGTGTGACCCTGGGCAAGTCACTTAATCCCACTTGGCTCATAAAACAAAACAAACAAAAAACAAAAGCTCATAGAACTTGTATTCTAATGGGGCAAGACAATACATAAAAAGAAACAGAAAAGCAGGGAGTTGGGATGAGGAGCTAATGCACACTTCTAGAAATCTAGAAAGTCATTTGGGAGAGGAGTGAGAGAGTGAATAGGGTTGGACTTGGCACTTCTTAAAATGGAGTATCTCTGAGTAACTCACTTGTTAAAGTCAGGAATACAGGGTGGAGAGATATTCCAGGATGAGAAGTTCACAGGAATAGAAACATCTTCCAGGGTAAACTGTCTGCTGGGGGCATAGTAGAGAAGTCCAGAGAGTGAGAAGTAGGTCAGAAAAGGACTAATGAACACCTAGAGACAGAAGGAAGCTGCTTGTAAATGGAACAATGATGCACAGGCACTTTTTGGAAAAGCAAATATAGGAGATGACTGAGTTGGTTTTATTGTGCTTCCAAAAGGAACAAGAAGAATTTTTTTCAAGTGATATTTGGTCATTTTATGTTATAGTGCTTTATGAATTTGTAACAAGACATTAAGAAAATAATTATAGTTGATGCAACTTCTGTTACAGAGGATGCATTAAAAGAAAAAAATACCAAAGAAATTAAGTTTTATGTATATATGTGTGTATGTGCATGTACATATGTGTGTGCATATAGATGTATCTATACATACCTATGCATAAATACACACATATACATACATAGGGGTATGTGTGTGTATGTGTTTGTGTGTATGTGTGCCAGACTGGGCATCATTCATTTTACTTTGTGCTATGTACTCCTATGCCCCTTTTCAGCTGCATTTACAGTTTTACTTTCCTCCATTAGAGTATAAGCTCCTTAAAGGCATAGCATATTCTTTCTTTTCTACAGGTGTGTTACCTTAGCACAGTGCCTGGCATATATAAGCATTTAATAAAAACTTGTTGCCTGCCAAAAGAGCCTAACAATTGCTTTACTCAAAAAGTACTTGACTCATTTACCAGGTAGAGAACTATGAGTCAATGGCAATACCAGTTAATGTTATAAACTCTTGTAAAATATTACAGCAAAGGATTGTAAAAGAAAGTAGGCAGGATTGGCTCATAAAAAAGAGAGAAGCAGTTAGAAGATAATACTGGTGTTTAAAGAAAGTTTGGCAAGAGATTCACCCAATCAAAGTTATTACTTTTAAATAAATAAGTATTTAAAAAAGGAAACTAGGGGGAGAATAGTTTACAAATGATGGAAAGAATCCACAAAGTATGTGATTTTTTTTAATTATCAAGCTTTTTTTTCCATTTTAAGGACACTGAGGCATGATACTTGGATTCAAGCATCAACTCCCTAATATGCTTACGTAAAATTTAAAAATATCACTGAAAAGAGCAACAGTGGTCAAAACAACTGGTATGGAACAAGTGTACATAAAGGAAGTCAATTGTGAAGTATTGAAAAATCAATTCTCAAAACATCTAAAGGAGAAGAGGAGGTATAGAAAAAACAAAATCTATTACTACCAAAAAAAGAGAAGTGAAATAACATCAACCAATATCAACGTGACTATTTTCCCATTATTTTTATTTTTTCATATCATCTATTCATAATGCAATTTAGGTAAAAGCCTGGAACTGGCAAGAATTCACAAGCTATATATAAATAGTACTGAATTTTTACCAATATGCATAGTAATAAAAGGTGTAGAAAATAACAATGTTCTACTTTGATCATTGTGGTGGGGGGATTATTTGATTCAGTAGAATAAAACACTACCTTAAAGAGTCCTTCAATGGTTTAACAAATTTTGCTACATTAATGTAATCTAGTTTTAATGTATTATAGGAAATGATTGATATAATAAACAAAGATACACAGAAGAACTTAAGAACTGACATAAAGTGAAGAACCATAAATATAAAATATAAAACTTTTATAATAACGTAAGTGTAAAGAATAGCAAAACAATTGAAATTGCTTTCTATGAAAATGAAGTATCAAGCTTAACTCCAAATAAGAAATATTTGTATCTCTAGCCCCTTGGATAGTTCTTGGAAAATTGTTGTTGTTGCTATTGTTGTTCAGCCATTTCAGTTGTGTCCCATGGGCCTCCATGACCTGTTTTGGGGTTTTCTTGCTAAAGGTACTGTATTGGCTTGCCAATTCTTTCTCCAGGTCATTTTATAGATGGTAAACTGAGGCAAACATGGTTAAGTGACTTGCCCAGAGTCACACAGCTAGTAACTGTCTAAGGTTGGATTTGAACTCATGAAGATGAGTCTTCCAAATTCCAAGCCCAGTGCCCTATCTATTGGGATACCTAGTTGTACTTTTGGCAAATAGTGAGCACTTAATAAATTATTTTTCAATCATGCACTCATCTGAGAATGCGGCTCTCTCCCTTGTTTGCTGAGTTGGTGGTGGAGATGAGTAGGAAGGCTATGGGAATGGAATGCTACAGATTAATGTGTTGAATAATTTTGCTGATATATTTTTCCAGTGTTTTAATTTTTGTTTTAAAGGATAACTCTCTAGGATGGAGAAATATATTTTGAAATTGGATGATGCAAGGTGGATTTCAGAAAAACCCTGGAAAGATTTTCATGAACTAATGCTGAGTGAAGTGAGCAGAACCAGAAGAACATTGTACAAAGTAACAGCAACATTGTCCAATGTTCAACTTTGATAGACTTACCTCTTCTCAGCAATATGGTGATCTAAGAAAATTCCAGAACACCCATGATGGAAAATGTGATCCACATCCGGAGAAAGAACTATGGAGTCTGAATTCAGAGTGAAGCATACTATTTTCTCTTTTTGTTGTTGTTGTTTGTTTGTTTTCTTGTGGTTTATATGGTTAATATGATTGTACATATAGAGTCATCTTGGGGAGAGTGAAGGGGAGGGGAGGGAGAAAAAAAACAATTGGAAGTCAGAATCTTATAAAAGTGAATGTTGAAAACTAGGGAAAAAATAAATGCTATTAAGTGGTTAGGGTGGGTAAGAAATGATGAAAATGTTTAACCAAAGGTTATTAGTTAATGATTATTGTATTAATTTTGTACTCATTTAATAGAAAAGAATACTAATAACTTACATTTCGATAGAACTCTAATATGTTCAAGGAACTTTACCCACAAAAATAGCAACAACAAAAATAATAATGCCTTTAATAATTAAAGAAAAGAAATTTGATGATGCAGAATAAATAAAAGAATCAGTATTTTAATTATCATAAAGACTTAAAAATTCTCCTCTGAAAAGATTCATATCAAAATTGTGTAAGAGTTATTGCAAGACATATCAACATCCATAAACTAGTTTGATGGCCCTCTAATCAATGTCAGATGAAATATGAGGTAAGGTGACATCTGCTCACCAAAGGCATTTGCTATTCTCATGGATGAGATCCAGTATAGAGTGTACCCAGAGAATAGATAGTCTATTGAAGGCAAGGGCCTCCATATTCTCCTATTTGTGGTTAGTGTTATGATGATGACATTAAATAGATGAAGATGAAAGGGTATCCTGGATGAGATCTATAACCTCTTGGGTGTTTGGGTAATTTTTCCACCAAAGAATAAAGAAGACCTATTTGGAGACCTTCCCCAGGCTTCCAAGAATGCTGCAACTACAGTGACCATAATGCCTTGTGGCCACCCTCCATGCGTAATTTGAAGGTGCAATGGAACTTGTTGCTTATACTGCACAGATCACTGCCTTAATGCTGTGCTGCCCAGAGGGTAGGGATGCTGAGCTGGAGCATCTGGGAAAGGATGGCACTCCTCCTCTGCCTGGAACCACTCAGAGTGGGCCTCTTCTTTGGTACAGGCCTGGCCCCTGCCCTTCCAGGAGTGGGGAGTAGCAGATCAGATGGGGCCTCCTGTGCCTGCACCTGTGGAAAATGCCAGGGTGAGCGCCGTTCATTCATTCACTTGTTCCTGAGGTCACTAATTCACCTAAACATCTTTAGTTCCAGGGCTGTCCCATGCAATAATCTCTCATGCTCAAACATTTCACAGGCTGACTCCCTTTTTCTATTGATCAGTCAATCAAGCCATCATATGGAAAAGGGCGGTGGTGGGGCACTTCCTTCTCCTGGCCTGCTGCCTCATCTTCAGTCTCTCCTTCCCTTCCATTTACCTACCCTTGACTCTGCCTTCTCTCAAGCTTTTTTAATCAACACTTATTAGGCACCATGATGCTAAGGGTTGAATTTGCAAAAAGTTGCAAAAGACAGCCTCTGCCCTCAAATCTGGCTTGCAATCTGGACCACTCTGCCTCCACAACCTCTCCCCCATCCAGCCCCTTCTCTGTCCTCACATCACCTCCAAGGGTACACCAGGCCCTCTACCCTAGTTCAGGTCTTTATTAACCCTAACCTAGACTTTGCAATTAGTTTCCCAACTGATATACCCAAGACAAACCCCTCTTCCTATTTACTACACAAAAATCTTTCAGTGGCTTTGAGAATTTGAGTGTGCCTCTCCCAATGAATGCATTGACTGAGTCATCTTAAGCTCGGAGTTCACTCAGACCCCTGGATCATTTTTCCTGACAATATGCTATCAAATTGATACCTCCCCCGTCTTGTACTTATTAAAGCTCATTTTTTTTTACCCAAGGATAAGACTTTGTTTCTTTCTACTGAATTTCATCATCCCCTTGGGGTCCCCAAGAAATTTTCAGGGGGTCACCAAGGTCAAAACTATTTTCATAAAGTACCAAGATAGACAGATACACAACACACATACATGCCATGATATATAAACATATTACATATACATATATGTAAATACACATGTATAGAATCATATATCATTTATACGCACTACAAAAGAATAACCAATCAAAATTAGAATTGAACAGGAGAAGGACATCGGATAACTTGTCTGTAGTCCATGACAGTGTTCTTTTAATGACACCAAGTTTCTCTCTGACAATAGGATCCATCTTAATACCAATATTCTTCCTTCATTATTGTGTGATAACCCATAGAACTCTAAAATTGCCCCCTCAAAACCTGAAAATTGGTATCAATCAAGTATAAATGGAAAGGTACATTGTCACTTTGAGTTGGCTATAAAATATTAAAAAGTGGAAATTGTGGAGTATAAATAAATGCATGGAAAACCATATGAAACACTTATTATGTATCAGCCATTGCAGTACATGCTGAAGAGACAAGTACACGATAAAGTCCTTATCTTCAAGGAACTTCTATTGTAATAAATGGCTAGGAGATGATGGCCAGGGAGGGAGGAGGAGGAACAAAGAAGAAAATAAACCTTTATTAAATATCAATTGTGTGTCAGGCACTGTTAATCATTTTATAAATATTATATTATTTGATTTCATTGAAGGGAGGGTGTGGAGAGTCATAGGGATGGTGAGTTGAATGAAAAGGCAGTTAACTGATTTAGCCTTTCTAGGAACAATGATAGTGTGGTAGTATTAATTTGGTTACTAAGACTGGGGCAAGAAAAAGAAAATAGGGTAAACTGATTGAAGGATGAATGAGATATGAAGAAGGGTCTGGTCTGATAGTAAAGGGTGAGCTAGAAATATAGCACTATTTGAATTTGCTTTTACAATCAAGGCAAGAGAGCCCCATGGCAGGAGCTCCAAAGCTGAGTGAATTAACTCCTTTAGGGAGTAAGGGGATTTGTTGTTTTTTTTGGGGGGGGAGTAGGAGGAATTCTTTTCATAAATTCTGATTCAAGTAGGGAGAAGCACATCAGCATCAGGGTAAATGTCAGGATGGCCAAAGTGGACAGAATAAAGGATGATGTCTCTGATATGTATGAGCAGAACAGAAGGTAACTTGATTTCATATCAAGATTAAAATAACCAAATGTATAGCATATGTGCTCCGTTAGAATCCGTGAGCAATCAAAAGATAATCAGGCTAGCCCCTAGCACTTAGAATAGGCCCTCTATGTTAAACTTATGGGAAGACATAGCTAATGGTCACACAGGATAATGAAACATGGATGGGCTATAACCTGCATTGCTGCAGGGGATAATCACGTCAGTGAGATTATAGACTCATATGAACATTACATCCAGAACATTACTAAGGGTGTGTGTGTGGGGGGGCATTCATTAAGTGTCTACTATGTGCCAGACCAAGCAAATAACAGCTTATCTGCAACTATTGTCTTAGAGAATTGTCTGAGACCCAGGGAGGTAAGTTACTTGCCCATAGTCACATAGATAATAAACATCAGTAAAAGGATGTCACCCAATTCTTCTTGCCTCCAAATTCATCATTTTATTCACTATACTACATAGCCTCCTTCATTTATATATGTAATGGGAATGAGGGAGCATTCTCCCATGGTAGCCCAGTTTTTAGATCATGCACACTATCATCTGTCTGATACCAATCCATGTAAGAATATAGTGAGCTTACTTCTGGAAATGTGTAATGTGGTGGGGGAAGGGTAAAGGTCCCTGTCATTCTCCTCTTTGGATCAGGAATCTGTTGACTTACCAAATGGTGATGAAAAGTCTCTTAAATTGGCAGCTGAGCCCAAGCTGAATGTATTTTAAAAGGTTCCCATGAATAAAATGTTTCCTTCCTGGTGGCTAGTGAGATAAGAATTGCTACAGCCAACTCATGTCACCATGTGAACACAGACCCGTGACACTGCTCTTACTTTTGCTTGTATATGTTTATTTTTTTCTTGTCTTAGATGAATGAGTATCAGAAGGGACCATAAGCTTCAAAAAATCAGAAGAAACTTCAGAAGTCCAAAAACTAGAATAATAGTCAGAAAGAGAATTTGCCATTACCTTTGATATCTGACTCCAATGAGGAATTAGACCTAAAGAGTCCCCTATTTGACCCAGCCTATAAAGGAATTGGCAAGAAATAGAGAATATCTATATCTGTTCTTAAAGAGGAGGGAAAAGGCCTTTCCATTATGAATTCCTGGAAAGAGTCTCAGATAGCATCCATAAGCAGTAAAAGGTATATTGTACATGTTGTAAGGACTAGGCCTTTATTGGTCAGTTCCTCCATTACAAATATTTGTCAAGGGGGTAATTCCATATATGGAACGATTCTATATGGGTGTAATGGATCATCTAATCATTGCCAACCAAGACTAAGAGGTGAAAGCAATGTCAAAAGATTCACTTGGATTGAACCAAATAAACTCCTATACCTCTCAACTTTTAGCCTGATTAACTTATTAAATTTTCTCCAGATTCAAAAGCAGTGTAATAGGCATGGATTGCTCAAAAATTACCAAAAATATGTACGAAAACTCATTCTGATTTGTTACTATTGCCCCAGTGTGATCTGGGAAAGATTCCTTCTCCTTCTAGGCTAGACCCTCAAACTACACTATAGCCTAGAACAAATTATTATTAATGCCCAAGTATAAGAATAGTCTTAGGGGTGAGATCAGTGATTTCATTATTATATGGAATTCCTAAGGTAAGGAAACTTTCTTTACCAATGCCCTTTCACACTTTCCCTGCAACTTATAAGTCTTAGAGAATTGCCTAGAGCATTAAAAGTCTTGTCCCGGGTGACATAATCAGTTTTTGTCAGCAATGAAATATGAATCTATGGAGGGATGTTATAGTAAATGTTTAACAATTGGCTCTCTGAAAAAAACTGTATGCATGGCACACTTTTAAATTTAATCTACATTATTAACATTTTCCATGTCACTAGAAAATTAAAAAATTATAAATAAAGCTCTGATTTGTAGGCTTGATGATTTCTGCAATCAGGTGAAAGTTGTCATCTAGGTCTTCTTATATTTGAGGTAGGGTCTCTATATATTAGGCCATGCTGCTTTTATGAGATGTACAATATGCTTTAATAGTATAATAAAGTATAGAAACACTGATAAACATTAAAGCAAGGTATAACAGGTTATATAATACTTTGTGGGGAGTTTCCTTTTCAGTCCCTGACAGTGTTCCAGGATGTAAGAGAAGAAAAGGAGCTATGGGTAATACTCTGGTCATCTTAGCCACTAAAAGTCTGACATTACAATCCAATCTTTTCTCTTGCCCCCTCCCCTGAGTTCTCACTTTGTTTTCATTTTCTACTGATCTATATTTCCCTCCACTCTACTTTGCTTTCAAGTAGAAGGGTTCAAGGACCCATTACAACCTCTCGACTAGGCTAGACATGAAAATAGCTTCAAACATACATCATCTTTCTCTTTAGTTTCATGATTTCTTATTGGAAAGTAGTTTTAAAAATTTATTTAGTATTTGATTTTCCCCTGTTACATCTAAAAACAATTTTTTAACATGTGCTTTTAGAACTTTGAGTTACAAATTCTCTCTCTTACTCCATCCCTAACCCCCCTCATTGAGAAGGCAAGTAATTTGATATAGGGTATACGTGTGTAGTCAGGCAAAATATTTCCATAATAGTCATGTTGTGAAAGAAAACATAAACAAAAAACTCACAAAAAAGAAAGTAAAACAATGTGCTTCAATCTGTATTCAGACACCATCAGTTCTTTCTTGGGTATGGATAGCATTTTTCATCATGAGTCCTTCAGAGTTGTTTTGGATCACTGTATTGGTGCGAATAGCTAAGTCATTCACAGCTGATCATCTTAAAATACTGCTGTTATTTTGTACACAGTACATTTCATTTTGCATCAGCTCATGGAAGTCTTTCCAGGTTTTTCTCAGAGCACCCTGTTCATCATTTCTTATAGCACAGTAGTATTCCATCGTAATCACATACTATAATTTTTTCAGCCATTCCCCAATTGATGGGCATCTTCTTAATTTCTGATTTTTTTGCCCCCAGAAAAAAGCTGTTATGAATATTTTTGTAAATATGGGTCCTTTCCTTTCTTGTTTTTATCTCTTTTTGGATACAGACCTAGTAGTAGTATTGTTAGGTCAAAGGGTATACATGGTTTTATAGCTCTTTGGGCATAGTTCCAAATTGCTCTATAGAATGGTTGAATCAGTTTATAACTACACCAATAGAGCATTAATGTCTATTTGTTCCCACATCCCCTCATATTTGTCATTTTCCTTTTCTGTCCTATTAGCCAATCTAGTAAGTATGAGGTAGTACCTCAGAATTGTTTTAATTTGCATTTTCCAATCAATAGTGAGTTAGAGCATTTTTTTTCATATGGCTATTGATAGCTTTGATTACTTCATCTGAAAACCATTAATATCTTTTGAGCATTTATCAATTAGGGAATGGCTCTCATAAATTTGACTTCATTCTCTATATGTTTGAGAAATGAGGCCTTTATCAGAGAAATTTCTTTCAAAATTTTTTCTCACAATTACTATTGCTAACAGTGATCCAAAGCAACTCTGAAGGACTCATGATGCTATAAAATATAGTACTTAAAATATATTTTTAACCTTAAATTGTTTCAACATTCATTATTTTTTTTAAAAAGTGAGATCTTATCTATGTACAGACCACTTGAAATAATCATAGAAAAATGGATTTTTAAAGCTCAGAGATCCCAGATTCTGTCTTGGTCATTCTATACTAGAAAAGAATCCCTACTAAAATATCAAAAGGAGCCATCCCTATAACTTCTGCTTGAAGACATCCACTGAACAGGAAACTAAAATATCCTGAACCATCCCAACCTACTATGATTGTGATGGAATACTACTATGCTATAAGATATGACAAGCTCAAAGATCTAAGAAAAACATGGAAAGACTTGTACAGAATAATGAAAAATGAAATGAGCAGAACTAAAAACATTTTATACTTTAACATCGATGTTGTTTTAAGAATAACTTTGACTATTACAAATACCCAAATTAAATCTAAAGGACATATGAAGAAATAATCTATCTGCATCCAGAGAAAGAACTGATAAATAGAATTATGTATAGAATAATTTTACATACATATACCTATTTATGTCTAATGGTGACCATCTTTAGGGCATGTGGGAGGGAAAAAGAAAAAAAAAGAAATTTAAATGATGTTTGTTGTATATGTTTTTTTAGGCAATTGGGATTAAGTGACTTGTCCAGAGTCACATAGCTAGTAAGTGTCTAGTGTTTGGTCTGAGGCCAGATTTGAACTTAGGTCCACCTGACTTCAGGGCCGGTTCTCTACCCACTGTGCCACCTAGCTGCCCCCAGTTTGTTATATATTTGAAAGGAATAGCATATTATACATAGTAGATTTACAGTTTCATGTGCAATCATCTATTTTTATTATACTATGTTATGGAAATTCTTGTTTTAGTTGATAAATTAAAAATAATTTGTAAAAAATAGATGTTCTAATTGTTGTGAAGTTGTTTTATCCTCTAAAATCAAACCTAAGTTTACCTCTTTGTAAATTCTATCCATTGCTTCCACTTTTCCCCTAGGAGTCAATCAAACCAAGACTAGTTCCTCTCCCACCAAATTGCTCTTCAAATATTTGAATATAGCTTTCATGCTCTACTTTTCCCAACCTCCTTCATGAGCTTTCTCTTCTCCAGGTACTTCAATTGACCCTCATATGACACTGTTCTTGGAAATTTTTAATTCATTTTTCTAATTTGTAAGGGTGAATTTAAATTATTTATGTTCTAAGGAAAGAAGCAATTACTTACACTGTGAACACAGAGAGTGAGAAGTTTTGATTTGTGTGGTCTTCATTCAACAAATATTTATTACTCAAAGAGATTGTGCAAATACTCTTTAAAATCTTTATATAGCTAATTTTCATAAAATATGATGGAACATAATAAAGTAAGCATAATTATGAAAATAGATTGTATTGTTTTTATATTTTGCTTTTATATGTTTAAGAATTCCTATTTCTTGACTTGTTTTTAAATTCGACAAATGCAAGCAAAATAATATTCCCCTGTGTTGCTAATGGACCTTGAAATTAGGGGAGCTAGTTGTCTATCAACATCATGATGATGTCAGCAATTCACAAGAAAAATGAAATATACCCACCTACCTTCTTCAGACATAACAAAGAGTCAGTGTCCCATCTTTGAAATTGACAGGTCCTTTACAGCTGATACACAGAATGCAGGAGCAGAAATCATATTATTTTTCTAGCATCTGAATAACTGGGGCAAATTTTGTTAAGGAAAAAAATATGGCATAGTTCTATGCATTCTGAAAAAAAATCCTTGAACAAAGTTTAAAAGGTTAAATTTATCTCTTCAGGAGAAGAAGGAAACACAATTTGGGTAATGACTTGATTAATTTCATTAGTGGAACAATTCCCCCAAAAAGTAGTTTAGGCAGTAAAAATCTATTAGAGAGTACGACTTATTAAAATTCTCTAGCTTCATTGATTATGCAAATATATAATTATTATTGACTATGAGAACATCAGCTCAAACTTAGAAGAATAAGATTACAGCCAAAGACCAGAAGGAGCAACATATATAAGAGACCAAGTGTTATGGTCTAGTTCAAGGGTGGGGAACCTATGTCCTCAAGGCCAGGTGTGGCCTTCTAGGTCCTTGAGTGCAGCCTTTTGACCAAGTCCAAGTTTTACAGAACACTTTTTTTTATTAAGGGGATTTGTTCTATGAAGTTTGGATTCAGTCAAAGAGCCACTCTTGAGAACCTAGAGGGCCACATGTGATGTTGAAGCTGCGGGTTCCCCACTCATGGTTTAGTTAAAATTATCACTAGGTTAGAACATTTAGGGCTTTGACCCAGTGTGAGAAATTTAAAAGGCTGTTGACAAATGATTGTATTCTTCTAACGAAGAGGTCATGGGTGGGAACTGGTGGTGGTATGGTTCTTAGTGGTCTTGTGTTCAGGATAGGCTAAATATTGGTATCAGATGAGGATGGAGTCATTGCAGAAATAACAGATGAAACATAATGAGAGGAACAGAAAGATCAGGGTCCCAGTGAAAGGACTACTTTATAGAATGGGTAGATTCCTGGGAAGAGGAAAAAGGTGGCAGAACCTAAACTCTAACCTAGAAGAAGGGGGGATGGGCAGGGAGGCCTGGCCACAACCCATGGAATCTATCCTTTCACCCATTTGCCCCATTCCATTACTGCCAAAGATGGCCTAAAAGCCTTATCACAGTAACCTGGGAAGATGATCCAGTGAAGGAATATTATCCCCATTCATGATTGACCTATGGATAGTAAGGGGCTAGAATGTGGGGCCCTTCAGGTGCAAGTATGTGAGGGAAAGATTTATAAGTAGGAAGGGGTGTGCTGGGACCAGCCAATACTGGTTCAAGTGAGCATTTATACCTTGGATATTAGAAAATGCTGCAGATCAGGGCTTAATTTATTGATATAATCTAGCAATGGATAAAAATTTAATAATGAAAATTAAACTTAAACGTCTTACATGCACAATTATTTTTACAGAGTGTTGGTTTTAAAATATTTACCAGCATTCCACCAAAATCATATTGGAAAGACATTATTTCCTGTAAATCTCTGCCTACCCTATCCATAGAACACTTCTTTCCTTCTCCACCAAGGAGAAGGAAACTTAACATTAAACTTCCCTGCTGAACAAAGCATGAAAGTCTACAATGTGTCTTGAAACACCAAAGCCTGGCCACATGAATTTTTGCATGTTCTGAGTCATGATATCAGAAGCCATTGCTCTAGAAGGGACCCTTGCCTGTATTCTTCTAAAGGATGACAAACTTCAATAACCTGAATAAGAGAATTGACCATGAGTTTGAAAAATCTAGTTTTTGCCATGACACTAAAGTTGAGTTTCCATTGTTGGGGAAAAAATGGCATCTTAGGTTCCTTTCAACTCTAATTATATGTGGGTTTTCAAGATTTGAGCTCAATGTCATTTCAATCTACCTTATCCCAACTTCAGTTTCAAGAAGAGTTGAATGAATCTTCCTCTTTTACCTTGAACAAGTCCTTTCATCTCACTGGAACTTCAATTTCTTCTTCTATAATTAAGTTGTTGGATTAGGTTATTTGTAGTCCCTTTTATCACTCATATGATATTTTTGAGGAATTGGGGGAGGATAATTGACTTGTCATTTTATTCCCCACCCTAAAAACATATAATCATCCACTATAAGGTTTACCCCTACACTCTTCTATCACCTTATAACCAGCTTGGGTACCAAATGTAAAGAAATAAACTGACTTTAAAACTAGTTATCAAGAATACTGAAACTCTCAACTGGATTTGGGAATTATTCATTTGAATGAGCCTTTCAACAGTATAGATTGAAACTTCCATTTTTGCCTATCCTGTGTTATTCTTGTCCATGTTCTCCCATACATTTGCCACAATTTGGTCTATTTAAGATACTGGATGCCTTCCTCATTTATTTCCTGACATGTCATTGATATCATCGGAGGACTCTTGACTATTCATCTGTCATTCTCTGCCTTTGCCTGATGACGAACTGATCTTTTTCTCTCTATCATACATGTCCCTAATGATGTTTTATGCTCTTGTTCTTTAGAGTTCTACCTTGGTTATATATTATGCCCTGTTTATTGCCACCATGTACTTCTCCATTGGCCTTTGATATCAGTAATTCTTATTTTAAGTAGGGAGCTATAAAATGGGTCAAATACTGAGGGCAGTAATGGGAAGCATCCTCATCAGTAGGTATTCTTTTCTATTTTACCCTAAGGGGTGGTGACCCTTCACATCCCCCCAAAATGAGGATGTCTTAGGGGCTAACTCCAAATATGATTTACAGTAATGATCCCAGGTATAAAATTACTAGTTACATCTTGTGATCTTGTAAGTACAGAGCAAGAAAATTAGCACAGTGATCTAAACTTAGCAAAATTTGAGTTTGAATTATACATGGATCATAAGAAGTTGACAACTTGATCCAATATTTGATTCAGCTATATATTTTGAATGAGATTTAAAAAAAAAAACACATGCTTCAATGACTGAACTGCATTTTCAGCCTCAGGTGTGCAAATTAAATCTTGTGTTAAATTTTTCAGTTGTTGAAAGTATTGTCAAATGGAGAGCCAGGCTCTAAAGGATGGGGTACTTTTGAAAGTCAAATAGTCTGTTATGATTCTGTTCCAAAATGAATTAATCAAGTACAGGAAAATATGTGCCAATAATAATTTAAGATAAAAAAGAGAATAAAAATTATATAAACTGCCAGTTGTTCTGTATCAGGCTCCAAGGAATTTTTTTTTTCACTTTTCTCATCAAAAGACATTGATCCATATAGCTTGGGGTTGTTTTTGGTGGTAGTTAACACTTTTTAAAAATTATAGTGAATAATAAATATTCAGCACCCTTTTAAAAATCTTATGTTTTTTTCAATAAATACTAATGTGTAGCTTACCTTTATTGCTTCTCTGGACCATTTGGGAGTGAATCAACCTAACTAGAAAAGGAAAAAAAAAAGAGGAAAACACACACACACACACAAAAAGAAAGAAATGAGCTAAAGAAAAATTCTGCAGAAGGAGGAGAGAGAAAAGAGGAAGACAGAGACAGAGACAGAAACAAAGACAGAGACAGGGACAGGCAGATGGAGACAGAGATACATACTGAAAAAAAGAGGCAGAGAGATAGAGATTAAAGCGGGTGGGGACAGAAACAAATAAAGCCAGACAGACAGAGACAGACAGTTGCCCTAAGGCTTGGGAGGCATCTGACCAGGTCAAATTGTGAATGGCTGAAAACCAAAGACTAGACATATAGGTCTGTGAGGGTGGGTAGAGGAAGTGCCCAATAGAGGACAGTAGGATAGGTGGAAGGCAAGGTAGCAGAAGAAGGAGTACTGAAGCTACAGTATTTAGAAATCTAGGCAAGTAGGTGGTCAAAATTAGTGGTGCCCAGGATTGGGCAGGAGTTTGCCAGTAGTTTGGAAGGATTCCAGAGAAATCCACCATTTACACTAGGAAGGTAGTCAAGGAGACTGAAGAGAAGCAGTGACAAAGTTCTGTAAGGAAATGATAAGATTCAGCTGTGGGGGCTATGATTCCAAACCCTGTGTAGACTGATGAGAACAAGGCAGAATACTAGTCCTGAAGTGAATGACAGGAAAGACACAAGAACATTCCCCATCTTGTACTTGTGTTACTTTTTTAAACCCAAGTGCAAGAATTAACATTTTTTCACTGTTAAAATTTCATATCTTTACATTCTAACTTGTCAAGATCTTTTTGGATCCTGATTGTATATACTAATATATTATTTATCCCTCCCCACTTTTTATCACCTACAAGTTTGATAAGGACATCATTTATGCCTTTATCTCGGTCATTAATAATGATCTTAAACAGTATAAGGTCAAGAACAGGTCATTGAGGCACCCAATTGGAGACCTTTTCTAAGTTAACATAGAGCCTGTATTGAAAATTCTTTGAATGTAGTCATTCAAGCATTTGGACTTGAACTAAAAATAGCATCTTTCTAGCTTTTCCAGAAGAATAGCCTAGGATATTTCAGAAGATGTCTTGCTAAAATGTAGATAAGCCATATCTATAGCAATACCTTGTTCTATCAGTTCAGAAAACTCAAAGTTGTCTTTAGATCACACAGTCTCTCTCTCAAATATCTTCAGGGTTAGTGAGGTTATTCCAATCAACCTTTTTATTCAAAAATCTTTGAGAATAAAATGTGTTGGGAAAAAGTGACTAAGGAATATGAGCTTTGGTCAAAAATTGGGTCTCCTTGTATACCATATTTTCTATGTGGGTGGCCAATCACATGCTAGATTCATCAACATAAAAGTAAAATAAAATTTATTTTTCAAAGTCACCTGATCTAAATTTCAGATATACTAATGAAAACTGAGTTGTCTATAGAAAAATAATTAAACATAAAGTATGAGAAGGCCAAAAGAGAAAATGACAAAGAGAAAAATACAGTTCATTTTGGATGAAAGAATTTCCTGAAGCTCACAGGAAATCAGTGAAATAAACATTGCACCAATGCCACAGGGAAAGAGAGCTTTTCTATGTGGAGGGCTTTAACAGTAGCATTTTATAAAAGGAATGAGATTGAGGGGTTGTCTGTAACACTGCTGACAAACAGAAGCAATCTAGGAACATTTCACTGCCAAATAATTTGACAGCCTTTTTTCTCTTCCTTCATAGCATCTTTCATATCTCTACTGTATCTAAGCCCTGAGAAATTCTCTATTTTTTTCTGTTTTACATCATATTCTTTATTCTCCTTGCCTTGCTGTTGGCATATCATCAGCTAAAGCTGACCTGAGAAGGATTCTGGTGTTCAATTGAATTTAAACTACCTGTCCTAGGCTGGGTGTTCTCCCCAGTGAAGTCTACTTTGTCTGGTGCTGTTGTGTTACATTGCTTTGGAGAAGATAATTTCCTCTAAATTCTGACTTTTCCTTGTTTCTTCCTCCCTTGAGAGTAGAGACCACATCTTTTTTTTTTCTTTTTATCTACTTCCTCATGTTGGCTACCTAGTAGACACTTAATAAAGTCTTGTTTAATTGGTTTGACTCAAATTAGAGGGATCTAGAATGACCAAAGTCATCTTGATCCAGCATGCAGTGATCTAAAGGAAATCTAATGGATTTCCTTTAAGTAGACATGACCAAAGAATCTATGGACTTCTCTCATTTTGATAATATTTTTTTCTTTTCAGATTAAACAAAAAGTTAACATTTGTAGTATAAAGTTAAAATCAATGTCCATACAAGGATATGTTCTGTATAATCCCTTTTCTCATGATCACAGATTTGCAGCCACAAGGGAACTCAAAGGCCATACATTTTGTCTACTTAGTATACGGATAAAAGCATAAGCTCCATGGAGGATGTGATTTACCCAAGGTCACACAGGAGGTACACATCAGAGGCAGAATTTCAGCCAAAAGTCTATTTGAAGCAGTATTTTCAGGATATAGTAAGTGCTATTCAATAAATAATATTTTTCAGAAAACTGAAGCTGGAGTTAATGTTCTCAGATTCAAATCACTTGCACATCTTCTTCAGCTACAGAAGCAGTGACTATGCTCCTTCCTATCTGTGTGACTTTTGGCAAGTCATTTAACCTCTCTAGAACTCACTTTCCTTATCTGAAAAATAAGGGAATGGACTAGATGATCTTTAAGGTGCCTTTCAATTAAAAATTCCTTAAGGCTATTTTTCTTCTGATGTCCATTCAGAAGCTATAATAGAATGACTTGATGCTTGTCTGTTGTTTAGGTTTAAAGATGAGGATTGTAGCTGAAGTCTTGTTAGTTTTCTTGTTGTGACAAAAATGGCTCTTATCCTTCAATGTCATTTACCATGTCCCACTTCAAGCATCCCAACCCCCTAATCAAAATTGAACTACATTTCCAACAAAAGCACCACTTGCTACTTCATTACAGAGAGATGGGGCTTGATCTCTGAGTCCTGTAGGTGAGGAATGTGATTTCTAGTAGCATATTCAACCTAAGAAATTCCAGTACAACAAATCCATCAGAATGTCCTATGGTGTACCTTATAGTTTTTACCCATTATCTCATTCACATTCAGGTTCTCCCTTTCTTTAGCTTGTGGAAAAAATAAATCAAAACAATATAATATCAAGTTGTTTGTGAACTTTAAAGCATTTATAATTGTGTATTTATTATCATTACCATTATTATTGTCATTGTTATTATTCATTCTTCAGCTATCTTGAACTTATTCTATTCCAGGGCCCTAACCCCATAATTTCTCCCATCCTGTGGTCTTTTTTCTCCTTCAGCTATCTACCTTAATTGTGCTATCCTTATTGCATTTCTTCTAGTGTTTCAGTCTTATTTCCCCTCATCTCCCTTTTTAGCTTTTTCAGTCTTTGGTGAGTGTCATAAACTACAAATCCCCATGCAAGATGCTATTCTGTAACCTGATATTACCAACCACTGTGACTCCATCTTCCTGAAATTCCTCTTATCTTCATTAGAGCATGAGATGGGGAGGTGAGGCCACTGTGGAAAGCTAAGATTACTGCTGTGGCTGGCAGGGGCTCAATCCACATTCGAGAGTCTTACCTAGATAGACTTTTAAAAAAAATTGAAGGTGGATTACCTCACCAGAGCTCATTGTAAGATGCCAGGGGCTTGGCAAGTCATATATTAAAAAATCCAGAGTGAACACTGGCATATAGAAAATGGACATACTTAACTTAATGTGCATTATCCATTTACTTAGGTCTTTCATAAGTGTCCTATCAGCTAATAAGAGATTTTGATATACTGTGAGTGAGTGATTCCTGTCATTCACCTCAACAACAGATCTATCATTTAGTTTTTGAGCTATATTTATTCAATATCCAGGCATAACTCCTGGGCTATGTTAATCTTTACAAATGAGGATTTTGGAGAGAGTTTGTTGTATCTAGGGTCACTAGGTTGAATCATAGGACATAAAGTTGATTTTGATGTGCCAACATTGACTGTTTTGTTCAATATTCTCATTCTCTATTTTTTAACTCCCCTTACCATGCCCTCTCTTCCTACAAAGTCCAACTCAATTCAATTAAATTAAAAGAAAAAAAATGTAGTAAATACCTATTATGACTAAGGCACTATATTAAGTGCTGGAAATATAAAAACAAATAGTAAATAGTCTCTCTCCTCAAAGAATTTATGCTCTTCATTCTTTTAGAATAGTTTTGATACCATTACAACTTAAACAAATCATTTAAGTCATATGGGCCTCAGTTTCTGACTGAAAAATGAGTGGGTAGGACCAGATATTGATCCTTAAGTTTTCATCCAACTCTAAATCCTATGGTCTTACGGAATCCTGCCTATTGCATGATTTTGTCTCAATAAAAAGGTGTAAGATGATGACTCCCCTTTCGGTGTTCTAAACTTCAGTGAACTACTATTCTATTTCATAAAATTGTTAATAATGTGAGAATCTCTTAATAAGTTAGTCTTATCAGCAAATAGTCTATTTGAATTACACTGTGCCCTTAAATGTTGTTTTTGTAAGTAGGAATTGTAGGGGAGATTACATGAGTGCTAAAATCTTTTTACACTCAAAATTCTGATTCTATAACTGAATCATTTTTTTTAAATATAGAAAGATGAAGATAAGTGCAAATGGCATAGAGTGTGATGAGAGAGACCCTGTCAGTATTTAGACAGTAGATTTTTCCAAGTCCAAAATTAATAGGGATATGAAAATCTGGGAGACAAAACACAATACTGCTAGAAAAAGGCTACCCTCTTTAATCAAATGAATATAAACTCCGGGATCTAAAAATAACATTGGGAGATCATATAGTACAATATTGGCTTCCTCAGGTGACAAAATTGAGGAACATAGATTACACTGCTAGCCCAAAATTACGCAGCCAGGTTTCATTCCCAGGCCAGCTTTCTTTCCACTACAGTACACTGATTAAAGTCACCAATATATTGCTAACACAAGCTAAGTCAAAAAATTTATTAATTAATGTAAATTAAGCTGTGAATTTTGAAAATCTAAGACATGGTGAAGGTATGATAAAATGAAGAAGGATAACATGCCAAGAACTTAAAGACTTGCTCTTAGAATCAAGGATATGAAGCATGCCTGGGATGAAACCTTGAGAGGTATATGCCAAAACTTCAAGATTCTTATGTGTACCTCAGATTCTGGCATGGATTAACCCTTATATCTACCTCTTGATGTGATGGACACCCAATCCCAGTTATTCAAGTTTAAGTGAAATGGCCATATTATCATCTCCTGAATCTTCAATTGTATACCTTCTCAATTCTGGTCCTATTCTTCACTCCCTGATTAGTCAGATTCATTCATCATCTGACTTTTCCAGTGGGAATTTAGAAACTTGCATTGTACTGTTAACATAATTTCTAACATGCTCAAACTTTTCAAATGGCCTTCTTTTAAGTCTTTTTTTAAATTTTTTTGTGATGCAATTTGGGTTAAGTGACTTGCCCAGAGTCACACAGCTAGTAAGTATTATGTGTCATGCCAGATTTGAACTCAGGTCCTCCTGTGATCTATCCATTGCACCACCTACCTGCCCTTTTAACTCCTCATTTTAACAGTAACCTGGATTTCCTTAGTGACACTACATCCCTTGTAACACTCACTGCTGATAGCCAGACCTTTTCTCCCAGCCTTCAAATCAAGATGTCAGAATCAAGCAGTGCTAAAACTCCTGGTTTTTCATCATCACTTCCAGACCTTTCCTTAAACACAGTGGTCTTTCCCCTTCTGGTGATAATAACATTTGTACTATGTATGTCATAGGGTTGTTGTGGTAAAAGTGTTTAATAAATGATAAAACTTCACATAAATATGTACTACTACTACTGCTGCTGCTGCTATTACCACTACTTCTACCTACCTCATTAAACTTCTAGTTTCAAATAACCATATAAACATCTTTGATCCAGAAGGCTTATAACAATGGATTAAAAACTGTGTAGGAATTTCAAAGGTGGATGTTTTGGGCAGACTAAAATATATCTATATCTATATATAGATGCATATATATATATGTATACATATACATATGCATATACATATACATGCACACACACACACACACATATATATGTATATATATATAATGGAACACTTACCACTTTAGTATATACTGAAGTCTTTGTTTTACCTATGCAGAAGCACAAAGATATATAAGGAAAATGATTCTCAAAACTTCCATAATCTCAATAACACCAGGGAGAGGTCACCTCAGAGGAGAGTAAGTTTATTCTATCAGGTCTGAGGAAGTCCCAGGGCAAAATCAGTTCTTCTTTCCTTCTGGGAGAAGTTTCTCCTCTTTAGATGACTATATATTTGATTACCCACACCTGTATTCAAGATCATCCTCCTGGGGCAAGATGAGGTTGGAGGGGAGGGAGGAAAGAAGAGAGATGTAGAACATTCCTTATTGGCCTTTTCTCCCTGTGCCATGTTTAAGTCAATTTCAGCTTCCTAAATGGGTAAAGAATGAAAAGTAAGGGGGGAGAGGACAAGTATTAGGAAGAAAGTAAGATCACCTGTGTTTTACAGAGCAAAACAAACAAACCAGAAATTATCCAAAAATTGAGATATTTTTATTTGGGTTTGGCAATACTTTCCACTGTGTATTCAGAGTATGATCTTTGTTCCTCTGTCTTTCCTGGACCTTTACAGTCTCCATATCTGCAATGACATCCCAAGTGTCTTGACTTTCTTTTTTTCTTTTCCCACCATGTGTATTAAAGCATGAAACACATATACAACCACTATATAGTAAGCGCCTGTATATGCAAAACCTTGTGCTTGGTGCTGAGAAGATAGAAGCAATTATTTCATCAGTTATACCTTATAGCTAAGATTCATTCAGTCAAAAGTTAGAAAGTTTGTTCAAAGTAAGACTATCTGGGACAAGCCAAGAAGTTGCTGGAATTAATGCAATACTATGTGGAACTGTCTTTCTATTACAAACAGACATTTGTCTTGCATATTAAATCTCTGGAAAAAAAACTAAATAATACTACTCAATTTTTTAAAGAAAAAATCCCATCTAAGATAATTAATACAATAGCATTCACATATCTAATTTTGATATGTTTCCCGTGAAGACTAAATAAGCCTTGATGAATAGAGTATAGGTTTAAAGTGGGCAAAGGCTTTAGGGATCATTGAGTCTAATTCCTACATTTTCGGAAAAGAAAACAGAGGCTTAAAGAAGTCAAACAATTTGTGCAGAACACAACTAATTACCGTCAGAGGTAGATTCAAACCCAGGTCTTCCTTGCTCCAACTGCTGAATTTTACCAGACATCCTTTAATGAAAGGGCTGAAAAAAAATTAAATGAAAAAGAAAGTCAAAATATTTAGGCTTTGGTATAACTATTAGAGATTACTACCAGATTAGAGACCCTCCAGTACAGCCACTCATTTTACAGAAAAGAAACAGCCCTTTGGAGGTTAAAAAAAATTGCCCAAAGTAGTAAATAAAAGAACCAGGATTTGAACTCAGATCTTTTGCCTCCAAAATCCAGTACTCTATTACTGTGCAACATTCGTAATAGGACACTAACAACTTTCTGGTTCATAGTTTTCACTTAATTATTGCTTTTGAGTTTAAATATTAGTGCCTAGCACAGAGTGAAACCCTCAGTGTTAATTTGAATTTAATTAAATAATGCCTAGAATTATGTTTATAATTCTGTGTTATATTTTTCAGCCCCATGGTCTCATTCCCAAAATATTATCCATGACATGGGTTGATGATAACATAACAGTTTAAAAGATGAACTGATTCAAAATCTTCATTGGAAAAATTACTAGAAAAGAAGATAAGTGAAACTAAGAGTTTTTGAAGAAAAATCATCTTTTTTGACATCATTCTAGCCTGTTGTTCTTACCAACTTTACTTCAATACTGTCAGGTTAATCAAATGACTACAATTTGCTCATTTTTCAGGGATGCCTTTCTGTCTCTTCTTATGTTCCCCTCACCCATAGTACCATGCTTATTCTCCCCCTATCCTCTAAAAAATCAGTGTCTGGCAAAATCAAACTCAGAACTTTCTTATTCCGATAAGATTTACTTGAATGATTCCATCTAGTTTTCAACATTGTTTTTACTCTGTCTCTCCTTCCCCTTTAGATTTTACATTATATTTTTTTTAAATTGTGGTATACTTTTCTTTTTATTGATTATTTATCTTTACTGATGGAGTTCCCAAGCAGATCTCAGATTCCCAAAGGAAGGAATCACACATTTTATAGCTTCTTTTCCCTCAGTCCAGTACCTTTTCAAGTGTCTATAATAGGAACATAAAAACATAGATTCTGAACTAGAAGGAAACTTAGATGGTATCTAACCCAGTAGGGTCAAAATCAAATAGAAATAGTTTCTTGTGGGCTGCATATCATTTTAGAAAACCGCAACTTTACATTTTTTATGTTTTATTGTATTTTTATTTGTTTTGTTAAACATTTCCTAATTGCATTTTATTCTGATTCCACAGACTCAGAAATTTTGAGAACTGCTTGCCTACCTGTGGATCAAGTTTGATAGCTTTGATATAGTCTGCTGTCATTTTACAGGATGAAGAAACTGAGGCTCAAAGAGTTTGTGATATAGTCACAAAGGTAGTAAGTACCAAAGTCAGGATTTGAATCCATACTCCTCTGATTCCAAGTCCATCATGTTCCCTCTCCTCATCCCTCCATCCTTACATCCATGTTTCATGATCATAGGGGAAATTAGAGATTAAGTTATCCAAGTTCACATTTTCCACATGAGAAAGTCTCCTAAAAAGAATTGACTTTCATGAAATAAAAGAGGTAGTAAATGGCAGAACTGGAATTTTAAACCATTTCTTCTGACTCCAAGACCCTTTCCATTATACCATACTGGTATAATGGATAATCGATACATAGTTTTTGGATGGATGCATGGATGAAAGAATGTATTATAAGAGAAGACAATTCTCTCTGTCATAGATCAGATCTTTTAACACAGTTTAACTCCATGTCTTGTGTATCTCTGAGTATCAGACTGAGCAACAGAGAGGTCTACCATAGAGTCAAGCAAATTCAGAACTATCTAGTTCAGTCAGATTTACAGTTAACCTATCTGGTTACCTTAAGCAAAATCTACCCCACCCCTACCCACCCTTGTCCCTTTTTGGGGGAATTACATTATTTGGGGTGAGCTTTCCAGGCTATGCTAAATTCTATGTAGAGTTTTTTGTTTTTGTTTTTTTGTTTATTTAGACTTGAGATTGTACAAGCAGACAAAAGATGGGAGATTTACAAAGAAAGCTCTTTCCCATTTTCTAGTATTAATACTACTGTCACAACAGGGAAAAAAAAAAACCGGAAAACTTTTGCCAGCTCAGAAATGCTGCAGATGCTCACTAACTAATAGTATTGTTTCTTCTAGATGAATTCACCCTATATTTCCCATATGAGCTTAGGAATATCACCAAACCCAAAAGAAGCATGGGTGGAAGGCTCATTCCTGAGAGCTTTCACCTATTTTCTGTTGCTAAGGAAACCACCTCCTTTGAATCCTGACTTTCAAACTCATTTTTTTTTTCTTAAAGCAAACATATAGATATGTATTCCTTATGTTGGTGTGGTATTCTTTTATTGCTGCTTCATAGTTATTTGTGAACTCATTTCAACTTGAAGATATTACAGCATTGCAGAAACACCAGAAAGACAAAACTTTTTTTCTTTTGTATTTTCATTCATGTGATCGAAATTGCTGCAAACTAGTCAGCTGATATAGTTGTCAGAAATTCTAAGACTATATATGTGTATTAATGTAATAATAGTGATTTAAAATGAAAGTAATCTGATATGACCAATATTCACCCTTCTTGCTGCTATAAAGACAGAGTTCTGAACTTTTTTTGTATATGTGCGCTTTGGCAGTCTAATGAAGCTTATGGATCTTTTCTCAAAATAATATTTTAACACATACAATAACATACATAGGGATATAAAAGAAGTTGTATTGTAATCATTAGCAAAATATTTTTAAATAAGATCAAAAAAACACTTAATAACCTCTCATCTAGAAAGAAAGAGGTGCAAATTCACAAATCCCACTATATCTAACTGACTCTAGGTCAGAGCAGACCATTTATCATATTCTAGGCCATCTTATTGCAATACTGTTAGCACCCTCTTTTCACAACATGGTTTAGGAACAATAATCAAATTAGTACTACCATAGATTCTTGAAAAGGGCATATCAACTCCCATCCCTATGACTTCAGGCACCATAATTTCCTGACCAGAATGCCATACCTCAGGCACCAGTCCTTTGCATTTGTTTTCTGCCCCTATTAAAATGTAAACTCTTTGACAGTAGAGACTATGTTACTTTTGTATTTGTATCCACATGTAGTAAGTGATTAATAAATACTTTATTCATTCATTTATTCATTCATCATCTGTTCTCCAGGTCAAAGACTAGTTATTGAAAATTATGAGTTGGCCTCCCTTTCAGTTTTGTTTTCATTTATATTACTTTATCCATTGTGCTGATTCTTCTCTTGTACTATTTACTTCATCCTGGACCAGTTCATACAAAATAAAGTAATTTTAGATTACTAGGAAATGCTTACTTCCCTAGAGTACTATGTAACATGTGAGAGTATGTAATTTGTTTGTATTTTAAGATGTCATAATTGCCTAAGTTTCTGTGGTTTCAAACTTTTGGAGATCAAATGCAGGCTCAGAGAGCTAAGTTCATCTACTTGGTCATTCAAATATGAAAGAAAAGAATTCCATTTTTAACATCATGGTGATTGTTATCTATATTTGTCAACCATTAATTGTGGAATATATGGACAGTACATAGACACTAACTAGTTTCATAGATTGAATTAATTGTTTTTACAATGCATACTGCACATCTGAGGATCTTCACCCCCATTGACAGGTTTTTTTTCAGTTTTATTAATGTCCTATTTTGTTTTCAGGATCTAACTAGGAATTTCTTTTCAAGCAACCATCATGATATTTCTAAATAAATTCTTATGTTTCCATTTTTCTAGTTGCTCTAGAATGTCACTAGGTGCTTTGATGCCAACAGTGCCCTACAACCACCAGATTATAGCACTGTAAAGTTAAAATGATCATTATATCTATACACTAATTTGCTCCATTGGTTAAAATCTATTCAGTAACTTCAACTTTTGCCACAAAAATTTATTTCTAGTTTCATTTTTAAAGGATGGCAAATGCGCATGTTAAATCTACTTCTTTAGTAACCTTCTCTAAGTTTGTGGCGGGAGCCATCTCCAGTTGTCCTGATCTATATCATGCCATGATTTTTTTTTGACTAGGTAAAAGAGGCCATTCTTTGGTTTGTTTCTTACCTAGCCTTAATCAATGGTTGGGCATTGCCTCAGTCAAACTGAGAACTGGGAAAGACCTTGGCTCTTTTAAGCCAAGGTCTCCCACTGCATCTAGGGCCATCTTCAGTCATCCTGATCTATATCTTGCCACTGGACCCAGATAGCTCCAGAGGAAAAAGTGAGGCTGGGAATTTTGCATAACCCTCCCTCACTTAAATCCAATTCACTTGCAAGTCATGGCATCACCTACCTGAGGTCATGGCCCTCTTTGAGAATGAAGGACAAACAACAACATTTCTAAGATTGTCCTATTTTGTTCACTGATCTGAATTTTCTGTTTATCTGGCAGTCACTTACTTCAGGATGCAGGTTTCAGACTATTTTGGTATTTTAAATGAAAAGAACTCAAAATGAGTGATTTAAAGAACAATGAAAATGGAAAGGGGAAATTAAGAATTTTATATTTCAACTATATTAATTTACTAGAGATGTAGAAGGAGTATAAGATCTAGATACCTCACTAATGCATTGAACTTCAGTGGAACAAACAAAACTTGCTTTTATACTGGTCTTATTGTTGGGGAAACTTAGGGATAAGTTTTTTTTTTCTTCTGTTTACTTCTGCCCACCCCATATCAGGGGTGGGTTTTAAATTTCAATATTTAGCCTTATTCTATGATCTTAAAAACCCTCATTCTTTCTGATTGTGTTAGTCAGTCATGTATTGGCTCTTTGTTTTTATTAGAAAACAATTGCGTTGGTCCGTCAGCTTTCTATTTTGCCTTTGGTAGAATAATGTTTGATGGTCTTTGTTGGCTTATTGCACTTTAATTAGCATGGTGCTGTGTGTGTTTAGTAGCATGCTGCTATGCTGCCTTTAATTGAAATCTTTCTCTTGAGCTCTTGATCATGATATCACTGTGCTGCCTGTAAAATGCTGCTGTTACATAGTATGCGGTAATATTGAGTTAGCCCTTTGATGCTAGCTATTTTGATTATTATGTTTGAATGAGCTGTTATTAGCTGCCTCACTCTTACTTATAATCTCAAATGTATTTTACAAATTATTTGCTTACTTTTATTCTGTAAGCACACACATACACATATCACACATACACATACCCCAAATTCATAAATGGAGTGGAAGTTTGCAGTGGGAAACTGTTTCACAGTTGAATTAAAGGTCGAAGCTGCATAATACTGAATATCTTTTTGTTGTTCATTTTTTAACCCAATGAGAAGTGCTTCTAGCTATCAATTAAAGCTATACTGTAAATATGGCAGAGAATCTCTGAAATCCCTTCTTCCTCCTCTCCCTCCCCCCACACTTACTTTTTCTGAAACAACTTTTCCTAGATTTTTATGATAGACTTACTTATAGCTTTTATTTTCTTATTGGATTTTTCACAGACTTATTCTTAAAACTCTAGCTCATTTCATTTTTAATGTCTGTAGATTATATCTCTGGGGGGATTGGGCTAGCATTATTTGCAATTGTATCAAAAAAGGAAAACAGGTTCAAAGGAGGAGAGCAAACATGAAAAGAGCCCAGAATAGCTTTCTCTAGTAAGAATTCTGTGATATGTACTTAAAAGAAAGTTTATTTGTAAGAATAGAATTCAAAGATATATTATTGATATAATAACTAAAATAATGTTATAGAGAAAAGAGTTACAGTGCAGATTGGATACTTATTCTCTTCTTCATTAATGATTTAAAGTTGCTTTCCATGTTTTATGTTGATCACTTTTAGGATTCCTAAATAGAAGATTAATTACATATCAGATATGTGATCCAGATTAACAGGGGTGCTTTATTTTACACAATAAATATGTTCATAAGAAATTATGAATAAATCAAACAACATTTAAAATACACAATAATGCTTATTATTTAAATGAATCTTCTATTTCCTTTTAATATTTAGTAAATTCATATTTACTTCTATTGGATTTTCTTTGATTAAATCTTATCAAATTTCATTATTAAATTGGTGAGGTTTTCTTCAAAGAAATCTATAATCTGAGTAGATAACAGTAAAATTAATGTTCCAAGGGTTCTAACTTCAGATGGGGGATAAATTGTCATAGAAATTTATTCTATGAAGAAGATTAGGAATAAATCTTACTCGGTAAAATACAAATGTTTCAAATTGGTAGTAATCTAACTTTTAAATAAATTTGGCTTTATACTAATTTTAGTAACTTTCAACTAATATTTGCAAATTGATAGTTAAGATCTTAGAAACTCTGAAATGTTTTCATGTATTAAAGACATATTTTGACTCTTTATAATAAGAACTTATAACAAATAACTCAAAATTTAAAGTGCTTTACATTGCACAAAATGCTTCCTAAAACCCTGTGAGGAATAGATCAAATGACTTGCCCAGTATCTTAAGAATTAAAAAGTGCTCAAGTTTGGATTTTAAAACCAAATCTTCTCAGGCCAAATACAACATTCTTTCCACTAGGCTACTCTGCCTATTATGAAAAATCAAGTAATCAAAAAAATAGGAGGGAAAAACCCACATAACTCTAAGGTGTTTTTGATACGAACAAGTAAAAGTGAAATATTTTTTAATTTAATTTAGGTTATTTTTAGTTTTCAACATTCACTTTCACAAGATTTTGAGTTCCAGATTTTCTTCCCATCTTTCCACTGCCCCTGCTCCAAGACAGTGTGCATTCTGAATACTCCTTCCCCCAATCTGCCCTTCCTTCTATCACTGCCCCCTTCTCTTATTCCCATTCCCCTTCCCCTTCTACTTTTCTGTAGGGCGGGATAGATTTCTAAACCCCATTGCTTGTATATCTTATTTCCCAGGTGCATGTAAAAACAATTTTAACGTTTGTTTTTAAAACTTTGAGTTCCAAATTATCTCCCTTCTTCCCTCCCCAATCACCTTCATTGAGAAAACAAGCAATTCGATATAGATCATACATGTGTAGTCATGCAAAACATTTCCATAATAATCATGTTGTGAAAGACTAGATATATTTCCCTCCATCCTATCCCACTCCCTCCTGTTCATTCTATTCTCTCCTTTGACCCTGTGCCTCCTCAAAAGTGTTTGATTCTGATTACCCCCTCACCCAATCTGCCCTCCTTTCTGCCATCCCCCTCTCTTATCCCTTTCCTCCCCATTTTCCTGTAGGGTACGATAGATTTCTATACCCAATTGAGTGTGTATGTTATTTCCTCCTTAAGCCAAATTTGATGAGAATAAGATTCACTCATTTCTTCTCACCTCCTCCCTTTCCCCTCTAGTATAAGAGCTTTTTCTTGTATCTTTTATGTGAGATAATTTACCCCATTCTACCTCTCCCTTTTTCCTCCCAGTACAATCCTCTCTTGCCCCTTAATTTTTTTTAGATGTCATCCCTTCATATTCAACTCACCCTGTGCCCTCTGTGTATGTGTGTGTGTGTGTATACCCCCCCACACATATATATAGTATATAAGTGTATGTATATGTATATGCATATGTATATGTATTTATATTCCCTCCAACTACCCTAATACTGAGAAAGATCTCATGAGTTACAAATATCATCCTTCAATGTGAGAGTATAAACAGTCCAACTTTAATAAGTCCCTTATGATTTCTCTTTCCTTTTTACCTTTTCATGTTTCTCTTGAGTCTTGTATTTGAAAGTCAAATTTTCTCTTCAGCTCTTCTATTTTAATCAAAAATGCTTGAAAGTTCTCTATTTCATTAAATTTCCATTTTTTCACCTGAAGGATTATACTTAGTTTTGCTGGGTAGGTGATTCTTGGTTGTAATCCTAGCTCCTTTGACCTCCACAATATCATATTCCATGCTCCCTGATTCCTTAATGTAGAAGCTGCTAAATCTTGTGTTATCCTGATTTTGTTTCCACAATACTTGAATTGTTTCTTTCTGTCTGCTTGCAATATTTTCTCCTTGACCCGGGAATTCTGTAATTTGGTTATAATATTCCTAAGAGGTTTCTTTTTGGGATCTCTTTAAGGAGGTGATTGATAGATTCTTTTCATTTCTCTTTTACCCTCTGGTTCTAGAATATCAGGGTAGTTTTCCTTGATAATTTCTTGAAAGATGATGTCTAGGCTCTTTTTTGATCATGGCTTTCAGATAGTCCAATAATTTTTAAATTATCTCTCCTGGATCTATTTTCCAGGTCAGTTGTTTTTCCAATGAGATATTTCACATTGTCTTCTATTTTTTCATTCTTTATATTTTGTTTTATAATTTCTGAATTTCTCATATAGTCATTAGCTTCCATTTGCTCCATTCTAATTTTTAAGGAATTATTTTCTTCATTGAGCTTTGGGCCTCCTTTTCCATTTGTCCAATTCTGCTCTTAAAGGCATTCTTCTCCTCATTGGCTTTTTGGGCCTCTTTTGCCATTTGGGTTAGCCTATTTTTTAAAGTGTTATTTTCTTCACTATTTTTCTGAATCTCCTTTAGCAAGTTGTTCACTCATTTTTCATCATTTTTTTCATCTCTCTCATTTTTCTTCCCAATTTTTCTTCTACTACTCTTACTTTCTTTTCAAAATTCCTTTTGAGCTCTTCCATAGTCTCAGACCAATTCATGTTTTTCTTAGAGGCTTTGGATGTAGGAGCTTTGACTTTGTTATCTTTTGGTTGCATGTTTTGATGTTCTTTGTCACCAAAGTAAAGTTCTATAGTCTCAGTTTTTTTCTGTTGTTTGCTCATGTTCCCAGCCAATTACTTGATTTTTAAAATTTTTATTAAGGTAGGGCTTTGTTTCCAGTGTGGAGGGTGTAGTGTCCCAAGCTTTAGGAGTTTTGTGCAGCTGTTTTTAGAGATACTTCTAGGGATCTGCAAATTCTCAGTTCTTCCAAGTTGGTATGATCAGAGGAGAGGTGTTCCTTCTTTCCTGCCCTGTGCTCTTGTCTATGAGTGACCAAAGCACTCTTTTCCACCTTGGAACTGTGAGAAGGATTCCCTCTCCACTGCTGCTGCTAGTTCTGCCATGCCAGCACAGCACTCCTCCTAGCCTGGTGCCAGCAAAGAGATCCATGCAATCCCCCACTGATCCACCGCTCAATCCCCACCACTGTCTGTGATCTGGGAGCTCTGTAAGCAGCCACAGCCTCCACCACCCTGGGGCTGCTCCAGGACCAGAGCCACACCAAGCTTCTCTCTCACCCAGGTCAGACAGACCTTTCTCATTGACCTTCTAAGTTGTCTTTGTCATTTGTTGGTTGAGAAGTCTGGAAACTGCAACAGTTGCCAGTGATTCAGTCCCTTGAGGCCTGATCTAGATTTTCTGTGGCCCAGTGTTTGCCTGCATGGCCCACACTGAACTGAGCTTTTCTCTTAACCTGGCACAACAGACCTTTCCCATCAACCATCCAGGTTGTATTTGGCTGGAAATTTGTTTCACTCTGTCTTTTTGTGGTTTCTGCTGCTCTAGATCTTTTACAGGTAGTTACAGGTATTCCAAGGGATTTGGGGGAGAACTCCAGGACATCACTGCTTTTGCTCTGCCATCTTGGCTCTGCCTCATGGGAAATAGTTTTAAATAAATATTAACAAAACCAATTCTCAGATTTTTTCCCCCTCCTATTAATATAGTAACTGGGAGGAATGGAGACAGAGGGACAGACTGATGGTGCCTGCCATAATGATTTCTGGTCTATTTCTCCAATATTAAACATTCCAAGAACATTTATATATGCAAAATGCAAGTAGAGGAGGCATTACAGAAGAATGTATAGAGAATCCAAGTTCAAATTTTATTTCTAAGCTTTTAGCAAAAACATTTGAAGGTAAAAATTCAGCCGTGATTCCTTATTTTTTAATAATTCATCTAACACTTGCTTATTCTCATATGTGATTGTTTAACAAATGCAACCCCAGAGATAACTTTGTTACATTCTCTTTTGATTATTAACTTCAATCAAGACATAAAACAGGTTAATCAACACTCACCAAAGGTGTTTATGTAATATAGGATGTCTTAAATTGGAATCAACTTATTCTTAACAATTCTTATTCTTATTCTTACTCTTATTCTCAACAATTCTTAGACATTGAGGTATGCCAGGTGCTCCACTTTGTGTTGAAATTCAGGTCTATTTAATTAGCAAATTCTATCTCTTCCCCTACTCCATACCTCAAAGCCCTTTGACATTACCTCCATGCTCTTTTCTTTTAAACCAGTTTTTGTTGAAGTGGCCCTTCTCCTCACCATGTCCTTGATCACAACCTCTCCCATATCCTCTAGCAGTTGCCCCCAATCATCCTTTCCTCTCTTTCTAATTTTCAATCTCCCATTCCCTCAATCTACTGGTTTATTCCCTGATGCCTAACAACACAACCAGATCTCTACCATCCTTAAAAAAATCTCTTCACTTGACCCTGTCTTCTTTTGAAGCTACTGTATTATATTTCTCCTTCTTTTCATGGGCTTTGCTTCCTTTACTCTCATTTGCTTCTCAATGCCTTATAATCTGGCTGTTGGATTGCACAATGTATGAAGTGGTGGCCTTGTATTCAGGAAGAACTGAATTTGACACTTACTAGCTGTGTGATCCTGGGCCAGCCATTTAACCTCCCTTAGCCTCAGTTTCCTTATCCATAAAAAGTAGGTACTAGTAACACTTCCTTTACAGGTTGCTACAAGGATCAATTGAGATAGTATATGTATAACACTTTACAAATCTTAAAGTGCTATATAAAATGTTAGCTATTATCACTCAACAGAAACTGTTCCTTTTAAGGTTATCATCCATTACTTAAGTGCCAAATAAATAGCCTCTTCTAAGTCCCAGTACTGCCTCATTACATTGACTTCCTGAATGCTTTCTCTTCACGGGGTTTTCATGACACTGCTCTCAATTCTCTTCTTAGCTATTTGTGTGTATATATATATATATATATATATATATACATATATAAATACACATAATATATATCAATATATATATACATATATTCCTAATCTTACTTGGATCATCATCATCATCATCATCACCATTATCATTATCACCATCATAGCTAATACTGATATAGCACTTATTATGTGCCAGGCACTGTGCTAAGTAAGCACTTTACCAATCTTTTCTCATTTGAGCCCCACAATAACTTTGAGAAGTAGGTGTTATTATTATCCCCATTTTAGAGATAAGGAAACTAAGGCAAACAAAGGCAAAGTGACTTGCCTGGGGTCACACAGCTAGCTTCTGAAGCTACATTTGAAGTTAGATCTTTCTGCCTCAGGGCCCAGATTTCTATCTAAGGTACCATCTAGCTATCTTTATTCATCCATATCCTTTTCATAAATGTGGGTATACTTCAAATCTCTGTCTTAGATTCCTTTCTCTTCTCTCTTTATATTTTTTCTTGGTGATCTCATTAGCTCCAGTGGTTTCAACTATCATCTCTATGCAGATGACTGCTAGATCTTGTTTCTCATCACCAAATATTTATGAGCATTTTGGAATTGGTTGTTCCAATGGAATCTCAAATTCAATTTGTTCAAAACTTCACTTATCTTTCCCTAAGCCTACCTCTCTTCTAATCTCAACTTCCATTGAGTATACTACCATCCTTCTAGTCATGCAAGCTTGTAACTTTGTAGCCATCTTCCCTTACCTCTTATATTCAATCAATGTTCATGTCTTGTTTATTTTACCTCCATAACATTTCTCATATCTGTCTCCATTCTCTTAATGTGCAATATGGGTACCCTAGTATTTCCTTTTACCTGGTCTATGATGACAGCCTCCATGTTGGACTTCAGCCTCAGGTCTCTCTCTTCTCCAATCCATCCTCCATGCACCTTCTAAGGTGACATCCCCCAAGTTCATGTCAACTTTTTGCTCAGTAATTATTCAACAAGAATTTATTTATTCGTCACTCTGTGCCAGTCATTGTGCTAAATGCCAGGATACAAAGAAAGGCAAAGGAAAAAAAAAGTCCATAAGGGAGCTCACATTCTACTTGGGAGGACATATAAGTAATTATGTATACAAAAGCTACGTACAGAATAGAGGGAGTGACAAGCAACATTAGCAAAGGCCTCTCTATATTATCTCTAGAATAAAATAGTAACTTTTTCTCTGTCTCTGTCTGTCTCTGTCTCTCTGTGTCTCTGTGTCTCTCACTGTGTGTCTCTCTGTCTCTGTCTCTGTCTCTCTCTCTGTCTCTCTCTCATAGTCTTTCCCAACCTGGCTCAAATTTTCAAATTTACCAATATTTCATTATCTCTAACAAACTCCATAGTTCACTTAAATTGGCCTTCTCATTCCTCACAGATAGCATTCCATTTATCTTTGCACAGCTTGATCCTTTGATTTGAGTTCATTTACTAGAGGAAAACCCCTACCTCTTATAATCTTTAGCTGTTTTCAAAGACTAGCCCAAATGCCCTTTCCTACATGAAGCCTTTCATTATCCCCCATTTGTAGATGCCACTGCCTCCCTCAAAATAGGTGAAATGCATGTTGATTTATTCCTCTGTGATTTATTAATAATCTATAAATCTATGCATGTATGTGTATGCTGATACATATTTTTGACACATCCAACTGCATGCTTTAGCTTATTGGAGGTGACAAATTCTCTGCAGATAGCATGAAGACTGCAAAACTCCCAATATGGCCAAAACAGATTAAAATGATATTGGGAAATGTTTAACAAAATACATAACTGAATACAACATAGATAATGTTAAATTGTGGCTTTCTAAGTTAATATATATCAAAATGTATTTCTATTTGGCAACTAGTTAAGATTATAGACATTTTAATGTATTAGATTCTTTCCCCCTAACTTTATGTAGGCAACTATAAACCCTGTTCTCTTCATACTTTCTGGAAATGAGACATTTAATTCTATGTTTTCTTTTCTAGTAACTCTTTAGGAAAACAATTTCAATTTTTAAGGCATTTTAGGCAGTATCCAAAAATTTATTTATTCAATGACTCTCTTCACAAACCCTCTCTCCAAATTTACTAAATTTCCATATATAAAAACTTTTTTTAAATTCTATTCTGAAGAAAATCTTCTAACATTTTCTGAAGAATTATCCCTCTCTTTTACTTTGGAAATTTTATCATAGCATTTGGCCAAAAGCCATACATTTTTAACAATATGTATCTTCCTCACAAGTTCTTTGCAAAATGAATCACATTTTACAATTTTCATATATTTCTTTTTGAGATCCTCTGTCTGCCTTTCTTTCAAGTAGTTAATGAGCTTTAAGTGAATGTTGAGGTACTATAAAGTTGCTTGATATTTGAAGGATTCCTGACTTGATTTTTTTCTTTAATCCAAAGTTCTTAACCTCTTTTGTGTCATGGAACCCTTTGGTAGTCTAGTGAAACCTAGAGTTCCTTTCTCAGAATAATGATTTTTAAATAATTGAAAAAATGAGTCCAGCAGCAAGAGACAGATATAGAAATTCTGCTTAAAATAACTATAGACAATATAAAAGATTTGGGAATCTACCTGCCAAGACAAATCCAGGAACTATATGAACACAATTACATTTTTCACACAAATTAAGTCATATCTAAACTATTGAAAACATAATAATTTCTCATGGGTAGTCTAAGTCTAAATATAATAAAAATGACCATTCTACCTAAATTAATTTACTTATTCAATACCGTTCCAATCAATTTACCAAAATTATTTTATAAAACTAGAAAAATAATAACAATATTCTGGAAGAACAAAAAGTCAAGCATATCAAGGGAATTAATAAAATAAATAAATAAAAGGAGGTGGCTTAGCTAAACCAGATCTCAAACTGTATTATAAAGTGGTAATCTTCAAAACAATCTGGTACTGTCTAGGAAATAGAATGGTGGATCAATGGCATAGATTAGGTACATGATACACAGAAGCAAATGGCCATAGTAATCTAGTGTTTGATAAACCAAAGGTCCAAACATTTGGGACAAGAAATCACTATTTGACAAAGATTGGCTGGAAAACTGGAAAGCAGTTTGGCAGAAATTAGGTATAGACCCACATCTGATAGCATATACCAAGATAAGGTCAAAATGGTTACATGATTTAGACTAAAGGGTGATACCATAAGCAAAATAAGGAATCATAGAATAGTTTGCCTTTCAGATCTATGGATAAAGGAAGAATGTATGATCAAATAAGAGAGAGAGCATTATAGGATGTAAAATAGATCATTTTGATTACAGTAAATTAAAAGGATTTTCCATAAACAAAACCAATGCAGTCAAGATTAGGAGGAAAGCAGAAAACTAGGGGAAAATTTTACAGCTAGTTGCCCTAATAAAGGCCTCATTTCTCAAATATGTAAACAACTGAATCAAATGTATATGAATATAAATCATTCCCCAGTTGACAAATGGTCAAAGGATATGAACAGGCAGTTTTCGGAAGAAAAAAATTGAAGCTATCTATAGTCATGTAAAATTGCTTTAAATCTCTATTGATTAGAGAAATATACATTAAAAAAATACTTTGAGGTACTACCTAATACCTATCAAGTTGGCTCATATGACAGAAAAGGAAAATGAAAATGTTGGAGGGGATGTGGGAAAATTGGAAAACTAATGCACTGTTGGTGGAGTGATTCACCTGATCCAACTCCATTGGAGAGCAATTTGGAATTATATACAAAAGGCTATAAAACTGTGCATAACCTTGGATCCAGAAATACCACTGCTAGATCTGTATCCCAAAGAGATAAAAACAAAAAGGAGAAAGGACATAATTATACAATGATATTTATAGCAGCACTTTTTTTTTGGTGGCAAAGAAATAGAAACTGAGATGTCCATCAATTGGTGAATGACTTAACAAGTTGTGCTGTATGGTTGCAATGTAATACTATTGTGCTATAAGAAATAATAAGCAGTTAGATTTCAGAAAAAAAAAAAAACCTGAAAAGACTTATGTGAACTGATGCAAAATAAAGTGAGCAGAACCAGGAGAACATTGTACACAATAACAACTGTATTATAAAATGACCAATTGTCAATAACTTAGCTAATCTCAGTAATACAATTATATAAGACAATCTCAAAGGATTTATGATGAAAATGCTGTCCATCTCCAGAGAAAGAATTGATGGAGTCTGAATGACAATTGAAGCATACTTCTTTTTACTTTATTTTTCTTTTTTTGTTGTTCTATTTTCTTTTACAGTATGAATAATATGGAAATATGTTTTGCGTTACTACACAGGTTTAACATATCAAATTGCTTGCATTCTCAATGGAGGGGTAGGAGGAGCAAAATTTGGAACTCAAAAAATTTTTAAAAGAATGTTAAAAAAATTTACATTCAATTAGAAAAAAATAAGCTATTTTTTAAATCAACACAATTTTAGAAAGACTGAATTTTTAAAAAAAATTGTTGGAGTTTATTTAAAAAAAAAGATGTCATTTGTCCCCCTCAATCCAAGTTCAGATATTCCTTAAGTGTATAATACAGACCAGTTTAAAAATATCTGATTTAAAGGGAAGTAATGAAAACCATCATATTCTGATATGCATATTTTTATGTATTTGCTTCTTCATAAATAAGGTGTTCTTAAAACAATATTCTAATTAGGTTTGTGTCCTTTTTTCTTAGCATGAAATTTTAACCACTTTGACCACCATTTGTTCTTTGAACACTAAATATATAGCATTTGTCTTTTCTCTTCTTCCAATTTCTCTTGTCTCTGTTCCTATAGCTTCTTCTCACTTTTCATTTTGTCTCTCCTCTTTTCTTCTTTTCTCCATTTGCTTCTTTTCCTTTCACTTTCTGACTTCCAGTTTCATATGTGATTTCTCACACACCTTTTGGTTTCTTACCCTTTCACCTCACAATTACTCTTGTTCTCCTCCCAGAAAATTGCTTTCTCTTTTCATCTTGGACTTTGGCTGTTCATTTCCTGTGGGGTTTCGTTGCAAACAGAAGCAAGTGATATTAACTGTTTAAAAGCCATAAAAGGTGCGGGAGGGGGTACGGGGAGGAGTGGGAGAGGGGCATGTTGGTCAAGTGAAAATTACACATGTATTCCTGTTTTATTGAAGTGTCCTAATTTGTTTTGCATGAATGTGTGTGGGTGTTTTGAGTGAAGGATTCTAGTACTATTTCCAGTCCATAGAGTAAAAGAGGGACAAAATTAGGAATCTCACTCTACACACACACTCACATACACACCCCACTCTTTTCCTCTACTAAAATTCCCAGTTATCCTGGGAAGAATATGATTAGCTAGGGTGTGACTCTGAGGCAGATGATTTATCTCCCAACCAACAAAAGCTCTTAGTGCAAAGGAAACTTTACATGGTGACATGAAAGCCCTTGCTGAAACCCCAGTCAGTACTGAGCACACTCTTGACTGCTGGGAGAGGGAACCCTCCCTTCAGGCGCTGGCCCTAACCCTGCTGTTTTCAGTTTTTTACGGGCCATTAATTTGAGTGCAAAAGTCATAAATTATCTATAAAAGCCACACAAATTATAGCTATCTGTGGTTTCTCGATAAAGTCTAAGATTTTTTTTTTTTAAACACAACCTAGCTCATGGAAAACAGCCAATCTGGCAGACTGCATGCTATCTGACTTAAAAGTTTCAAAAAGACACCATGTTAGGGTTATCACCCAACTTCTCTTCCTGGACAACTTCTGAAATAGAGAAGAGGGAGATGGAATTCCTATTATGGAACTTGGTAGAACTTATGCTCAAGCAAAGTAAACCTTTACTACAGACTCCTCTTCATTTTGCAAGGATTCTCATAGAGCAATTACTACAAAAACTCAATTGTTCTTTCAACTTCATGAGATCATAAAATCTTCTGTCTACCTGAGCTAACTTCATGCAGCTGAGGCCTGTTAAATCTGTTTACCTAGGGCTGTTTAGGCATCAAAGAATCAAACATCTGTATGTTGAATCAGTTTTCACTTTATCTGAGAAATAAAATATGTTTATATGTTTATATATGTATATATAATTTTTCTCTATTACCCTAACAAATGTGGAGCTCTGAGTTTCCCTCAGCTACAACCATGCTGGTTTTGCCATACCTGCTATCTTACATGGGCAGTCATCCATGTCTGCACCCTTTCCCTAATTGGAAGAGAAATGGAAAGATCATCAATGTTTTAAGTGGTATTGGAACTTAAAAGCTTTTTTTAAATACACATGAAATATATTTTTCCTACTCCCATATAAAAATGGATACATAGTGATATTTTAATATTTCAGTGAAGCCTTAGTGGTTTGAATCTGAGAAAGCTAGTACAGCCTAGATAGTATAACCATATGGAACACTGCCAGGGTTCTCTAAAAGTTTTCACCTAATGCTAATTTTTTTAACCCTAAAAAAAAGAGGGTAGATAAGCCTCCAAATTGCAAGAATCAGTAAAGAATATGGTGATGACTTTACACGATTGAATATAAGCTCCTTTTAGACTGAGACTCTTCCACATTTGTGTTTGTAGCTTTATAATTTAAAATAGTATTTGGCATATCTTAATAGGATATTAACAAATGTGTATTGATTAATTGTTTTTTGTTGTTGTTTTTTGTTAGGCGATGAGGTTAAGTGACTTGCCCAGGGTCACACAGCTAGTAAGTGTTATGTGTCTGAGGCTGGATTTGAACTCAGGTACTCCTGACTCCAGGGCCAGTGCTCTATCCACTGTGCCATCTAGCTGCCCCCACATATTGATTAGTTGAATGAAATACATATGACCTAAAAGAAGATGAAGATGAGTACTCTCCCATGGTCACTAATAACTGGGTGGAAAGGGCCACCACTGACCCCATGAGGATACTTAGAAATAGCTTCTTCCTCTTTACCCCTTACCCAACTAACTCGAACCTTCTTCTGTTCTAATGTAGAGCAGGAAATGTCAAGAGCAATATAGTGGACATCTGCACATTCTAAAATGGTTGTATACAATGAGATACATGATGATGGGTATAAACTGAACTACTAAGGATATAGACACTGAGACTGACCTGTAAAAATTTGTCTCACCATCTAACTTCCAACTCAACTATCTCAGACTCTAGCTTGGCCTTAAGAAATGGTTTTTGAACTCACTGGCTGATTTTATTATTACTTTCAGACTTAGCAGGATTATGCATTGGCTAGTGCCCCTACATCAAAGACAAGTTTCTTGGAATTTTCTAAAAAGGAAGATTCATCTTTCTGAGTTCAAATCTGGCCTCAGACTCTTACTAGCTCTGTCACCCTGGGCAAGTCATTTAACCCAATTTGCCTCAATTTCCTCATCTGTAAAATGAGCTGGGGCAGGAAATAGCAAACAATTCCAATATCATTATCGAGAAAACCCCAAATGGGGTCATGAAGAGTCAGTCAGAAATGACTAAAAATAACTGAACAACTAATATATAAGTCGTCAGAGGATATGAAAAAATATTGCAAAAATAATTATGATGAATCAAATATGAAAGCTTGCTAGGTATCAATAATACTGAGAACACCACAAATGTAAAACAAATCTGAAGTTTTGCCTCATATGCAGCAAATTGGCAGAGTTTACAAAAGAAGGCAACACTCAGTAGTGTTGTTTGTCCTTCATTTAGAAGGGGGCCAATGACATCACAGAATGATGTCTTGACTCATGAATTAGATTCAAGTGAGTCAGAGTTCCCAGTCTCACTCTTTCTTCCAGAGACATCAAAGTTCAGGAGCAAGACAAAAATCAGAATGACTGCTGATAGCCAGGGATGCACTGGATGACCTTTGTGTCTTTGATATCTGACCAAGTTCTAAGCATAGCATGCTGTGGTGCCTGTGTCAGTCACTTTAATAGTGTTTGTAGTCAGTGAATATTGGGAATAATACATACCCTTCCACTGAATCCCTTCCACTGGCACAGTGACCAAGGCAACAACCAAGAATATCTGATAATGTATGTCCTTTATCAAGAGACCATAATACATTCCACTGATAGTCAAGTAAATATTTAACTCTCTGAAAAAAAAATTGTGCCCATGAAGCACTTTTAAATTTAATTTTCATTATTAACATTTTCTTCATCACTTTTGAAAGTCTAGAAAATCAACAAAACAATAAATTAAGCCCTTAAATGTTTATATGTTTAGTGATGTCCTAGGTGTAAATGTGTACAGTGAAAATTTGACAACTGGCTTTAGTAAGTCTGTTGGTGCTGGCTTCAGCACACCCTTCATTCAGGCCCATCCCCATGCATATTCCCTGGGGTATCTCTAGTAATCCCAAAGTACAAGTTTTTTACAGCCAAGTCAGAGAACATGTGGGCCCCCAGAGGGAGTCAGTGCATAGAACCATTTCCCTACATGTTCCATGAGATGACACTCACAGGTTCCAGTTCCAAATATCAGCTGCCCTACCCCTGATTTTAGCTACTACATGTACAATAATTTAGGATCATGGCTTAGAAAAAACAATAACAACAACAGAGGTAGAAGCAGCAACAAAGACAACAACAAACAGCAACACTATACTGGAAGTGTCTCTCTCTCTCTCTCTCTCTCTCTCTTTTTTAGTGTCTCTTATAATAGTGCTATGTAAGTATAAAGAGTTAGAATGAAACTTTTATTTTGTCTTCATTCAATTCCCATTTTAAGTGACTCAGAAGTTATTTCCAGAGCCCTATGGAGTTGGTTGAAATTATTTTTTGAAAGAAAATTACTGTGGCTTGCCTGATTGCATGGTCATATACAAAATGTAAACTTGATTTTGAAATATAAAAAGAACAGTGAACTTTGGTTCAATAAGCACATTCACAAAACTGTTTGTAAGCTGAAACTGAATTCTGTGGATAAACATTCAGAAAACCATAAAAGCCTCACTTTTCTCTGTCTTCCTACATAGGTTTGCTAATTTGCTGAACATTGAACACAATGCATTTTGTACTAGCAAAATGTAGATGGCTAAAAGTCAGTAAGATAATTTGGAGAATATGTGCTTAACAGAAATTGAAGTCGGGAAAGCAGCATGACAGAGTGAAGAGAAACACTGATAACGGATTTGGAGAACTCAGTTCTGTCACTTACTAGCTAAGAGATCATGGGCAGGTTATGTAATCTCTCTTGGTTTCAGTTTTCTTATCTGTTAAATTGGTAAATTGGACTAAAACAACTTGAAATGAATGATCCTATGAGCTTATATAAAAAAAGCCTAAAGTAGTGCGGGCACTTTTAGGAAATCTGAAATGAACTCTGCCTACTTAAAGAAAAGGTCAGAAAGAGAATACTGAGCAAGCTACTTTTCATAACTTTTTTTTTTCATTGGTACTACAGCCACCTCAAAAATGTCAAGTGCTGTCTCCCTTTCCTCTATTCTCTTTCCATTCTTAACCCTTTGGATTCTGGCATCCAACTTCATCATTCAACTGAAACTATTCTTGCCAAAGTTAATTAATGATATCTTTTTTAAAATGTGTCTTTCATAATATATTTAATTGTTTTTATATCATTTAACTTCTAGTATCACTCTCATTTTCCCTCTCCCAAAGAGTCATCCCATATAACAAAGAATACTTTCAAAGAGACTTAGGATCATAGATTTATAACTTGATAGAGTCTCAGGGATCATGTAGTTCAATATCTTTATTTCATAGTTTAGCAAAGTAAAGCCCAGAGATGTTAAATGAATTGCCTAAGTTCACACAGGTAGGAAATCTGAGCCAGGACTTGAACCCTAGGTCTTCTGATAGCAAACTGATACCTCTCTCCATTATATCCCACTGTCTTTCCTTATTTTATGTTAATCCCCTTTGTATGCTCTGTGCCCCACTTGAATTGGCCAGTGAATGGTTGGTTAGCTGTGCTTTCTCTTCATCTTTGCAGAAGTTGACTCCTGTCATTGAAATACACTGCTTTCTTTACTATGCCTCTTAGAAATCTTCCTTCGCAGGTCATCTTAGGTTCCACCTTTTATGTGAAGGCATTTTAGATGCCCCTCATTATTACTGTTCTCTTCCTTTTCCAATTATTTTTCTAAAAGTTGCATACCCCCAGGAAAATGAAAGCTTCTTCAGGGTAGGTAATTTCTTTTTGTCTCTGGATGCTGATTACCTAATACAGTGCTTTGGACAAAGCTGGCATCTCATCAATGTTTATGAAATTGAATTAATTCTATCAGTATTAGAATTGGGTTGAAGATAAATAATAGCACATTTTTCACTAACTTTATTTCAATTATCACTGTGTAACTGTATAACTAGTATTGCTTCTGATGGATCTGATTACTAGGTTTTATAGTGTAAGAGTAGAACTTTCTTACTTTGTAGACCAAATTAGTATAGAAATTATTTTGCATATTGTAGATATCCTTTTATGAGTTAATGAGAATATAGAAATTGTACTCAAGTGTACCTGGTTTCCTTAACTTATCCTACTTGCAAATAGAGCAGACCCAAATTAGGAAGCTCTCCTTGACTTCCAGTAGCTTTCAATGATACTTTTAATCACTTTTTTTTCTGATACTGAGAATATAGGTGTTGCTGATACTATGTGTCTTCCTTCATATTAATACTCTTCTGGTTGTAAAGTGGAGAATTCTACTATGACCCTTTACCATTTACATTTTCAAAAACACTCTCAACTAGATTATTCCCCACAATGGATTTAAATTAGAGAATTTCTGAGGTTGACAGCAAATCACCTAGGACATATTCTTTCTCATTTTATTGTTAATCATGGAATGAAACAGTTCCAACTACTATCTTTATAATGCAAACATGTCTTTTTTTTTTAAAGAATCAGTTGTTTTTCTGTGTAGGTATTCTTTCCTAAACAGATTGCAACCCTCTCTCATGCTTAATCTGTGTGAATTGCTAGAGCTGAAATAAAACATCATGGTGTGACTACCTTCCTGTGATCCTCTCTAAACTTAGTGTAGTTTTCAGACAAAAAATGTAGAACCTGTTACTCAAACTATACTTGAAATCATTTCATTTTGTTAGCGTGTGATTTCTACCGGTAGAGACTTGAGAACTCAGAGTTCCTTTGATGTTATAATTAGTCAGAGTATGATTTTGGCCAAGAATGTCCATAAATATCCATATGAGGGCCTGCTCCATTCTGATTTGTACAATTTTAATTTTTTAAAAAAGATGTAGAAATACAGACAATATGAGATGACTTGAGAAAAAGCAACCCCTCAGGGAAAAGTGCTTGTGGAGAAACACAGACAGTTCTGAAAGGAAATGAAAAAAAGAAAGCCCGTAGAGAAATGAATATAATGGAGGCAAAGATTGCCAGAGTGAATGATTTCCTAGAATGTGAGTTACATATGAGTATTATGAGAACTTTGAGGTTGATAGCTGGGAAATCCTGATAATTATAACTATTTGATGATTATGTGAAAATTATATATTACTTATGTATGACAGAAACATGAATTTTGGTTTCTTCTCCTAAAATAGAAGTGAGTCACTTCTATGATCTTAGCAGATGGTTCATGCAAAAGCAGACAAACTGAGAGCTGAAAAGAGCCCATAAAGCCTTATTATATAGAGATATAGAAGCTGACTTGTTTTTCAATATAATTTTGTTTCCTTTCTAATCCTATGTACTTTATTTTATCCATTTAAAATATTATTCTGAGAAGGGATCTATAGGCTTAACCAGATATTTAAAGGGGTCCATTACACGAAATGTTAAGAATCCCTATACCAGAGCTTGAATTTCTTTTTTGTTGATCAGACTATAGGAAGGCAAACTTTGCTTCTGTTCCTGACACCTAAAGTTATTAGAGGAACAAGAATCCTCTGCTGCTTAACAGAGCTGTATGGGAAAAAGGAGAGGTGACTGCTTTGCCCTATTCTTCCATGTATTGCCTGAGAGAGGAAAAATACCTCAGAGAACTATATGTCTTGCACTTTGCTGATATCTGTGGCTTGAGAGGGGGGAAAAAATCCCAGAAACCAGACAAGAGAACTGACCTGAATAACAGGTCTTAAGCACAGAGGAACCGCTTTTGCTAAAAGAATGTAATACTATTTAGAGCCTGGCCAAAAAATAGTTTAAGTAGAGTAGCCAGGTAGGTAAGTGGCCCTACCCAGCAGGTAATTTCTGGCATGTAATAAGTAGACCCTAAGTAGACCAATAAGATCAAGGTCGGAAGGCTAGAGTCATGAATTACCAAGTAACACATGGGTGTCCTTACTCATATGTCTCCTTGCTAGGTTTATGTAAGTTTGTGCCCACTCTTTTCCATGGTTGCTGTGTGCATTTGTTAGAGAGTCAATTCAGGTTTATGGCTTGTAATATGATTATTTTTTTTTCTTTGCACAGTGTAGTATTTTATGATTAAAGAGTTAATTGTGTGATTTTGGTTGATTTGTTCAAATGGAAAACAAATTATTGGTGGGGGTGGACGGTGGGGTGGGGTGTCAGGAGCTAGTTTATGGGTTACTCACACCATGATTATTTCTAGGACCCAGGAAGTAAGTTGTAGTAGCATTGACACACCATTTGGGAAAATATTTCAATGTGTCAATGTGAATACAAATTATGGTGAAGAAGACAATTCAGAGAGAGGCAAAAGGAAAGAGTTTAGGGCAAGGTATTCATAGTGCATGTTGGTTTTTTTTTTTTTTTTGGTGAGGCAATGAGGTTAAATGATTCACCCAGGGTCACACAGCTAGCAAGTATCATGTGTCTGAGGTCACATTTGAACTCAGGTCATGACTCCAGGGCCAGTGCTCTATCCACTGCACCATCTAGCTGCCCCCATGCATGATGATTTTGAAGAGCTTTATCTATATCCTTCCATATATATCTTTATATATCGATACCAATATCTGTTTATATTGATACAGGAAGATACATATGTATATATGCATATGCAGTACATATATTTATATGAACACGTATGTATACATAGAGAAGAAAGAGTAATAGATATATCTATCTCCATATTTCTGCAACACATGTAGATATAATTTAATACTATCTTAACCATGGCTACTGCAGTATTTGCCACGATGATCTAGCCAGGAGCAATAAATAGGTTTCTCACAGTATTCCAATGTCATATTCCTTAATTGTTACAGTTTTGTTCTGACAGGAAGGATGATTGGATGGGAGCAATTTGACTCAAAACTAGCCCTCCATCCCACAGAAGAAGACATACCACAAAGCCCCATGAAGCCTGGAGAAACAAGAAGCCACACAGGTGCACATAGTAACCACAGATAGTGCAGAGGCAGTATAGTCACAAGGTGGTTATTCCTAGACTCTGAATACAAAACTGCATCAACTCAAGCTGTGTTGGTACAGAAATCTGGGGTGCTAAGCTTTCCCTTTGCCATTGCAGACCCAAGACAGTAATTCTTCATTCCCTTTTCTTTTTGCCCTTTCTTCTTTCTTTAGAGATGGCAAAAACTCCTTGTTCTTTCCCAGGCTTTGATTGTGGGATACTTGTCTTTCCTTCTTTAAAGTCTGTCTAATCTTATAAACCATTTGTTTTGTCTCTTTAGTGTGTAAAATGTGATACAATTGTTAAGTACTCACATTCCTAAACTCAGCCATTTTTTGGATATTACTGAAAGGGGGTTAGTGAGTAACCGAGAAGAGAGAGTGATGGATTTAAAACTGTGGGGTTGTAACAGAGAAGATCTCTGGATGGGAGCTCAGAGCTATGAGAATTATTGATGCATGCACTAACTTCACAAAGCAAAGAGAATATCTTAACTAGAGTTTTCTTAGGAAACTGAGTCAAAAGCAATGGCTGTGGCAAGTTAACTGGCTAGGTTGACAATGAAGTGAGTATCTGCCTGCCCACCTCTACATCCCCTGAAAACTAGTTTTAAAGAAAACACATTCTTTCAAGTCCTACCCTACTTTTTATGTCACACTTAGGAAATAAGCAAAAACTCCATTCCAGAAGTCTATGGGCATCCAAGCTACTTTCAGAGATGAAGAATCTGTCTCCACTTTCAAGAGGGCTATTCACCTAAATCTTTCTAGCTATGGTAGCAGCAGTGAGGAGGCTTGGAGCCAGGAAGACCTGGCTATAATCTCATCTCTTACTTCTGGCAGTGTTACCTAGAACAAATCATTAAAAAAAAAATCTTACAAAGGACTGATGTCTTAGAGTTTATGATCCAACTTTGTATGGGAATATAAGCAAAGGATCTTGTGATTTTCTCCAATTGGGGAAGAACCTTTAACAGAAGCATCCTAACAAGTTTATAACTTAATAGAGAAATCTTTAGGCACATTGAGGTTAAATCATGCTACTTGTTTCCTTTAAAGGTCTTTTATTTTTCAAATATATTACTATTCTGGAGCCAGAAATCAACATTTCTAAGAAAACAGGGTCTGTTTGTATCATCACACGTGGAAATCAATTCAATTGCCTCTATTTCAATAATTAAAGAATCAAGTAGCTACACATGCTTATTTGGATGTTTGGTTCGTTTATGTAACTGTGTGATGATTTAAATACGCTCATGTGGTGTAATGGCTTCTTTTACAAGTGTTCCTTTAATTGAATCTGACATTTCACATTCCTAGGCATGTGCAGTGTGGATTGACTATATGATTCATTAAATGTCTTGTGTGTTTGCTTTACACTGCTATTCTTTCTTCTGAAGAGAGAAAAAGGAAGTGAAAAAGAAAAAAAAAACCTCTCCACCTTTGTGATTTTATGACTTATTCAAACAAAAATTATAATTCATTAAGAAATAAATGCTATCATTTTGCCTTAGTGAAGTGAATATGTATCAGCTGCAGTGCATGCAGTTATTAGACAACAACCAAACAATGCTATGGATTAGCCAAACACGTGTAATTCACAAATTTTCAGCCTCATAAGAGCCACAATTTGCAGTGAGTTGACTTCTGAACTTCTAAAATTTCAGGTAAAATTGTGTCTTAAATGTTGGTTTCTCTGACTCTTTTAATATAAATTTGAGGGCTAATAAGGATAATTACATCTAAATAAGTCAGAAGTTTTCTATTAAGGATATTGCTGAATTTGGGGCAGCCTCACATGCAAGTATGAGGTGGGCTCTTATTTGCTCTGCTCAACATGACAGAGTGAACTATAGCTTTCAGAAGAGATATCAGGAAATAAAGAAGTCTAACAAAAACTCACATGGCTGATTTTCCCAAGATGATGAGCAAAGGTTGGGATGAAATAGAATTCATATTTAATGGTCTGGAAGCTTGCAAACCACTGAAACGTTTGACCTTTGTCTGTCATTTGTAATGACTTGATCACTGAGAAACAGATAGTCTCCATGTCTGTTCCAGTTTTGGAAAGTCTTAGAAAGGTCTTGAATTTTGGCAAGCCAAACATGGCTAAACACAATTTCATTAAAAATTGGCTTCTGCCTAGGTGATGAAAAGTCTCTTGCTTGGGCCCTTTAAATTTTGTGTAAGATTCCATAATTGACTGGTAAAACTGAATATTCTTTGACTTAGCCTTTGCTCAGACACCCTCTGCCTTAAACCCCCTTCTATTCTCTTCCTATCACAATGTATTTTCACTGTTTAGCTAAAATCCCATTTTTTTCCATGAGGCATTCATTTCTAGTGACTCTAGCCTACACTGATCCTCTCAAATGTCTTTCACCTACCCTTCTAGATTCTTTGCAATGGAGTTATTAGTCTCTGGGCTATATAGAGGAAGCCAGGCTGTAAAGCCTCCTTGGTATTCTAGGGATACCCACTGAGGATTTGGGGTATATTTATTAAATAATATTAGCTCAAACATCCAATTCAGATAAGCTACTCCAACTGCTAGTCACTCTTGATTAGCACCCCATTTCCATTTAACCAATTAATTATTTTTGTTTGTTTTTGTTTTTAGGCAATTGGGGTTAAGTGACTTGCCCAGGGTCACACAGCTAGTAAGTGTCAAGTGTTTGGTCTGAGATCAGATTTGAACTCAGGTCCTCCTGACTTAAGGGCCGGTGCTCTATCCATTGCACCACCTACCTGGCCCTTAATCAATTAATTTTTAAAAAGGGATTCTTACTTTGAAGTTGTAACAAGGACAACAGTACGTTCCCCCACACCCCTCCCCACACACACACACACATACACACTCCAGTATCTTCAGAGCATATACTTTATCAATCCCAGTCTCCTGAAAGAGTGGGTTCAGACTTAATTCACTTGCTGTATAGCATAGGTACCAACAAGTTCATTCCCAAATACAGTGAGTCCTCTATCATCTCAGCTAGTCTCAAACACTCTGAGCTATGCTAGACTGAATCCCAAAGCAGGTGCCTCAACTCTGGCATGAATGCTGAGACCACTTCAAATCTCTTAATTCCCAAACATTTTCATGTGGTTTGTTCTCATGACCATCAGAAGCCCAGAAGGCCATAATCAAAACTTCCTTCATTTCGAATGCAAGAACAAATGCTGAAGCAAATAATCAAAGGCTGTATTCATAAGTTTTATATAGATCTCAGAGGTAATAAGCTCGTGGTTGCTTCTGTTACAGCATTTTCTCTCCCTAGAAGCCATAAGCATTGAAGAACATGAAGAGAAGAGACCCAAACCAAGAAAGAGAGGCCAAGGCTCTGTTCAGCTAGTGTCTTTTGAACATATCCCCAGTCAGTCAGCAAGGAACCTCTTCACCATATGGCTAGCACACCAGAACCAATTATACAATGTCTATACATGTCCCAACATCTTTCCAAAGAACTGCCATTACATGTCATTATAACTCCTCTAGAATCACACCCTCACCCCCCTGCAAAATAAAAAAAAAAAAGGTCTTGCTCTACAGGGAATTGTATGGAGGAAATTTATGTATGCCATGAGGACTGAACCCAGTGGACAGTCAGTTTCCTGTTGCAGATTAATCCTTCCTTTTATGAATTCTGTATTCTGTCTAATAGGTTAATAATTACCTCCTACCTCCATACATTTGCAGAAGCCATCCCCATTCCTAGAATGTCCACCTTCCTCATATCTCCCAACTATCAAAATACTCAATTTCTTTTAAGGTTTAGTTCAGGTATTACTTCTCTGAGAATCTTTCCCAGATCCCCCATTTGTTAGCATCCTCTCTCATCCACTTTCCTTGCATTACATTTGTATACATAGGAATGCTATCTCCCTTACCCTATAGTAGAATTTAAGCTCCTTGAGGGGAAGGGCCATTTTTGCCTTTTCATCCCTATCACCCTGCCAATAGCAGGTCCTTAATGAATATTTATTGAATTGAATTTGTTTTCCAAACATAAACTAATTAACAAGGCAAAAGACAGAAACTAAGTACCTCCCTCACAGGGTTGTTGTGATAATAAAATAATATAACATGTGCACAAGGGTTTGAAAACTATGGATTAATACCCACATGTTAGCTATTTATTGTCATCATCATCATTACCACCACCACTATCATCATTATTATCTAAAGTGTAAGAAGCCAGGGCAATTTGATCACAGATTCCTCATCTCTGAGATTTTACTCCAAAATATAGAAGACGGGGCTCAACAATAATTTTTGTTCACTTTTGCTTTGAATTATGTATTTAATTGCCTCCATTCTCCAACTCAATTTGTGTGTGCCTTATAGTGCTAGTTTTGTCTTCTAACATTCACTTCAATTCAACAAATATTTATTAAATGTGCAAGGCATTGTGCTACATATTTTCTACTAGGATTTTTACTAGGCCTAGTTCCTTTCCTGGTAATGTAGTTTTACTCAAACACACTCTGTTTTTGTCTTGTTTGGTTAATTTCATGATATTTGCTTCCTTTTCTACTTACCCTTAATAGATTTCATCCCCATCTTTTCTTTTAGGCTATTGTTAGTAGTTTACAGAAATGCTAACAATGTTTATGGATTTATTTTGAATCATATCATGTTCTTGTAATTTAATTCTTTCAATTGTTTTGTTGATATTTATGGTTTCACAGCATACAATATAGCATGTAAGTGTTATAACATCTGCAAAAAGGATCATTTGGCTACTTCTTTGCCAATTCTCTTAATTTATTTTTTTCAATTGTTTTGTTGCTATAGAGAGCATTTTTAGTATTTTGTGAAATAATAGTAGAGACAGGATCAGCTTTGATTCACTCCTGATCTCATTGAGATTATTTCCAATGTTTTGATATCACTAATAACACTCACTCTTGATTTTAAGATAAATGAATTTTTTATCTTATTATGGAAAAGTCCTTCCATTTCTTTAGATTTCTGTCATTTTAAAACATATGAGTGATACATTCTGTCTAACAGATTTTTGCTTATTAAAATTTTTGTTTTCTCTACTTCAATTATAGAAATATTACTTTAATGTTGACCCATCCTTGAATACATGGCATAAATTCAACTTGGTGGCAATATACACTTTTAGATATACTGCTGTTTTAACTGTTATCATTTTGGAAAAAAATTATCAATATATGTCTGGTTTGTGTCTAATGTTTTCATTCTCTGCTTTATTCTTCCTTGGCTTAGCTATCAGGACCACATATGTTTCATAGAAAGAGTTTGGTAGAGTACTTTCTTTAATTGGAGAACCACTTATGCAGCATAAGTTTCTCCTATAATATGTCATCTTGATCTTATGTTTAATAGAAGCATGACGTGAATTACAACACATTTTAAATGGAGTTTTATTTCCACTACTCCCCCCAATCTATCCTTCCATCTCACTATCCCTACACAAATACCACTCAGACTGTTGCTTTTTAAAATGTTTGACCTGGTGTAAGGGAATTGATGAAGAATCTTGCTCTTCTCCAGTCTTATTCATTTTCCCTATGCTTGAGCATTTTTTTTACTATCAAAATGTTTCCTACATATTTAAGCAGTGTTAAAATTTTACTGGTCATAATAAAGGCCTTAATAAATAGACCCAGATGAATGTCAAGTCTAGTAAATCCAATTGATCTCCTTGATGGACTGTATCATATTTATGCCAAGGCCCCTCTACTTACATTCTAGCCACTTTCAAAGCATAGATATCATGTATCTATGTGAAAGACTTCCCTATACCAATGCAATTCAGGTCCTTCTAATGTTTGTATGTATTTGTTTATGTATTTGTGTTGTTTTCATGCATGTATTATATCCATCATGTAGGTGTTGTCAATTTTAAAATAAGGATATGGTAAAGATATGGTTCTTACTAAACCTGTACCAAATATGAATTTATCTTTGCTGATTTTGAAATCCCTTGTGGATTTAGTAGCGCCTCAGGGTCATCATTATCAACAGCATAGGTTTGATTTCATATCAAAAATATCTCCTTCCCATACACTCACTAAGTTCTCCATAAAGGCTTTAATAATTTTAATGAATTCATAGAGGGCTTTATGCCTTTAACAATCCTTTTTTACTTCAAGGATATGTGATTTCCTCAATGAGTATCCTCCCTCCATCAATGTTGATCACAACTCCATTAAGCTGTGGAAGACATCCTTTGTGAGTTTAGGTGGCAGAAAAGATATATGAAGCTGTGTCCAAGCTGGCAAGGAGCTTCTCTGGAATTCCCTGAGGACAATGGGCGCATAGTCCATTGCTGGGTCCATACCTTTAATTCCCAGTAAATGTTTCTAATTCTCCTCCCATTTATATGATCCTTCCAGTTTCATTTATTTATTTATTTTGGAGAGGGAAATAACATTATCTTAAGGAAATGAACAACAAAACTACTATGCTTATACTTGTGATATTTCCTTCATTAAGAAAGTAATTGAGCTTTCAAAGAAAGTCCTGGAGAAGTTTCATAATTACAAGTACCATACAGTGACCTCTGGTAACTCCCCAAAGTGCTGATCAGTAGTTTCTAATTATAGTAGCACACACAGTAGTTAGATTTTATTTCAGGAATAGACAGTTGAAAAAGACCAGAATGTATATTACATGACACATTCACTTGAGATTTT
>NW_020954590.1:24886493-24961507 GCF_900497805.2 Vombatus ursinus
TGACATATTTTATGCATCACAAAGAATGATCAAAGATGTCTCCAGAGTCTCTCTGTCATAGAATGTGGCCCCTTACCCCTTGCATGCCTTTAAATCAGGCATTAATGCATCTTCAAAAAAAAAGTTGGTGATGCTTTCCAGCTTCATGATTATTTTGGAAATATCTGAGAATGATTTTTATTCTGTTTTCTTAAATTTTATTTTATTTGAGTACATTTGCTAAACTTCTGTACATTTTTCATTTGACTGTGAAGTGAAAAATGGCTGTAAGATATCCCAAAGATTGTACATTTAAAAAAAAAAATCTACGTGTTTTTTTTAACACAGATTTCTTGGCATTGTTGACTTTCTATGAATAGTGTAGATTTGGGGAAAGGAAATTCATCAGAAGAACTAAAAACATTCTAGTTCATTTTCCTTTGGAACATATCAGTAGGGTGATTTAAAAATATACTTGTGTTTGTTCATTTGTATGGAGATATTTTATTTCACACATATTGTTTTACTGAATTTATATTTCTATTTAAGCTAGGTCTCAAGGGAACGAAAGAAGGAAACAATTGTCCATTAGTTCTTACAAACAATTCTCTTTCACTCTAAAATATTTATTTTGTGTGAAAGTCCATCTGAATATACCAAGGATTGTCTCAGTTTCCCCTTTTTGCTTAGTTTTCATTTATATAACTATTCAACTCTCTGCATATTAACCGAAACACCAAAAGACAAAGAAAATAATAGAAGCAAGAGAGATTCTATTCACTTGAATAACATTTCAGATGCCTGTTAGGACCTGAACAGGAGGATTCTCCTAAGCACTGTACAAATTATCATCTAGTCTCTTTTGGAAGAACTCCAGGGCTAGGAAGCTCACTATCTCTCACGGCAGCCCATTTGACTTCTGAATAGCTCTAACTGTTGGGGAGTCTGTTTTTGCTTTTGTTTTCCCCTTAAAAAAGCTAAAATCTGACACCCTGAAACTTACATCTATTGTTCCTGGATCTGCCTTAAGCAGCCAAGAAGAATAAATTTTCCATGGGACAGCCCTTCAGATACTTGAAATAATGTGGGATGTCCATCTCCCAAGCTTTGCTTCTCTAGGCAAAATATTCCTACGTCTTCAATCGGTACTCCTATGACCTATATAATTGTTAGGCTTCCTCACATTAACAGATTAACACAATCACCTTCCTCTGTATGCTCTCCATCTTGTCAATGTCCTTCCAGGGAAGCAGCACTGAGAAAAGGACGTGATACTCCAGATGTGGTCTGACCAATAATGACAAGTTTATTAAAGTAGAAAACATAAAAGTACAAAATAAATAGTGTGTGTGTTTATGAAAGGGATGGGGCCTGTGATTTCTGTGGCCTAAGGAAGCTTTCTCTATCACGCAGGTCAGCAAATTCTCTGCAATTTGTGTTATTAAAAGAGTTGCATAGAGCCCTGGGAAGTTAACTGACTTGACCATGGTCACAAGACCAGTATGTGTCAAAGGCAGCACTTGAATCCATGTCTACACACACACACACACACACACACACACACACACACACACTCATTCATGTTCTTTCCTTATCCCTAATTATGTTACTGTTGTTATTGCTCACTAGTTTTGTTGTGTCTGACTCTTCGTGACCCCGTGGACCACAGCATGACAATATTGTCCATAGGGTTTTCTTGATGAGGGTACTGAAAAGGTTTGCCGTTTCCTTCTTTAGTGAATTAAGGCAAACATAGGTAAAGTGACTTGCCCAGGGTCACACAGCTAGTACATGGCTAAAGCCAGATTTGACCTCAGGTCTTCCTGACTTCAGGTCTAGCTCTCTGCGCCACCTAGCGGCTTCCACTTATATAACTACAAAAACACTCAACTTAGGTGCTTAAAGCACTGTGTTAATAAAACCAAAGTCATTAAAAAAGTAAAAAAAAAAAAAAAGAACAGCTAACATGATTCACTTTCAGAGCCATCACTTACTGCTTCATAGATAATATGCCACTGATCTCCAGGAGAAAGCATAGTGACAACTGTCATTAGGGAGTCATACCCTAAGTGACTAGGAAGGTAGTAATTTGAAGAACCCTCAGTCTTAGGTTATAAGTTTGGGACTGCAGTTAAACACTTTCTTGAAACATTGTAGAATCAGGCAGGCAGGCAAGCATGTATGAATAAGAATTAATTTAGCATTATTACTAGAAAAAAAGATTCAAAGTATTTACCCTATTGAGAATAAGCCAATATGAAAGAGGCAGCAACCATATCAAGATACTTTAAAATATTTAATTAAAATATAAAAAGAAATTGGATTGTAGTTTGCATCCTTGGATATGGCATTCCATACTTACTGACAAATAAATCTAATATAAAATGCAATAAAATCCATTTTAACTGCATATCTGATCACTTAGATGATTTCATCAGTAGGCATCATTAACAAATTTGTCTAATTGCATTAAAGTGCATTTTCATTCATTTTTAGCACATCATTAAATATTTAAAGGCATATTCTATTTTTTTCATATTTTCATGATTATCATATTTTGATGAACCTGAAAAAGAATAGTTTCTGGAAACTTATTGTGTGTGTGTGTGTGTGTTTAATTGATTATTCTTTCTTCACCATAACTAATCGATCAAGGTCTTCCAATGCACCTGAAATGTATTTTTAAAAAATCCTGAAGATGGTGTGGTAGAAATTTATTTTAATTTTGTTTTTTTAACTTCTGAAATGAAGTGACAACAAATTAAATTGACTTTACCAGATACATGGTGGAACAAAAATGGGTAAAACATGAAACTGAAGATTTCTATTATCTATAGCTTGCTTTTCTTTTATGATGTATAATAAATTCAGCTTGTAGTTTTCAAAGCTATCCTTGTCTGACTGTGTTTCTTTCTGGTCTGTCTTCTCATCTCTTCTTTTTTTAAAAAAAAATTCTTCAATGACCCTCTTTTATTTCTTTTCTTTTATTTCATCTTTATTTTATTTTATTTTTTTTTTGCTTACCCAACTCTTATCTCTTTCCATCTTTCCTCAGCTCCTCACCCCTCATTGGGAGAAAAAAAAAAGAAAGGAAAAGAAAGTCCATGTAACAAATATGCATAGATTTCCAAAAATGGTTCTTTCTTATTCTTCATTTTCAGTCTTTCACCTTTCTGTTGAGGTGGGTAGAATGTTTTTATTAATCCTCTAGAATCATATTTGATCATTATATTTTTCAGACTTGTGAGGTCTTTAAAATTATTTTTCTTTATAATATTGTAATTGTAAAAATTGTTTCCTTATTTCTGCTCACTTTATTCTTTCTCAGTTCATAAGATCTTCCCAGATTTTTTCTCATTTTTTTTTGTAAATTACATGTAAAATAGTTTTCAATGCTCATTTTTATGAGATTTTGAGTTCCATATTTTTCTCTCTCACCTCCCTCCCCCCTCCCCAAGGCAACAAGCAATATGGTATAAGTTATACAAGTGTAATCATGGGAACATATTTCCACATTAGTCATGTTGTGAAAGAAGAAACAGAACAAAAGGGAAAAACCACCAAAAAAATGAAAAGAGTGAAAATAATATGCTTTGGTCTGCATTCAGACTCCATAGTTCTTTCTCTGAATGTAGATAGCATTTTCTGTCATGAGTCTTTTGGAATTGTCTTCAATGATTGTATTGTTGAGAAAAGCTAAGTCAGTCATAGTTAATCTTTGCACAGTGTTACAATTACTGTATACAGTGCTCTTCTGATTCTGCTAACTTCATTCAACATTAATCTTTCCAGGTTTTTTCTGAAATCTACATGCTCATCATTTCTTATAATGCAATAGTATTTCATCACAATCATATACAACAACTTGTTCAGCCATTCCCCAATTGATGGGCATCCCCTCAATTCTAATTCTTTGCCACCACAAAAAAGAACTATAAATATTTTTGTACATGTAGGTCCTTTCCCCTTTTTTATGATCTCTTTGGGATACAGATCTAGCAGTGGTATTGCTGGATTAAAGAGTATGCTCAGTTTTATAGCCCTTTCGGCATAGTTCCAAATTACTCTCCAGAATGGTTGGATCAGTTCACAACTCCACCAGCAATGCATTAGTGTTCCAATTTTCCCACATCTCCAACATTTATTATTTTCCTGTTTTCTCATGTTAGCCAATTTGATAGGTGTGATGTGGTACCTCAGAGTTGTTTTGATTTGCATTTCTCTAATCAGTATTGATTTAGAGCATTTTTTCATGTGACTATAGATAGCTTTAATTTCTTCCTCTGAAAACTGCCTTTTCATATCCTTTGACCATTTATCAATTGGAGAATGACTTGCAGTCTCATAAATTTGACTCAGTTCTTTTAGTTTAGCCATTTTACACATGAGGAAACAGACCCAGGGAGGTTAAGTGTTTTGTAGTAAGAACCAGAGGGAGAATGTCTTTCTCCCTCTAAGGTAAGTTCTCTATCCTGTGCTACCTTTTAGACTTTAATTATATATCTTCTCCAGTCATGTGAAAACTTTCCCCAGAAGAATGGGAGGATGAAAGCAATTTGTTCCAACAGCCATGAAGGCATCTAAAGCAGATGCCACAGGGTGCTTAGAGCTTGGTAAGACATTGAAGACACCAAAGTCATGCACTGAATTCCAAGTCTTGCCACTGAACTTCAATGACTTAGGAAGAGAGAATGAGGCTGAGGACTTTGCCCAACTTTACCTCACTTGAATGTAATTAATGCAGAAGTGAAGACATAATCCCTGATATCATTGATCTTTTTCTAACATGAAGGAAAAACAACAGCAGTATTAGCTGATAAGGCTTATGTGATCTTGACTCTGGCTCTCTGGTTTTTGAATTCATTTTTTCTTCAGTTCCCTGTAGTATTTTTTCTTTACTCAGAAACTCTGGATTTCACCTATGATATTCCTGAGAGTTTTCATTTTGGGGTTTAAGATATAACTCGTAGGTTCTTTATAATTTTGCTACTCCTGGTTCTCAGAGATTTGTGCAGTTTTATTTATGATTTCTAAAAATATGATACTGAAAACCATATTTTGTGGATTTAATGATTTTCAGGTTTTTTAGTGATTCTTAGATTATATCTCCTTTATCTGTTTGTCATGATTTAATTTTGATAATGTACATCTTATATTTTTCCTATTTTTCAATCTTTTTATTTTGTTTTCAGTTTTTTGTTCTTGTCTAATGGAGTGTGTGTTTTCTGTTTGTCACATTCTGATTTTCACAGAATTCCATTCTGGAGTAAGATTTAGCAATATCTGTTCTAAAGTATTAATTTTTGTTTCTCCATAGCTATATAATTTTATGTCTCTCATGTCTCTGATTCCAGGCCTTCTTATTGTCTTTGTGGCCTGCTCCTGGTTGGCTGGATCATGGTCAGTTGAGCTGGCACAGCCTGAGCTGGACTGTATTCCATTCCCACCCCAACACAACAGATTTTTCCTGCCAAACTTCTAAGGTTTTTGGGCTAGAAAATTGTTTCACTCTGTCCTTTTGTGGCTTCTACCACTCTAGATTTTCTTTTGAGGCATTACTTAAAGGTGTTTGGAGGGGTTTGGGGGTGACCTCAGGAGAGTCCCTGCCTTTTCTCTGCCTTTTTGGCTCTGCCTCTCAAACATCAGGTACTTTCATCCTTCCCACTCCCTCACACACTTTTCAGCTTCCTTTTATGTGTTTTCTTTCCCCATTAGAATGTAAGTTCCATTACTCTGATTAAGACAATAATTCAACACAATTCTAAAGGACCCAAGATGAAAAATGCTATCCACCTACAGAGAGAAAACTAATGAACTCCGAAAGCAGATTGAAGCAGACTTTTTCACTTTCTTTATTTTCCTTGTTTGCTTGTGTATTTTCTTTTGAAACTTGACTAATATGGAAATACATTTTGTTTGACTTCATATATCTAATCAATATAATAATACTTGCTTTCTCAAGGAGAGAGGAGGGGCAGGAGGGAGGGAAAGAATTTGAAAGTCAAAGTTTTATGAAATGTTAAGAAGTTTTAAAAATGTAATTGGGAAACATTTAATGAAATATAGATATATATATGTGTGTGTTTATCTATATATCTATATCTATTTAAAAAGGAATGTAAGCTCCTTGAGGGCAGTGATTGTTTTTCCTTTTGCTTGTATTTGCATTGTAAGCATTCAGTACCATGTCTGGCATAGTTTATTTCCCTCCATCCTTCTCATTTAAACACATTATTATTCCTATCATTTCATTGAAAATTCATAGGACAAGTTATTTTAACATATATAACAATTGTTCTATTAATATATAAAAATTCATATTAAAATGTTTAATTGAATAGCATCTCATCCCCTTGTGAGGCATTATGATACAATGGAAAAAGCACTGAATTTAGAGTTGGAGAATCTGGATTCAAATCTTGAGTCTGACACAGACTACTTCTATGACATTGGGGAAATCATTTAAACTCTCTGGGTCTCAGTGTCCTCATTTGTTCGATGAGGATGCCCTAGATCTAGGTCAGCAAACCATGACGTGGAGGTCAAATCTGACCAATGCCTATTTTGTATAGCCAGCAAATGAAGAATAATTTTTTTTTTAATTTTTAAATTATTTTAAACTTGTTTAAGGGGGAAAACATTCTTAGCTTATAAGCCATACAAAAATAGGCTATAGTCTGTGGATCCCCATTCTAGATGGCCTTTCCAGCCCTTTTCTAAGCCTATTTATTCATGTAGGCAGATCCCTGGAACAACAATGCAAAGTATTTTTGTCCTTTAAGGTCTAACATCCCTCCTGTTCAAATTGAACTCTTCTTTTTCAGATTTTCCTGGAGTTTTCTTAGTGAATCTACTCTTTGCCACAACACATTATTCCTTGTATTAAACTCATTTTTGAACAAGTTTTCTCACCTCTAGTAAATTGTAAGCTCTGTGATTGTAAAGACTGTGTTGCTTTACATCTTTGTGTTTTCTCGTACACAGCAGATACTTAATAAATGTTTATTGAAGGAATCACATGTAATTTAATGAAATGACTTTTGCTCAATTAAGACGAACAATTAAAGGTCAAGTAGCTATAGTATACAAATTATTAGAATATATTTTGTAACATTATTAATGACAGATCTACAGCTAGAAGAGACCTCGGAAGTCATCTTGTCCACTATATCATATTTTATAAAAACACTTATCTATAAGAATAAAGAATAAGTGCACAAGTTGTGGTGGCATATGCCTGCAGTTCCAGTGGTTGGAGAGGCTAAGACTGGTGGATCACTTAAGTTCAGAGTAGGTCAAAGCTTTTGTACTGATTAATATTGGATGAAACCTGTGAGTGCTATTCACTTCCAGGCTCGATAAGACAGAGAGGAGGAGAGGAGAGGAGAGAGAGAGAGAGAGAGAGAGAGAGAGAGAGAGAGAGAGAGAGAGAATGTTAGTTTCTCTGTGAGACTCCCCCATCTTGAGTATTATTTCCAGTTCTTGGCACCATATTTTAGGAAGGACATAGATAAGATGGGTAATGTCCAGAGGAAGTCACTAAGATGCAGAAAGACCTAAAATTAAAGCCATATAAAGATCAGATGAAAGAACTAGGATGTTTAGTATGAAGAAAAGAAGTCTTAGGGAGAACCTAATGGCTATCTTAAAGCATCTGAAGGGTTTTCCTGTGGAGAAGAGATTAGGAATTTTATGTTTGGGCCCAAAAAAGCAGAATTAGGAGCTATGAGTAGAAAAGGTAAAGAAGTAAATCTCTGTTTTATACAATAAGTTTTTTTTTTTAATAATATTGAGAAATGTCCAGAGTGAAATGGGCAGCATCAAAGAGTATTGGTTTCCTCTCATTAGCAATACTGGAAAAGATTGGATAGTTACCTGCCCAGATGTAAAAAAGGGCATTCTTTTTTGGCATATGGATAATACTTTATAGCCATGGAGGTCTCTTCCAAACTTGAAGTTCTGAATCTAATAAATGCAGAACAGGAAAAAAAGGTAAGAAAGGAATGTCAATTAAAAGAGCTAAATTAGAAAGATTTGGAGACATTTTAATTCCATTTATTGAACCTATAGCTACATGACTTTTGTGAATGAAATTAAATTGGTAAATATTGATGTGAATTTGTAATGGATTTCTTTAATGGATGAATAATGTATGGTTAAAAAGTAATATGGAACCACCCATGAACATTCATCTCTTTTATAATCACAACTTGGATTTACTCCCTTTGAAGAGTTATTTCTTTTGAATATCTATTAACATTATTCCATGTAACTAGTCATTGTTCTAATGATTTTTTTTTACCTTTTATTAATCTTTGATATAGGAAAATAACCCTTTAGGTGTTTAGGAGAAATAAATATACATAAAAATGACAGATATTTAGTTACAAAGGTGAATTGATATTGGTGCAAATTATCTACATTTTAGTCCATATTTCATAAGGCTTAACAGTACCTGCATAGCATACTGTAACAACAGCAAATAGTTCTCTTTCAAGTCCATAAATACATTTTTAAATAATTTTGTTTTAAAAAGTCCATAAATGTATATTTATGAGATAGAATAATAGCCCTTTAGGAGCCATTTCAACCACAGGGCCATCAGTTTAAAAAAAATAAGAAAATTCTAAATTAATGCTTAAAGGTGAATTGAAATTTCTTTTTTTCATAAATAAACAAATAAAGTAAAATAACAAAAACACATTCTATAGTCAGAATCAATAATAGAATGTACCAGTGGAATAGAAGAATTAATAATAAGTTGCAAAGTTAAGGGAAAAAAATGTAAGCAGCAAAAACCTGGCCTTTCTTGTTTTACTGAGTAGTACTGAGTGTGGCAGCTCCTTGGCCTTCATTTAGTAGGTAAAACATGCATTTCTCTCCTTTAACCATTTGCTGTGTCTATTCCCACAAAATCAGAAGAAGAATTGAAGAAATTCTAAATGCAATTCAACTAAAATGACTTCATTTTGATGGAGAGATGCTTCAGAGGGGAAAATAAAAAAAAAAAAAGATTTCATAGTTGTTTACTTGCTTGGAATTATCTGAATAACGAATGCTCTAAGTGATCACTTCATTTTGTCTGCAACAGAGATTTGTTATTTGCTCAGTAGTAAATACATAAAAAATATATTTTTTTAAAATGTCCATTCTGTAGTCTTTAGCAACTTCTATAGAATTGTAGAAGCATGCCTGTGAAAATTAATATGGCAGCCCCATGGAGACACAGTCCTGCTATGGGAAAGCAGGTTTTTTTTTTTTCATGTCACATTGCCCTTGACGATTAAATGTATGAATACTTAAAAAGCTATTATGTGTACATTCAAAATCAACCATCTATTTCAAAAAGGAAACAGTAGGCATGTACAGGTATGTTTTGACTTCACAATGTAGAAACCAGTTCAACACTATTTGTGTGTGTGTATACGTTTGTGTGTATGGAAACATACAAATGAAAAATGTACATTTATATAAACATATTGAAATACATGCAATAGATTATATTTGTATAGTGCTTTCAGAAAGTATGGTAAGCACTTTACAATTATTATTTACTATTTTTATTTTACTATTTATTGGGCATTATTTATTTACTGAGCAGTAGTGAGTGTGACAGCTAAAATGAAGTCATTTTAGTTGAATTGCTCTTAAAATTTCCTCAATTCTTCCTCTGATTTTGTGGAAATAGACACAGCAAATGGTTAAAGGAGAGAAATGTATGTTTTAATTGTGCACTGAAACAGCTACATTGTGCATTGACCAACTTTGATAGACTTAGCTCTTCTAAGCAATGCAATGATCTAAGATGATTACAAAAGACTCATGGTGTAAAATGCTATCCACATCCAGAGAAAAAACTATGGAGTCTGAATGCAGGTTGAAGCACACTATTTTTTATGTGTGTTTTTTCTTTCTTGTGGTTTTTCCCTTTTATTCTGATTGTTCTTTCAAATATGACTAATATGGAAATATGTATAATGTGATTGCACATGTATAGCCTGTATTAGATTGCATACTGTCTTGGGGAGGGGAGAGAGAAGGGAAGGAGAAGATTTAGAACTCAAAATCTTAAAAAAGTGAATTTTAAAAACTAAAAATTAATTAATTAATTAAAAAATAACTTAAAAAAGAAATGCATGTTATACCTACTAAATGAAGGCCAAGGAGCTGCCACACTCAATACTGCTTAGTAAATAAATTCACTAATTACTATTATTGTCTTATTTGATCCTTACAACAAACCTGAGAGGTAGGTGTTATATTCCCCATTTTACAGATGAGGAAGCTGGGGCAAATAGAGTTTAAGGGACTTACTCAAGGTCACACCACTAATGAGTATCTGAGGACAAATTTGAATACAAATTTTCCTGAACTTAGGCCCAGCACTCTACCACTTTGCTACTCATATGTGCATACACATACATGATATATTCACAAATGGATATATTCATTACATATATGTTTATACAAACATATACACACATTATTATGTGTAATCATCTATCTATATCTCCATGGATATTTTTGTATCTATAAATGCACATATCCACACACATCCACACGTATATACATATTGCTTTATCTATCTTATAGTTAGATTAAATTATATTTATATTTCTATATTCATAGCCAGATCTATAAATCTCTGATTTCATTCATATAGAGGATTTTGGAGATGTTTGGTATGGAAAATAACTCCATACATTCATGATAGCAACTTTTCTTTAACCTCTGCTCTTAGAGAGTTAACTAGGCCACCTAGTATTCAAGTGACTGGGCCATGGTTGCATATATAATATGTGTTGGAATCAAACTAAGACCTATGTCCTCTGGAACCCAAGGCTAGTTCTCGATCCACTGTACCACAGTGTCCTTGTGTGTATGTATGTTTTAATTTATCTAAATAACTTGAAGACATTCTCACAGTAAGAGAAATGAGCAATTCTTTAGAAACATTTACAAGGTGTCAAGCTCATATATATGCAAATATCTTTACATTTTGAAACACTAAGGTGTATAAGTATAGCCATGAATCATTTCCAATTAGTGTTAGTTGCATTGTTATTTGCTAAATGTACAGGATTGTGGCAGAAGCAGGACACAGCAAATCTTTAGAAATTCTGCTGTAGTAGTTGACATAAAACACCATTTTCATTTCACTGGTGGAATGAAACATTGGTGAAGAGATGGAGTAGCGCAATCCTGAACAGATAGAAACCATTTCTTAGGCCTTTTTTCTAGGGAGAACCTCCAGACTGATTCTTTTGTCCTGCTTTGGGAAGTTATGGGACATAAAGTGACTAGGATTCTCTTTCATTTATCTAGGAGTGAGGGGTTAGAGAGTGGAGAACAGTTCTGTGAGAAAGATTGTGGCAATATTGCCAGAGATGGAATATATTTTTCTGTCTCTTCTCTCGTTATACTGTGCTCACCACTGTCATTGTCTCTGGCTCCTCTTTCCCAAGAGTTACGCACATACCAAATAGAAATTTTTATGATCGATCATAATTTATCTTATACTGAAATTTGTTTAAAAATGAAATAGAAATGTAAACAAACAGTAGAGACCAGATAAACTTTGGATTTAATGTATGCTCTCATACATTTGGGGTAGGTGAGAAGAGGTCCAACAATCCACACCTGCTGTTAAGTTCTCTTAAAGGGAGACATTTCTGCCAGGTCTAAGCCCCAGACACCCTTTTCCTCTCAACCTCAAGCTGCTCCCATGAAAGGAGGTGGTAGTAGGAGATACAGAGCTCTGGTAACTTCTCAATGCCAACTGTATCACCTCTACTCTCCTTTCTCTCAGGACAACTTGAAAAATATTGTGCAGCTCTCATTTGCTTTCCTACTCTACAACAATATTAATTTGTGTAAAAATCATATACCCCTGTCCTAAATCACATTTCTTGAAGCAACAGGTAACATCTGGGAGGGAAATTTTTTAAAAGCTATTTTTATTTTTTTTTATTATTTATTTTTTTGTTTTCAACATTTACTTCCACAAGGTTTTGAGTTCCAAATTTTCACCCCATCTCACCCCTCCCCCCACTCCAAGATGGCATGCATTCTAAATACCCCTTCCCCTAGTCTTCCTTCCCTTTTATCTCTCCCCCCCCTTCTCTTATCCCCTTCCCTTTCAATTTTCCTATAGGGCAGGATAGATTTCTGTACCCCATTTCCTGTATTTCTTATTTCCCAGTTCCGTGTGAAAACTTTTTTTTAAACGTGTTTTTAAAACTTCGGGTTCCAAATTTCCTCCCTTCCTCTCTCCCCACCTACCCCATTGATAAGGCAAGCAACTATTCCCCCCCCTATTTTCCTGTAGGGTAAAACAGATTTCCACACCCAATTGAATGTGTATGTTATTACCTCCTTGTCTAATCCTATGAGATTAAGTCAAATTCTATGAGAATAAGATTCACTCATTCCCTCTCACCTTCCCCCATTTCCCTTCCACTGTAAGAGCCTTTTCTTTTCTGTTTTTGTTTTTTGTTTGTGTGTGTAGGATAATTTACCCTATTCTTCCTCTCCCTTCTCCTTCTCCTAGTATATTCTTCTCTCACCCCTTAATTTTATTCTCCAGATATGACCCCTTATTTTCAACTCACCCTGTGCCCTTATCTATCTATCTATATCTATATATATATACATACAATTTTTCCCCTCCAACTACCCTAATACTGACAAAGGTCTCATAAGTTACAAATATCATCTTTCCATGCAGGAATGTAAACAGTTCAATCTTAATAAGTCTCTTATGATTTTCTCTTTCCTGTTTACCTCTTCATGTTCCACTCGAGTATTATATTTGAAAATCAAATTTTCTATTCAACTCTAGTCTTTTCATCAGGAATGCTTGAAAATCCTCTATGTCACTGAATGACCATTTTTTCCCCTACAGGATTATACTCAGTATTGCTGGGTAGGTGATTCTTGGTTGTAATCCTATCTCCTTTGCTCTCTGAAATATTATATTCCATGCCCTGTGGTCCCTTAATGTAGAAGCAGCTGAATCTTGTATTATCCTGATTGTGTTTCCACAATACTTGAATTGTTTCTTTCTGGCTGCTTGTAATATTTTCTCCTTGACCTGGGAACTCTGGAATTTGGCTACAATATTCCTAGGAGTTTTCCTTTGGGGATCTCTTTCAGGAGGAGATCGGTGGATTCTTTCAATTTCTATTTTGCCCTCTGATTCTAAAATATCAGGACAGTTTTCCTTGATAATTTCTTGAAAGATGATGTCTAGGTTCTTTTTTTGATCATGGCATTCAGATAGTCCAATAATTTTTAAATTCTCTCTCCTGGATCTATTTTCCAGGTCAGTTGTTTTTCCAATGAGATATTTCACATTGTTTTCTAACTTTTCATTCTTTTGGATTTGTTTTTACAGTGTCTTGATTTCTCATAAAGTCATTAGCTTCCAATTGCTTTATTCTAATTTTTAAGGAAGTATTTTCTTCAGTAAACTTTTGGACTTCCTCTTCCATTTGGCCAATTTTGCTTTTTAGGGCATTCTTCTTCTCATTGGCTTTTTGGACCTCTTTTGCCATTTGGGTTAGGCTATTTTTTAACGTGTTATTTTCTTCAGTATTTTTTTGGGTCTCCTTCAGCAAGCTGTTGACTTGTTTTTCATGATTTTCTTGCATCACTCTCAGTTTTTCCTCTACTTCTCTTACTTGTTTCTCAAAATCCCTTTTGAGCTCTTCCAAGGCCTGGGACTGATTCATATTTTTCTTGGAGGCTTTGGATGTAGGAGCTTTGGCTTTGTTGTCTTCTTCTGGTTGTATGTTTTGATCTTCTTTGTCACCAAAGTAAGATAATATAGTCTGACTCTTTTTGCGCTGCTTACTCATGATCCCGGCCAATTACTTGAGTTTTAAACTCTTTGTTAAGGTAAAAGTCTGCTTCCAATGTGAAGAGTGTACTGTCCCAAGCTTCGAGGGTTTGTACAGCTGTTTTCAGAGGTACTTCTAGGGACCTGGAAATTTTCAGTTCTTCCAAGGTGGTATGATAAGGGGCTAGGTGTTTTCTCTCTCCACCACTACAACAAGCTCCACTGCACTAGCGTTCCTCCTTACCTCAGGACCGACCCTCAGACCTGTGACCCAGATCCAAGCACCAGTAAAGCAAGAGATTCCTGCCTTAGCACTGGCAAAGAGATCCCTGCAATCCCCCTCTGATCAGCAACTTGATTCCCCCTCAATCTGTAGGTCTGAAGCTCTGGAAAAAGCCGTGGTCCTGGGCCGCGCTTGAGACTTGCGGCTGAGACCTAGCTCTTCTCTGACTTCACTGCAGTCACAGACTTTTCCCACTGACCTTCTAAGTTGTCTTTGTAGTTCAAGGGTTGAGAAGTTTGGAAACCACCACAGCTGCCCGCGATTCAGTCCTCTGAGGCCTGCTCAAGGGTCGCTGCGGCCTGCACACCCACTCTGCACTGCGCTCCTCTCCCAGCCCGGCGTGGTATACATTTCTGATCAACCATCCAGGCTGTCTTTGGCTGGAAATTTGTTTCACTCTGTCTTTTTGTTGATTCTGCTGCTTTAGAATTTGTTTAGAGCCATTTTTTTAGGTATTTGGAGGGCTTTGGGAGAGAGCTCAAGACAGTCAGTGCTTTCCCTCCACCATCTTGGCTCTGCCTAAAAGCTATTTTTTAAAAGCAGTTGATAAAGCACACTTCCCTCTTCTCAGTAGACTATGGCAATAGAGTATGTTTGAAGAACAGTTAATTCTCTGACAGGTGCAACTTCTTTCTTTGGGGTTAGTGTAACTGTTTTACTTTGTTGAGGGAGGAGGACCTGATGGTTGAAGAACACAGAAATTTACACTGATATTTTTTTAAAAGCATCAATAAAACAAATTTTCAAAGTTGATAAAGTCTTCAGCAGAGAAGATACTGGATTTTAAATTAGAAGAGCTTAATCTCAGTTGCTACCTTCACTACTTATCACCTTTGTAGCTTCTGATAAGTCACTTAACATCTCTAGGCTTTGGTTTCATCATTTGTAAAATTTTGGGCATTGGCCTAGAAATGAGTTCTAAGGTGTCATTTGGCTTTGTAGCTCTGAGCTGCATTCTTTGTTTGCAGTTTCCTTTGAAGTATGATTGAATTGTTATCACTCTTCCTATTGAAAGAAGAGGCTTTCTATGGTGACTAAAATCAATGACCAAATCTATATATAACTGAGACTTCAAACCAGGCTTTTCAACTCAGAGACTGTGTCAGAGTCATGGTCAATTAGACTAAAAATAAGTTAGCCAATTCAGCAGAAAAAAAATTCAGCCTAACCAAGGAGTTTGAGTCACGTACATGAATTCTGATGTCTAGCTTGTGAGCGTGGTCCACCACTGACACTACCACTACCTTTACCCCCACTCTGAAATTAGCATATGCATACTGGTATTGGTGGGAACCAACAAAGCCTACCTACTCTTGTTGAAAGAGTATATTTGTTTCTAGTCTCCGAAGATCAAACAAACTGCCATTTAAAACAAATTAATAATTTACCAATGTGGGATGCACTTGCGTCTCCAACCATCTCAATCATATTGCCTTCAGCTTATGTAGGCTTTCTAAAGGGAATCTACACAATAATATTTTGGGATGCACCAATGTGCTAATTAATAACAATGCCTCACTGCATTTATTTATCAAATCCAAAGAAAAGCAAGAGGGTACAAAGAGAATGATGAACAAATTATTTTTTACATTTTTTTAGTTATGGAGCTAGGAAGATTCTTAGAGAGAACAGGCCCTCTGCCTTCCTGCACGGGGGATAGTAATGTGTTCAATTTTGTGCATGAGGTCTTATTATAGAGATGTCAGTTTTAGTTGGAAACATAAACACATTTTTATTCATACATTAGTGCTTATAGTGATCAATGACAGTGTGTATAGTATATTCGAATTTGCTTTTGATCAGTAGAAAGCAATTATTCATAAAACTCCAAACAGAAGGCAAAGTTGTGAAAGAAAGGGAAAGAATTATAGGTTTCTTACAGGGAAGGTAATTTTAATATAGACGAGATTGGTCCAAGTCCTGCAGTTTGGATTGATAGATTATCTAGCAGAACTATCATTTCAATAATCTCAATGACAGTACAGCAGTGGATACTTGGTACAATATTATAAATTAAATTTACTGTGAATGTCATTGCAGAGAATATGGAAAGAGATCAGTCATTTGTGTTTGTGGGAGTTAAGATGTGGGGAAATTTAAGATTCCTTGACAAAACATAACAAAAGTGATCTATATGATATAGCTGAATTACCAGGTGTCTAAAATTCTCCTTTAACCGTTTTTTCTTCATTAGTATCCTTGAATTACAATGAGGTTTATTTCACTTGAAAAATAAAGTGTTCTACCAAGCAACTTGCAAGTTTTAATTTATATTCCCCCAATATGAATAAGAGTGTACAATATTTCACCAAATGTGTATGTTTGAGAATATGTGACATTTAACCTTTTCAGGGGTGGGTTGTTTCTATTTATTTAGACTAGCATCGAGTTGTTAGCTGCCAGGCACAGACAAGAATGGTGTCATGGGGGTGTGTGGAGAGAATGGATATTGGACCCTGAAGACAATGATTCCAATCCTGTCACTGGTATTTTGTACCCTGTACCATCTTGGGCAAATAGTGGAATACTTTGGACCTTTGAAAAGGGAGATGGGGGGGACTGAACTTAATGATCTTAAAGGTATCTTTGATCTCTAAATCCTAGGATTCTGAGTCTGAATGTTTAGAGGGCTAATTTTACCATTTTTAAATCAGCAAATTCAGCCTCAAACAGGGTTGAAATTTAAAGGAGTCCTTAAGCCTAAAAAATTTAAACTTTCAAAACATAAAAAAATACAAATTTTCAAACTTTAGGTCATCCATAAAGTAAATTCTAAGGTTGGGACTCCCTTCTCAGGCCAAATATGAATCTACATTCTTGCCTTATCCATGCAAAAGAATCTCTCAGGGCCCTTCCGATTACCATCTCTGGAGCTACAAAGATGTCCTTCCAGCATTTATCCTTTCAGGCTACATGCAAGGAAATGTGGCTTCACCTTTCTTACTCATTATAATTATTACTATTTATATCTTCAAATTTTCCCTCTTTGTGAGCTTCTTGTCTTCCCCCAACCTTCTCTAAGTCTTTTTTTTTTCCTTTTCCCCTAGCAGCTAGGTGATGCAGTGGCTATGGCCCCAGGCCTGGAGTCAGGAAGACCTAAGTTCAAATCTGGCCTCAGACTCTAACTAGCTGTATGACTCTGGGCAAGTCACTTAGCCCTGTTTGCCCCAGGTCAATTTCCTCATCTGTAAAATGAGCTGGAGAATGAAATGCCAAAGCACTCTGGTATCTTTGCCAAAAAAACTCCAAATGAAATCATAAAATGTTGGACAGAACTGAAATGACTGAACAGTAGTAACGGGTTCCCATCAAAAGTTAACTTATCACTTTTTGTGTATATCATCTATCACACAAATACACATGCATACATACATATATAAATGTGCATCTATATATTTATCTACAAGTTTCCTTCTTAGAACAGAAGTTATTTGAAGGGTGGGGAACAATTAATTTAACTTTTGTATCTCCAGTGCTTAGCACAATGCCTAGCACATAAGAAGTGATGCCATTCCAGAGCCATATTCTAATCATGGGAATCATCTTACCCTGTCTCAGTGATACCCATGAGGTCAATTTAACTTCCTTGCATTACAACCTCTAATTCATTTTGCTTGCTATCTATACTTTACATATTTATGCTTAAATATCTGAAAATAGAGATATATAACTTGCTAAGTAAACATATATACATGCATACATGTATTTATACACATGAGATTTTTGTGTGTATATATATGTATGTCATATCATACGATCCTCACAGCAAGCCTGTTGCCACCTCTCTCCATTTTGCTGCTGAGAAAATTGAGGATTAAAGAGGTTAAATGACTTGGCCAGGTCACACAGGTAGTAAGTTTCACAGATAGGATTTGAAACCAGGTCTCTGACTCCTGGCACCTCAAACTTACCACTACATCACATTATCTGTCTGCATCAATTACAATATATCTTCTCATAAGCAATTCTAATACAAGGAGTCTCCAACCTATAGATGGGATGCCATAGAATCATAGAATTTTGAGAGAGCATATTCATTTAATATTCATTCAATTTCAGTTAAGTTCATTCTATAGAAAGACCACTGTGCTAGGCTCTGGGAGGGGCGTAATATACAGTTTAGATGGGTTGAGGGTCTTTTTCTCATGGAGTTTATAATGCAACAAAGACTGAAACATACATACAGCATTAATTATTACATGTTAAGTATGTGTCATGTTTTTTTTTAAACATCTACCCAAATCTTAAGTCCTTTATAACTTCCCCAATTGTCATCCAGGGTTCATTGATACATCTCTAGTGAGAGAAACTCACAATGCCTCAAGGAATATCATTTCATATTTTGACCAATCTAATTTTTAGGAATATTTTATCTGTGTGGTTAACAGAAACTTGTCTCCTTGTAACTTTTCCCCATTGCCAAAAGTTTTACTGCTTAAGGGCTCTAAATCTCATGTCTCTGTTCTCAAGACAGTCTTTTAGAAATATGAAGATTATTATCATGCCTGCCCTACCCTCCACTCCTACCCCCAAATTTGTCTCTTCTTATCCCTAGTTCATTCAATTGCTCTTTCACACAATCTCCAGGATACTCACTATCCTGGACATCCTTAATTTTTTCAATAGATTTCCTAAAATGAGAAATCCAGAACTGCACACAGTACTTCTAAATTGTTCTGACCAGGACAGAATACTGAGGTCTAATGCTTCCATTTCACTGTAGCCACTGTACTATTAGAGTGTCCAGGTATTTCAGCCTGGTCTCCCCTCCCTGACAATAGCCTCTAGCATAAAACAAACACAGCTTCTATCTCAATAGTAATCTATAGCCCATGCCTTCCTAAACTATAATCACTTTCGCGAGAGCAGAATAATGGTGCCTCAGACTTGATTTTCCAACATCAGAAGGATGTGTTGTAGAATAATCAAAAAGCCAGAATAAATTTTAGAACCACATTTCAAGTAGTAGCATATCATGAGGGAGTACTGAATCAAATGGTTGTTTTCAAAGTTAAGAGCAAAATCTCACTGGGCATTGATTTTTTTAAAAGTTGTTTAATTTGGAGTAAAATATTTGCTTGCATTATTAGCCAGGGAAAGAGCACTGCATTGTTAAACCAACAATCCTGATAATGGAACCTGGCAACATCTCTATCATGAATATTCCCCAATGTGATGTGGGAACTTCTGGAAGTACATTTCCACATTGCTCCTTGGCCCCTTGATTATGCATACTAGCAAAGCATGATTTTGCATTTAAATGTGAACTGAAGAGGGATGAGCAAAGAATTTTTAAAGGGCTCATCCTGAGTCCAATAACATATAGTAGTGAACTGTTTAAAAATTGAATATAGTTTGTTACCATCAGTCTTAGGTGATCCAAAGAACATTTTAGGCAGAATATTTGCTAATTTCTATGCCGATAAATTTAATCTTATTGATTAAATACTTATTCACTTATTGAAGTAAAATAAGAATGTCTGAAATAGTTTTACCTCTAGAGATGGATACCTCATCATATGCTTTAAAAGCATGCTGCTCTATTTGATATTTTATTTTTTTGTAAAAGTGTAGAGCATATTTCCAAAATAAAATCAATCCCTTTCACATCTCTCCCTTCGTTCTACCCCACTAGACCCCCTAACCTGAACTCAGAACTGCCAAATCTATTGAAGCAGGTGGCTTTAATGGTACTTAACTTTCCAGTTTGGGGGACTCTCAGAATTTACTGGAGATATTAATCAATGATACATTGATAGAGTTTCCAACTTACAAAAGAGCCATATGCCATTTTTTTTTATTCAGTTGTTTGGAACTTGGAATCCTATTTCCTACTAAAAGGTTATTAGGTTTTTGAAGTCTTTGTGAGTTTCATGTCATTATCTGCATTTGCATCATCAAAGTCTCATACAGGGTCAAATATATTTTAAGCACTTTTTAAAAATTGCTGAATAATTAACTGGAATGCTTTACTTAAGTTTGTAATAATAACACTGAGTATTACCAATATTAGCATTATTTCTGCTCAATTATATACTAAAATAATCATTAATACTAAAATTGTATGTATTTATAGTACTAACAACATTCATATTTCTGATAGAATAATTTCACTACTATTGGGTTCACTACTATGGGTTAGTTGGGCTTTTATGGACTGCCCTTGTCACTTAATCACCGTGTTAAACAGTGTTTTGTTTTCATTTTTGCTTTTCCCCCTTGACAAATATCTTCCATAGCACCGCATAAAAAAATAATATGGCAGTTTCTCAGTCTTTATTTGATTAATTAATACCATCCTTTCTCTAGCCTTCAAGCCCACAGGTCTAAACCTAGGTTAAAGCTATATCAGTTTATTCTGTAACTGAGTGTATCTAGATAGTAGTTAGAATAGTGAGGTCTCTTGAAGATAATTCATATGAGGTAAGGTTTGATATATGTAGCCTAATGATAATTAGCAGTCAAAGGAAAAAAAAACAACAGCAACAAAATATCAGTCTTGAAAAGCTTTTATATAGGCAAGAGGATGTTTTTGCTCTGTGTTGTTTCTGAGGGAAACACTAGAAACAATTTATAAGAGTCATAAGAAACTCAATTTGGTACCAACTTAAGAAAGAACTCTTAACAGTCAGAGCTTTTTAGTAACAGAATATGATGTCTTATGAGATAATGAGCTCCCAATCACTAGACGTATTCAGAAAGGGGTTAGATAACCAACTATAAAAATGTTTTAGATTGTACTCCAGGGAAATTCAGATGAGAAGGACCTTTAAAGTTCTTTCCAATTCTAAGATTCAGTGATTCTACGATTTCTGGGACCCTCATCCCTAGCACAAAACTGATCAGTATATGACAAGAAGCAGCAATTGTGAGAGGCTAAATGAAGGATCGTGGTTTTTGGTGAGTATATGAGTATATATATTTGTATCCCCTTCCACCTCCAAACACAGACATGGGCACCAATTAGGTCTTCAGTAAATGTTTTGTTGCATTGCATTGACTATCTTTCGAATGCAATTTTACCCAAGATTGCTACTACTATTTAAATATGAAAAATATCATCTCTGCTTTTTTGCTAGCTGAGCAATATAGAGTGACATGTGTGTTAAAAGGAAATGATAATGCTCATGGGAGAGTTGTAGACAGCCATGCAGTTAATTCACAATAACATCCCAGAGTTTATTTTCTTATGATTATTTCTTAAGTTGATGGAATGCCCAGGTTACTAGAATTTTTTTAATGGTGGTGACTATCTCATATATCTAGAAAAAGAGATTTTTGCATTATAATGAAGACAAGTTGGAATTTCTAAAGCACTTCACATCTCTGGGAAGGAAGGTGCTGTGTCAGTTCAATGTCTTCATAGTTACATTGTATGGATTTAGAAAAGGGAAAAAAAATAGTTCAAAATAATTTCTTGAGCAATTGTTCAAATGCTGAGTTTGGTAAAGTGAAAACTGTGTTTTCCCATTCTTTTGTACTTCTTCATTTTAAAAACTGTATACTTCAAGGGAAATTTAATCCATATGTTCTAATTCATTTATACAACTCAAAATTTTGTTCCATAAATTTATACAACTCAAAATTTTGTTTCATAAAAGTTGTATTGTGTGCAAGAAATCTTGTGAGTTTTTTTAATAAGGTTTTTTTTCCTCCTCTCTCTCTTCATGAGGAAGCTGCCTTTTGTGAATACTAACCCAAAAGAGAACCTCAAAAGGTTCAAGTTTGTTTTGATACTTAGAACCTATGAATATCAAATGAATTCAGATTTGGCCCAATCTGTTCTGCCCTATATTTGTGCTTTGCAATAGTGAAGCTAATGGCATTAAGCAAAAGACCAAGTGGCAGGTTTCCATAGCTTTTGTCAGTTAAAGTTAGTCCTTCTGTGTGATTTTTTAAAAAGAGTTTTGCATTTAATAAAATGCATTCTTCCCAAGAAGTGTGACATCTCCTTAGAGAAAATATTATATCTCTGCAAAGACAAATTAAAGAACAGATGCTGGATTTATGAGCACCTTTGTCAGCTATCATTCTTTGGAACTGAAAGGCAGCTCCCAATAATGAGGTTCCCACAAAGGGAATGAAAACCAAGACTCAAAGAACAACACTTTCTAAAAGTCATAATTGCTTATCCGGTAAAGCATTAGTTTCCATGCTTTTCAGATAGGAAGAAACCATCTGGCAGGGAGAATGTTAATAGATTTGAAATCTGATTAAATATACACATTTAGATACTGATAACAGAACATTTCAGATCAATTAAAAATAAACAGTTAAAACTATATATCACAAATTTCATGTCTGATGATTTTTAAACTATTCTTCGATTTACATAATGCCAGATGTGCATTGTGGTCTGAACAATTCCCAATACCCCAGGTATTTCAAGGACTCATTAGGAATGGTAATGTGAAAAGCAGAATGTACTGTGCATTGCTTCAGGGCCTGATAGCAAATTCCCTATGAAGAAAGAATTAAGGGTTAGTGTCAAATCTAATACTTTGAAAGCCAAAATTTTAGACCAAACCCTAAATTTTAGCCTATGTTTATTTAAGTATATCTCAGGCCACTTTTACCTCAGTAAAGGGGAATCATATACATGCCGTCAGACATTTAAGAGTAAAATTCCTTTTTATTCACTAAGGCATGCTGGTGTGCATGTCTTTATATGTTTGCATAGTGATGGTAACTTTCAGAATATGGAATAATAGTGACTGATATTTCTCTACTGCTTTAAAGTTGGCAAAAAAAATTTGCAAATATTTTTTCAATTTTTACAACTAGATGTGGATACCATTATGACCATTTTACAGAGGAGAAAACCAAGGCTCTGAAAGACTAAGTGATATGTTGCTCATTTGTTCAGCAGTGTCTGACTCTACTTGACTCCATGGACCACAGTATGCCTGTACTTCTCCACTGTGTCCTGAAATCTTTCCAAAATTATGTTTGTTACTTTTGTGACACTACTTATCCATCTCATTCTCTGTAGCCCTCTTCTCCTTTTGCTTTGAAACTTTTCCAATACCAGGCCTTTTCCTGTCTTCTCATTATGTGGCCAAAGTATTTAAGCATCAGCTTCAGTACTTGTCCTGCCAATGAAGAGTCTAAATTAATTTCTTTAAATATTGACTGATTTGATCTCCGTGTTATCCAAGGGACTCTCAAAAGTCTTCTTCAGTACCACAATTCAAAGTGTTGAATCTGCAGCATTCAGCTTTTCTTATAGTCCAACTCTTAGAACCATATATTACTACTGGAAAAACCATAGAGTTGACTCCATAGACCTTTATCAGAAAGGTGATGTCTTTGCTTTTTAGTATGATGTCCAGATTTGCCTTAACAAGGAGCATGTGTCTTTTAATTTCATGGCTGCAGTCATCATCTACTGTGATCGTTGAGCTCAAGAATATAAAATCTGAAACTCCTTCTATTTCTTCTCCCTCTATTTGCTAGGAAGTGATAAGACCAGTTGTCATGATCTTAGGTTTTATTTATTTTTTTCATGTTAAACTTCAAGCCAGCTTTTACGCTCACCTCTTTCACCCTCATCAAGAGGCTTCTTAATTCTTCTTCACTTCACATTTTATGTGACTTATAAAGTATACTTTGTGCCAGGCACTGACAAGAAAAAAAAAAAAGGAATGATTCAGTCTTACAATATATAGGACAGGTGACACAAGGCCTTACATGGAACTCCATGGCCAAATCTTAGGAAGTTGGAGCTCCTGTTGATTGATTATTTGAATACTAATCAGGATGAATTTATGCATTTCTTATTTTATGAAGGATGGTGATGAATTAGAGGGAGGAAAAGTGAAGTGAAAGTGAAGAGATCTTTGGGGGGAGAAAGACACTAAATTAAACTATTACATTTCCATATTTTTAATAACAAACTATAACTTGCTACTGGGCAGCTAAGTGATCCAGAGAATAGATTGCCAGGTCTGAAGTTAAGAAGATTCATCTTCTTGAGTTCAATTCTGGCCTCAGATACTTACTAGCTTTGTGACCCTGGGCTAGGCAACCTGTTTGCCTCACTTTCCTTACCAGTAAAATGAGCTGGAGAAGGAAATGACAAACCACTCCAGTATCTTTGCCAAGAAAACTCAAATGAGGTCACGAAGAATCAGACATGACTGAAACAACTGAACAACAACAACAACTTGCTACTAGTAAATTATGTTACTGAAAAAGGTGGAAAATAATGGCCCTAGGGCTTAAATTTTTGGCAGAATGATACATTTTTCAATAAAATAAGTTTTTCAATGTGTTATAACTGATTTTCACAAAAGCAGAAAATTGATTAGAGTGAGTTAACTGTGGGTTGCTGACTTGACTGTGTTTTCTGCACTTTTATTCATCTGTGCTGATACTTCTACTACCAACAAATGTAGTGACCCCTCCAAAACTCCAAGCTTCTGCTATTGTTATGATATATATCTGTATTTTTTTCCTTTTGAACATGCATAGAGGTTCTCCCTAATGCATTGAAGACCTTTTTCTTTTTCGTTTAATATTTCTTCTTTGCAAATGTATCACTTTAGTTCTTCTGTTGCCTCTCATTTGTTATATTCTCAGCAATTCAAAAAAGATTTTATCAAGCACCAACCTCCTGTTGTAAAAGCAGGCTCAAGTTCTAATTCTGATACCTACTGGCCATGGGAACTTGGGCAAAGCCTGAACTTCTTAGTGCCTCCAGACAATTCTTCAAGGGTGTAAGTTCTGAATAGTTGTTGATCAGCATTGCTAGAAGAAATGTTTCACCCAAAGCTCCCTAAACCTACGAAAACAGTGGATCCCCAGCCAAGTTGAGGGGCAAAAGGTTCAAGGCACTAAAGGGCTAAGATCTGGGAGTACAAAGATAAACATTAGGTAGTCTATGTTCTCAAACAATTAGGCTGTACTGTAGGGAAACCACATAGATGCCAATAGGTAAAGATATGTAATATATTAATTAATACAGTTTAATTTTTTTTTTTAGGCAATTGGGGTTAAGTGACTTGCCCAGGGTCACACAGCTGGTAAGTGTCAAGTGTTTGGTCTGAGGTGGCAGTTGAACTCAGGTCCTCCTGACTTCAGGGCCGCTGCTCTATCCACTGCACTACCTAGCTGCCCCTAATACACTTTAATTTCAAGAGAGAGGCCTAATAACTAGTGGCAACTAGGAAGACTTCATGGAGGAGTGACAATTAAACTTTAAAGGAAGTTACCTTACCTTACACATTACCTTCCCCTCTTGCTGACTACTTATAAATAGCACATTTCCTTCAAAGTAAAGCTGAAATGCCACTTTGTTCATAAGACGTTTCTTTATTTCCACAATTATAAGCTCCTTCTTCCTTTTGAAATCATTTTGGTTGAGGTGAAAAGGAAGCATTCAGGTTGAGAAATAACCTGAAGTAATCTGAATAAATATAGCATTGGAAAGGGCCCAACACCAGGCATGTTCCATGAGATTTACTCCAGCCAAATTTGATGGGAGGGAAAGATTGTTACCCTGATTAAAATGTTAATTTTTCTGAACCTTTTTTTCTAGCTTTTACACAAAATATTAACCTCAAAAAATATAATCAAATAAATACAAACTTAATCCCCCAGCATGTGAGAGGCATGACCTTCCTCCACCATCACCATTACATCACTTGAGTTTCTGGACACACGAAAAGGATTAGGTTTATAACTTAGCTGGGTTTCTATAGAATACGGTCCCACTTTCCAGTACAAAAACCACTGGGCTCAAGTGACTTCTCAGATTTTCTATGCTGGACTGGCTGGCTACATCATCCCACCTGCAATACTGGTTTCAAGGTCACCATGGCTTGAACTCTCAGGTCCCATGGACATAACATGCAGCAACTGATACTCGGGACAAACAATATAAAACAGAAACAAACATCCCCACACCCACTTCTTAGGTGGGGTAAAAGAGAGGGAATGGAGGGGTGATAGTCCTTTCCCTAACACTGGTTCATCTCATAAAGTCATTGTAGGTGACCTGGGATCTTCACCCTCTGGATGTAGCTGATAAGAATTAGCAACAAGAATGTAGCAGAAAGAGTAAAATGGTTCAGTTTGGCCATTTTAAAGGTGCAGGTACCCACTAAAAGGTACTCCCACCTAAATTGTAGGGGACAGAGTGAATTCTATGTAGGTGATCTAGGCATGCTCCAAAGGCTCCTCAAGGGCATCTCCACTTTATTCAAATTGGACATGCCCAGACTTGTCCAGGGAAAATATTTCTCCCTGTTTGAAATTTGCCATCCTTTTCTAATGTATTGATAATATAATGCTTTGCATTATGTTTATTTGTAAGCATATATTTTCCTACTTCTAGATGGTAAGATGTACAAGTGCAGGGATTGGGGTTTATCTAAGCATTGGATTTTGTTCAGCATCTAAAACTGTTCTGCACACAGTAGGCACTTTAAAAATGTTTCTTGAATTATTAAAAAACTAGTATTTGAATAAATTCAGGTGAGAAGTAAGCACATTCCAGTATGTATGTGTGGGGGAAGGAGGAAGATGTAGAAGGGATAATGCACAGAGGTGGAGAAATGAAAGATGATAAGCAAAAAATAACTAGAATTCTAGTTTGTAGAATACTTGAAAGAGATTATATGAAGTATAGCTGGAAAAGGTAAACTGGAAGCAAACTGTTAAATGCCTTAAATATCAGGATCTAGAGTTTGTCTTGTATCTCACAGACCAAGTGAAGGTCAGTGGCCTTGATGAGGATGGGATCTAGACCCCAAAAAGGAAAAACCCTGGACTTTCCTGTCAGGGAACCATATGATGAGGTCTATAGGTTTAGGGGTGCTGGGACCCTAAGATCATGACATGTGGATCCTGCCCAAAAGAATTCGACCCAAGCCTTCTTTCAGCCAAAGACAAGGTTTATTAAAGATCCGCCATATTGGGCAGACTCTTAAGGAATCTGAGAGTCTGTGAGGTATTGGCTAGATTCTAAGAATCTGAGCATTTGGCTAGATTCTAAGAATCTGAGCACCTTAATGGAGACAAGATGGACCTTATATACAGAAAGACTGTGGGAGGGATCTAGGACTGGCCAAGTAGTTTGGGGTGACTGGAGGAGAGGTCTAAGGAGGATGTGGATGGGAGCAGCAGCCAGTAAGAACTCCTGGGTGAACAGAACTCCTGGAACCTGGACCAAGTGGCCAAGGGAGAATGGAGCCTAGGTAGGATTAAGAGTGGGAAATGGCCAGGGGCTATAGGGAGGTAGGACAATGGAGGGCTAGGCTAGGTTAAGAGTAACAGAGAATTGGGAGATTGGGTGTAGCCACAATGAAAGGCTAGTTGATGGGATTATAGCCTCAGGCAAACTCCCAAGATTTGGCCTAGTAGAAAAGTCCAGGATTTTTCCTTTCTGGGGTCCAGATCCCTTTGCTTAAAGCTCTCCAATGACAGAGTACTTTTAGGCAATGGATAGCAAGGTTTTCCCCTCTAGATTGAACTAAAAGCTATCCCATTTAAATTTCTGCCTAATGATCTCCTATGAGGTCAAACAAGTATGATTGTCATAGTCCCTGTAGGAGTTATAATCCCATCAACTGGCTTTTCTTTGTGGCTGCACTCAATCTCCCAATTCTCTGTTACCCTTAACCTAACCTAGACCTCCCTATGTCCCCTGGCCACTTCCCACCCTTAATCCTATCTAGGCTCCATTCTCCCTTGGCCACCCCAGGAGTTCTATTACCTCATAGAGGCTACTTCTAGATTCCTGCCATAGTCTTTCTGTATATAAGGTCCATCTTGTCTCCATTAAGAAGCTCTGATCCTTATAATCTAGCCACAGTTCAGATTTTCATAATCTAACCAATAGCTCACAGATGCTCAGATTCCTTAAGAACCTGGTTAATATGGTGGATCTTTAATAAACCTTGTTTTTGGTTGAAAGAAGGCTTGGGTCGAATTCGCTTGGGCAGGACCTGCGTGTCATGATTTTGGGGTTCCAGCACCCCTAAACCCTCTAGACCTCATTAGCCTCACCTCAGAGCTCTACTGGCCTGGCCTGAAGGGAGTGCATAATCCATTTAGAGGGTAAAAAGATAAGACATATCCTGTCCTCTCTTTGAAAGCTGGTTCCTACACATTTACATCTTAGTATATAGAAGCAGGGCAAGATATGCATGGAAACATATATAGTACAAAACCTTATATGATTAGTTCAGTAGAAAGGGATGCCAAATTTCAAACGTGGCAGGGGAGAGTGAGTTTCATGTAGAATATCTGGACTGCTCCAAAGGCTCCAAAGGGCCCCCAAATGTACCTCTATACCACATCTACTATTAACCTGCAATACTACAGTCTTTTCTTGGTGTTCAAGCTCCCCATCTCCCCACTACCCTACTTCTTCTGATCCTGTGTTGGACCTTCTGAGTAATTATAACTTAATCTAACTGCTACCTATAGCAGCTGCATAAATGTCTTAGGAGAAATTCTGCCCACTCCCTCACCTGGTAGCTATAGCAGGTATCTTTCAGAAAAGATTCCAGGTTCCAGGACAGTGACAACTGAAAATGAGACTTTCTTTTTGTGTGGGACAGAGTGAATTATCCAGAATGAGTGGGAATGAACAGACTGTCAGCTACACTGTAGATATTATTACAACATCTCCCCTCCCAATCCCCACTTCTGAATCTGTCCAATTTACAAACTTTCCTATTCCTATCAAGGGCATCACCACCCTCCCCATATCCCTCATGCACCCTCTTGCATTTCCAGTGTCTTATTATCTTCACCCTGAATTTGCATATCTAGTAAGTTGTCTAATCATGTTGGTAGTATCTGTAAATCTATCTCCTTTACTCACACAGACTCCACTTTGGTTCAAGTTTTTTATTTCCTCTTGCTGGAAATATCACAACACTTACATGGTTTCCTTGCATCAAGTCTTTTCCTACACCTCTCCAGCCTCCACACAGTTCCCAGTGATTTCCTTGAAGTTCAGACCTGAGCATGTCACTCCTCCACTTAGTAAATTTCTGTAGCTCTCTTTTGACACTAGCAGCAATTTTCTTTTTATTATCTTATTCTTAAAAAAAAAATCTGGTTTTGTCTAAAATTTAAAATGCCCAAAATTACTAGTACAATTATGCAAGGATATTACTTGTAACTGAGAAAATATGCAAGTATTGAGGTTGCTAGATTAATGGGGTACATGATACAAAAATTGGAGACCACTGTCATAGAAAGTAGAGAGACACTGACGTTAAATGAACAAGGAAGTACTTTGGGTAGACATGGACATAGATTCTGGCAACTGTATGAAGGATAGGTTGAGAGGCCAGGGACAGGAGGATCAGTTGGAAAGCTATTCTAACATTGCAGAGGTGATGACCTGAACTAGGGTGTTACAAATATGTTTGGGGGTAGAGGGGAGTTGGGTTATATGTTTAGAGTTAGAAGGTACCCAGATTTCTTCTAGACCAATACCCTCATGTGATAGATGAATATACTGAGAATCTGAGCAATGAAATATGTTAAGATCACATAAGTGGTAAATTGTAGAGTCAATAATTGCAGTCAGGTCCCCAGCTCCGCTACTTTTTCCAATTGACTGTTTTCTTTGTGGAGAATGCTGATGGGTGGATGTAAGATCTATCACGATGGTAAAAAGACTTCAAATTCATAAGGGCTAAAGAAGGAAAAATGAAAGATGATTGAGCTTTCTAACCTAAGTATCTGGAAAGATGATTGTACCATCAATAGAAGTAGGTAAGTTAGGAGAATGGGCAGCATTTTCAGAGAGAGAAGGGAAGGGAAGATGACTTCAATTTTGGACATGAATGAGCTTAAAGTTCTATTAGAACATCCAGGTGGATATAACTAACAGGCAGCTTGAGATATACGCCTAGAGGTGCACGGAGAAATCAAGACTGGATAGATAGATTAAGCTTAGAACATGTCCCCAATTACTGTATTATAAAATCAGTTTGAGCATTCCCATAATAAAATTCCATCATTAAATTTCTATTCTTTATTTCATTCCAGACCTTTGCAAAGTGGGTGGTCTTTTATGCTGTGCTGTTATGTTTTAAAACATAGACCAAAGACAGAGTTTAGGGAGGAACTATGAATTTCCTGACTTGTGGTAATTTAATTACACACGTAAAAATCATTTAAACTTTTCTGTATATGGATAAATTTACCACTGTACAATTAGACCCATAAATAAGGCTCAGTGATTGTAATATGATTTATAGAAGGAAGATACTAAAATAATATTTATGGCCAATGAGTTTTGATGATTTCTTTCCTACTAAAGAGCATTTGCTATTCTATTTCCTTTAGAGTGAAGGATAGGGCTGTAAATGTACAAGAAATGGCAGGAAAATGAAACCTTAGGTGGTTGGGGGTGGAGAAGCCCCAGACATTGTATATTGAGAATGAGGTAAAAGGAGTTAAGAAAACCAAGACTACCTTCTCACTTATTAAGGCATCCCAGAAAAAATGAAGAGGAGATTTAAATCAATTTTCTAATCCAATATGAAGAGCAAAGACAGAATATGTGTGTGTGTGTGTGTGTGTGTGTGTGTGTGTGTGTGCGCGTGTGTGTGTGTAGGTATGTATTGAAATTAGTCATATTGAACTCATTCTTGTCCTCCTCACTATCATAATAGAAATCATTCTTTAAGTTTGGGTATGTTTGGTGTGATTGTTACCATTTAAGACTTTATAATAAGTCAGGTCTTAATGAAGTAGGTATTTAAAATATACATAGGCACCTGGTTGGAGGTGAGGGGGAGACTAAAAATGCAGAAATTAAGAAAAATAAAATAAATAATAATAGGCCAATCTATGCCAATAATACCCATTTGATAGCATGATTTATGATTTGCAAGGCACAGCACCTGTGTGGTTGGTGGAAATAATGTAAGCATACCCTTTTGGAGAGGAGAAAACTGAGGTTGAGATGTTTTTTCTTTTTTTTTCTTGGTGAGGCAATCAGGGTTAAGTGACTTGCCCAGGGTCACACAGCCAGTAAGTATTAAGTGTCTGTGGCCAGATTTGAACTTAAGTACTGCTGACTCCAAGATCTGAGTTCTATTCACTGTGTCACCTACCTGCCCCGAGGCTGAGATGATGAAAGAGCTACCCAAAATCTCACAACCACTAAGTGGAAGAACAAGGAACCATACCTAATTTTCCTGACTCTAACTCTAGTGCTCTTGCCACCACACCATACTACCTCTCCTGCAACTCAAGTAGCTTTCATGCACTTGTCCCACGGAGAAGGAATCCTAGCTCTACTAACTGTATAATAAAGGGGAAAAGGATAAGGTATATATTCACCTATAGTAACTTACTGGAGGGAAAACCAAAATATGTCTTTCCTTTGGCTTTCTTCAGCTTCTTTCTGATGGATGTTGCAGGGTGTTTATCTGCCCGGGGCCTTTATAGTGCTACTTCTCTTATTTTTGCTGAGGCAGTGGGAGACCTGTTTGCTGTTGAATGCTGAGGCACCTGGTGGTTTTCTGAGCTGGTTTCTACCAGTTCCCCTGCCCTCACTGAGGCACTCAGAGGTCCAGATGTTGGTGTTTGCCTGCTCCACCACCTGGTTTCAGTATCTCCTCTGGGTGTGCTAAAGTGGGGCTTTCGGCTAGCTTGCTGGGATGCCTCCCCTTCTCTACTGCTCCCCTTCCCCCAGGGGAAGAGAGGCCTTTCCCGTTAATCCCTCAAACTACCTGGGCTACTGCCCTGCTGCTCCCTGTCTTTCTTCTGGTTCAGTTGTTCCAGGGTTTTTCCTGGGGTGATATTTTCTGGGTTTTCAGAGGTTGATAGGGGAGGGTGAGAGTGACTACCTTTCTTTTTACTTTGCCATCTTGGCTCCTGGAAGTGGAAGTCCCCAAAATATTTTTGAACATGACTCACAGGATACCAAAGCAGCAGCTACTTTCTTACATATGAAATCCCTATCCTTTTTTGAAGTACCATCATGGTTGCCCCTTGAGATACATAGATTTTAGAATCAGAAAGAACATTTAGAAGCCTTCAAATCCAACCAGCTTACCTTGTATATGAAGAAGATATCCTTCAGAAAAAAGGAGAAAGGAAGGAAACAAGTATTGATTAAGTGTCTACTATGTGCCTGGAACTGTGTCAAGTGTTTTACTAATGTTATCTCATTTGATTCTCATAACAACCCTGAGAGGTAAGTGATGTTATTATCCCTATTTTATAATTAAGGAAACTGAGACTGACAGAAATTAAGTGACTCTACCCATGGTCACAACTAATAACTGTCCGAGATCTGATTTGAACTCAGGTATTTTTTTAACTGTGTATATACTTTAATTTTTTTACCCTTATTTTATTTTTAAATTTTAAATAATATTTTATTTTCCCAAATTCTATGTAAAAACCACTTTTTAATATTTATTTTAAAAATTTTGAATTCCAAATTGTTTTCCTCCCTCCCTCCCCTATCCCCATCTTAAGATGGTAAGCAATCTGATATAGGTTGTGCAATCATGTAAAACATATTTCCATATTAGCCATTTGGTGGAAAAAACACAAAACAAGAACAAGAACAACAACAACAACAAAAAGAAAGTAAAAAATACTATACTTCAGTTTGCACTCAGACTCCATCAGTTCTTTCTCTGGATGTGGATAGCATTTTTCATCCTGAGTCCTTTGGGATTTTTCAAAGATCATTGCATTGTTGCAAAAAGCTAAGGCATTCAAAATTGTTCATAGTACAATATTGCCATTACTGTGTACAATATTCTCCTGGTTCTGCTCACTCACTGCAACAGTTCACGTAAGTCTTTCTGGTTTTTTTCTGAAATCATCCTGCTTGTCATTTCTTATAACACGATAGTATTCTATTAAAATTTTATAATACAACTTGTTTAGTCATTCCCCAATTGATGGACATCTCAATTTCCAATTCTTAGCCACCACAAAAGAGCTGCTATAAATGTTTTTGTACAAACAGGTCCTTTCCCCTCTCCCTTTTTTATTAAAATTCTGCGGCATTCAGACATGGCATTGGTGTTGCTAGATCAAAAGGTATGCACAGTTCTATAGCCTTTTTGGGAATAGTTCTAAATTGTTCTCCAGAATGCTTCAATCAGTTCACAACTCCAGCAACAATGCATTAATGTTCAAATTTTTCCACATCCCTTCCAACATTTATCATTTTCCTGTTCTGTCATATTAGCCAAACTGAAAGGTATGAGGTGGTACCTCAGTGAACTAAGGTATTCTTGACTCCAGGCTTTGCTAGCAGCTACTTCCAGAGATGAGATAACTTAACCAGTGACCTGAGCCAAGGAAGAACTGGAGTCCCGTAGATAGAAACCCTTGATGAGGTGTTTGTCATATTGATGAGTGGTTCATTGAGGAGACCATCCCTCTCAATAGAATCAAGTAGGGGAATAAGAGAAATGATTATTAACAACTAATGTCTTGGGGAGATTTAGTGAACTCTGTCATTCTTCCAAAGTCCTGATTTTAAGTTCAGTTTCTTGAAAGACATTGCTGATAAGGAGATTAGACTAACTTTCTTGTTCAATACCCCACCCTGGTGAAAGCTATTGTGTTCTACTGAGCCTTGGGTGGTATATACATTCTTTGAATACATGGGCCAAAGCTGAGGGTGGTCTGCTATAGAGATAGTTTCTCTACCCAAGGGTGACATGATGTCTCTCTCAGTCCTTCATTTTAATATTGTTTACCTTCCATTGTGTAATCCTATCAAAGCTGATTGCCACCTCTCAGGAACACCTACTCTTTGAAGGGTATATGAACTGTGAGCCTGGTGCCATTATTGTCTTTGGTCTAAGAGAAACAGCCAAATGACCATCCTTTTATTAATAACCTGCTGGTCTTATGTCTCTCAACCCTTTTTAATCCTCCCTCAAGAAAAGCCTTATCTAGCATATTGCAGGCAATTGAACTAGGGTCCTGATGTCCAAAACCAGTTGCTTAAAAAAAATATACTAGAATTTTAGAACCCCCTGGCTTTACCTTTACTACTTCCAAGATACTAATGAACGTTAGCCTTTTCCTCTGCTATAGATACTGATGATTCGTATAAATATAATATAATATTACCAATAAACTGAGAAATATAATAAATGGAAATTTAAAAAATACTCAATGGCTTTGTGTCTACAGTTGACGTGTAAGAAGGTCATAATCACCACTTTTTATTCCTCCAGTTTCCCCAAAGGCTTGTCATGAGAACCATACTTCACCTGCCTACATGCACAAATGAGGAGGCTCATGCACTTGCTGGTATTGTCCCTTCCCTGTCTGGTGATGAAGGACTCATAAAGGTTTCACTGCCTGATTAAGAGGTCATGAGGTTATACCTCCCTCTCTGTTTTACACTGAAAGGGATAAGGAAGTTTCTGCTGCAATTTCACCATTGAGAGTGATCTTTGTCTTGTTTAAACACAGACTGACATTTTCTTGAAGCATTTTTAATATTTCTGATCTTCTTTCTTCAAGCTGGAGAAAATGGGCTCTGTTGTGTCTTTAATAAACAAGTTTACCAAACAAGTATCTGTAGGGACTTTGCATCATAAAGCTCACTTTCCATGTGTAGACAGGTTTAATAAGAAATAATTCAGGGGATATTTATTAGGCATTTTCTATGTTTAAAAGCATTGACCTTCCCCTTCCAAGTGAGGCCTTTGTAATTTAAACAGTAAGAGAAAAGGAGTTAGACTTAGATAGAACCAATATTTTATATTCTATACTAGTTATATTCTATCTGAAAGAATCTGTGATATAATGACATATCTGAAATGAGAATGGAGACAGAGAAGTTAAGGAGCTTAGGACAGGGAAAAGTTATGCTTTCTGTGAAGTCTGATTATTGGATAGATCATCAATTTAGCTAAGCAGAAACACTCAGAATAGAAGGTTCTTCTAGGCAGGAAGCTTGGGAGCAAGAATAATACTCATACCAATGGCAATAAGATTTTATAGAGATAATGTATCATATGACTTGAAAGCAGGAGTCACAGGTCCTCTTTCTGATGACATGGCATTAGTAAATTGATGGAATGAGGTGAGGAGTTTCAAAGTAGCATCAGTAAACAACAATCTATCATTGCCTTGTGAGTGCTCATTAAGACATCCCTGTTAGTCATTGGGGAAAGGGAAAAGATATGGGAATGGGAAAGAAAAAGAAAGGGAAAATGGTAGTAAAATGGAGTAAGACAGGGAAAAAAAGAAAGGGAAGCAAATGGAAAGGGAAAGGAGAGTTCTGTACTCAGAGAAATGACAATTTTAAAACTACAAATGGTTAAGTAGGTAAATAAACATAGTGCCCTACTCTTTGCTGCCTATGTACCAGATTTCACACACAAAAATGACAGCAAAACCACTACTCTTACGAAAGAACTAATTTGTACTAAATTAAAATAATTCTTGTGAAAACAGTTACTTTAAAGTATTATATAAAGGTTAGCTTGTGTTATAATTATCAGAAATAATAGATTTCAATACTTAAATGATCCTAAGTAATAGATATCATAGGTGAAGGTACTCCCTGTTGTCCCACACTTAAAGAAAGTGGTCTTCATGAATGGCAGTGGACAAAAAAAGGCAGAAGGATGTGCAGGAAGGAAGACTAAGTAGGAGGAGTTAGAGCCATAATGTCCATAGCAATCCTAAGAGTAATAATAATAACAATAAGTTGATTTTACTAATAGTTGTTAATAATTAATTTTATTAATAGTTCAAACCTGGCCATTTGTCAGGTCTTGTAAGAATTCTACCAATGGATTCAGTTTTAGTGATGGATGATGAATGTGACATCACTGCTCCTTACTTAACTTTCTCCAGGCTCTCTTTCTTCTCTATCTGGGACTGGCTTATTCATCCCAGCCTGCACCTGCTCTCGAAGGTAGGGATGGTTCCCCAGGGAGATGGCCATAAAGCTACAACTTACTCCAAGGGTCTTAGTGGTAATCTTCTTGTGAAATAAATCTATCAGCATATAACTAGCTCCTGGGATCCCACAAATGTGCTTCATATTTACACAAATCAGTCACAATGGCACTATTAACCCTTAAACATGAAACATTAAATGAGAAATCAAAAGTAAAAATAATCATAACATAACATATGAAATAAACAGAACCTATTGAGTAGAAGAAAAAGAAATAATTAAAAAAAAATCACAGTCCACCTAAAAACCTTTATCATACTATCTCACCAATACACCGAGTGTCCAAGGAAGGAGACATTTACATAAATATAACAGTGAGGGATATGGGTAAGGAAACCCATATTTCCATGGCAACTCACAAATCTAGATTGTAAGTATGATGCCTGTGGTCTTTTTAAGGATCAGTATGCACCTCAAATCATATTATCCTCATTTGAAAACCTTCAATCTGGTTATATGAAGTTGTTTCTTTGCTATTCTTTCCCTGTTAAAGCAGTGATAACTTTTTTTTTTTAAGCCTTATGGCTGGTGTCTGAGAACCTTCCCAGGTGTTTTTCCTTGGCTAGGTGTTGAAGAAGTATAATACTCTTTTAGTGCAAATCTGTTCCCTTTAATCCTGGGGACTGCAAAGCAATTCAAGCATTATTCTCTATAGGTTTTGAAAGATTTTTCTCCCTCTCAAGCCATAGAGAGAAGTAAAGAGCTATAGGAATAAATATTTGAGGAGCTTACTTGTCTCTCATGCTGGAGAGTAAGGCAGCCTCTCTTTCAGCCACCTCTTCACTCAGAGCAGAGCATACTCCTTTCTTTCAAATAGCTGTTTCAAAAAGCAGAACTTCTCTCTAATCAGATCAGCTCCCCACATTATCTTCAGAATCTCTAGCCAGCTGACTTCAGCTTCTGTCAGTCTCTCAGCTCTACAAACTTCTCTGTCCTGTGTTCTGTCTTATGGTTTCTAATGTGTTGGTTTCAGTAAATAGCTCCTTTTAAAGGTATCTATATTCTCTCTAATATATTTGTCTTTTTTAATTTGCTGACTTTTGATCAGGCTTCTGATGCTTCAAATTAGGCCCTACTCTTGAGGAATGAACCACCTCTAATTTTATGCTAAAATGTAAAAATTGCATTTCCAACAGCTATAACATCAATAATCCACATGCGATGGTTCTATAACCCCAAAACACTTCTTTGATTTAAGTTTTTCAAGGAATAATCAGTAAACTTCCAAGTCCTAAACCAGTCTTATGTAGATCAGCTACTGGGAAACAAGACACCATAACCATTTTTATAATCATTCTATATATTGACCTTCAAGAGGTTTTCTCTCTGTTGCTCAAAACTGTTTATTTTATTTTTGACTCTGTATTTCTTTGTGATTCACACAAGGTCAGCTCTTTCTGTCGTATATGTCAGCATAAAAAGGGGATAGTATCTTATAAGGTCATTTACCAATGACCACAAACAATGAAAGCAAAACTCTCTTAGGAAGGCAAGTAGTAAATGAATGTTTATTGTCTTTGAAATTCTCTTTTGATAGGGACATCTATTCAAATGAATATATGTACTACAAGATAGGAAATATGCTAGACTTTTAAATTAAGTTGCATTCATGTTTAATTTGATGATAACTACATTCTAAAGCTAACTTACTTCTTATGAGTCTTTTTCCCCAAAGAATTTTTTTTATGACACATTTTCTGGTGAAATATTTGACAATTTGAATGCGTACAAAATCCTGCCTTTGTCCACAGACAGACAGGCCATCTTTTGCTATTTTTGGTTTATAAAAAGGTAACAGAAATGGAAATAGTTATTCCAGAGCAACATCTCTCCCTCTGACAGCCTGTATATTCCAGGTGCTTTGAAAACTTTGAAGCTGGTTTAGGCTATAGAGGTCACATAAGGAGAAGGAGATGCCTAGTCCTTTTGGTGACTGTGCTTTTATTTTACCTGTGGTTCTTTATAATCTGTGCATTTTAATACATTTGTGAATAATATTTCCACCTGCTTTTCCTGCTAGCTGTTCTGTTATTTTTAAAGAGAAAGGAGACCTTTATTTCCATTCTAGGTGAAAATATTGATGCATATGCTGATGTGGACACTTCATAATTGAAATAAGTCACTGCAGATATTTGAATACAAAAGTTTATGGACAATAGATTGGCTAATAATGGGATATATGAAAAATTTCTGTTACTTCCACCTCTCTCTCCCTCTTCCTCTTTATCTCCCCTTCTTCCCCCCCCCCTTTTGTTAGAAAAGAAGGAGTGTATTCTCAGCATTTCTGGGATGAACATTCTCATATCTGACATAGACTTCCCTAAAAAAAAAAATGGCAGCCCTTCTCCTTGAATCTAGAAAGTATTACTTGGATAAATGACATGTGTGGTATAATAAGTCAGCTACTATCCTAGGCTTTCTGTGACACTATTAATCAGAGGTTTGTGAATAATACTGTGGCATGTCAGGGATCTGGTAATTTAGTTTTCAAGTGGAGTTAGGTTTTGAAAATTTTGTAAAATCACCAAATTTCATATATAAAACATTTATTCCATATTTTCCACTTAAGGAATATATTTCTGAATATGTTCTGTTCTATTTCTAAATTATATTAATCAGTTTCTCAATTATATTATAATAGATCCTTTCCCTTATAATTCTAAATTATACTCTCTGGTAATTTATAAATTGGTTTCTAAACACCAGCACAGTACTTGACACATAGTAACTGCTTAAAAATTTCTTGTTGTCTGACTAATCAAATTCAATCAAATTCAACAAGCATTTTTATTTTTATTTTTATTATTTTTTACTTTCAACATTTTTTTATTTTTAAACTTAGAGTCCCAGATTCTCTTTCTCTCTCCCACCTCTACTTTAACCACTGGAAAGGCAAAAAATAGGACATGAATTATGCATGTGAAATCATGCAAAATATATTTCCATATTAGCCATATTGCAAACAAAAGTAAAAAAAAATAAAGTGAGAAAATTATATTTTAATTTGCCCTCATGGTTCATCAAATCTCTCTTTGGAGGTGGCATTATCCTGGTAGAAGTGTGGTCACTGCTCTCCTGGTCTACACTCTAGTCTAGCCAGAAAGGGCCACTGCTTCCTTGAAGCTGTAAGAACTATTGCTCCTCTTGGCCCAAGCACTGTGACCAGGTCCCCTGCTCCCTTGTGACTGATCACAAATGTCCCTTTCCATCCTGGAACTTCTACCCAGAACTGCAATATAGCTGCAGTTAGCACCAGCTGCACTTCATGCCAGAAAAGAATTCCCTGAAATCTCATCCTAATCAGTTGTCTGTCCCCCTTACCATCACTGAGCTTAGAGCTCCCTAATATGCTACCACTGCTTCTGCTTCTTTTGTAGCCTCTATGGCCTCTGGCTAATGTTCTTGCCTCACTCTGGGCCTGTGCCCACTCCACAATACAGACCTCCCCGTGGCTCCTAAGTTGTCTTAGGCTGGGGAAAAAAAATGTGTCCCTCTGACCTTTTGTTAGCTCCTCAATTCTAAAATTTGATTTGAGGAGTTATTTTGAAGTTGTTTGGAGGGTAATGGGGTGAGTTCAGCAGGGTCCCAGCCTGTGCTCCACCATCTTTGCTCTACCTTTTTGACTAGAAGATAAGATTTTAGCTGGGATTTGAAGGAAGCCCAAAGATAGAGATGTGGAGTAAGGACATTCTAGGGATGGTAGGCAACCAGTGAAAATGCATGGAACTCTTCCATTATCCGCCTCAATAAGTATTTATTAATCTTTGATTACATACATGGTAACTCTGAGGATACAAAGGAAGAGGGAAAAAAAAATTCTTCCCATAAGAAACTTACATTTTAGAGGGAGGATCACGAGGTTTTTATTTGTTTATTTTGTTTTTACCAGTCTTATGATTTCATTGGTAGAAGGAATTTACAGTAAGGAAATTCTCTGTACTAATTCCAACCTATACTTTTTCTCTAACTTAGAGTCTTAGAAAGTTGCCTGAGCCCTGAAGTTTAAGTGACTTGTCCAAGGTCTCATTGTCAATACCGTTATGGTGGTACGACTTGCTGATTCTGGCATCAGCTTTCTTTGTACTACCTCACTTTGGGAGGGGTACAATATGTAAACATTTAAGTCTAGAATTTAGATACATCATTATCTGATGAGAGAGAAAGAACTAACACTGAGGGGGACCTGAAACAATTTTTAATTGTTAAACATCTTTAATAAATGGCAGAAGAACTGAGCATTGAAGGAAGAAACCAGGGGTTATAAGAAGTTCAGGTGAAGAAAGTATGCACCCTAGGCAAAGGGCAGGAGGTGTGATACTGACTACTGAGTTTAAGAAGAAAGGAAACAAGCATTTATTAAGCACCTACAATGTGCTAGGCACAGTGCGAAGTGTTTTGCAAATGGTATATAATTTCATTTTCACAACAACTCTGGGAGGATAGTATTTTTATTTTCTCCATGTTACAGATAGAGAAACTGAGACAGAGAGAAGCTAAATGACTTATCCAAGGTCACACAAGAAGCAAGTTTCTCAGAAAAAATTTGAACTCAAATCTTCCTAACTACTTCTCCAGCACTCTGTCATTTGTGCCACCTAGCTGTCCCTTGGCACGAGGTAGACTATTTCGGCTAGAATGTATAGTATGTGAAGGGGAGTAATTTCCATTACAGTTTGGTGTAATAAAGGATGATGCCAGAAAACCACTAACAAGGATTATGCATGAAATCTGGAAAGAAAACTTAGAAAGCATCTCCTTCAATCACTTCATTTTGCAACACTTCAATATGTTATTTTATGTGGTTTTCATGATAGACTTGTGAAATAAGTGTTATTATTCTCCACATTTTGCAGATGAAGGTTGCATAGCTACAAAGTGTGTAAGACAAGGTTTAAACTCAGACCTTCCTGATTACAAGTTCAACACTCTATCCACTATGCCACCAGCTTGGCCTCACATATGAAGTTTTGGGAAATAGCTGTGATAGGAGCGGCAGGTGGGAAACAAATTGCAAAGGGCCCTGAAAGCCAACTTAATCAAGTTGTGCTTTATCCAGAGTCAAAGAGAAGCCATAAAAGGGATGGGAGCAGAGAAACAACATGAGATTGTAAGTTCATTGCAAATAGGAATTGTTTCAGTTTTTGAACCTATATCCTCCTCACCTAGCAGAGTGACAGGCACATGAAGGAACTTAATACACACTTGGTGATTATTGACTAATGGTCAGGTTTGTGATTTAGGAAGATTGTGGAAGTTGGTTTGGGAAATAGTGAGGATGGATCCAAGCAGTGGGACCACAAAGGAGGCTAGAGCATTGTCTACATGGGAGTGGATAAGGACCTGAGCTAAAGTGATAGCTGCATGGTCCTCTGAGTATAGAGAAGGGGATGTATTGGAAAGATCTCATGCAGGATGATTCTCTATGTCTTTCCCTCCCTAGGCCCAGCAGTCTCAGAAAGAAGTATGACTTAGCAAGGAAAAGGGCCAAAGAGCACAGTGCACAAAGATCATGTTTTTGCTTCAGCACTATCTAACTTTAGGGAGAAAGAGCTATACTTGGACTCAGAAGAACTGGATTTTAGTCCCAGCTACGCCAATGACTATGTAGGTGACTTCATGGGCAAGTCACTGACGTTTCTTAGTCTCATTTCTCCATCATTGAGAATAATTAAATCTGAACTTCCTGCTTCGTAATTTGGGATGAGGACCAAATAACAAATGACAGATAGACTGATATATATATATATATATATATATACACACACACACACATATATATATGTATGTATGTATATGTGTATGTATATGTATGTATGTATATAATGTATGTATAGATAGATGTATAGTATATAGTATTACATAGAAATATACCATATGCATGTATGTAGATTATGTATTTCTAGATATTTGTGTGTATACACTCACATATAAAACATAAATATATTTAAAGAGATAGTAATAAATGTTCAGCTATTATATATAAAGAAAAAAACACTTTTTTTCAGTTATGACTTAGCCAATGAACAGTCAGGCTCCCGTATATCTTTGTGGCCAAGTGATTCTTTAGGATAATTTATGCAGGCATAAATCTTGCCAGACCACATCATGGGGGTGAGGGAGCAGCATAAGGAGAGATGCCAGGAGAGAGGGACAGTCCTCCCCACTTTTCTCTTAGCTCTTTGCCTACCTGCAGAGAATGCACTCCTGACTGTGAAGCAGAGGATTAAGCTTGTTCTTGTTCTCAGAAAATGATTCACAACCTTCACAATTTTTTTTCTTAACATTTGATTGTTTGAGTTTGGCATCTTTAACTGTGGGATTTTAAATACTCTGCATGCCCTCATTTGAAATGTAAATGGATCAGATTTTTTTTTCCCCATGATACATAATAATGCTGCAGTACCTTACAACTCAATTGCTGAAAGAAATGGGTGATGTTCCTCAGAGTTCTGGGATGAAGGATATGTGCTAATTCCATCTTTCATCGACTACTTATTTCAATGTTCTGCACTTTACCCTGGTCGAAAATGATATCACTAAATAGGGATGTTAAAGAATATGAGTGCTTTAGTACATCAAGCCTCAGAAACAAATTGTTAACACATAGTTAATACAAAGACTTTACTTTTAGAAGACCAGGCATCTGAGTAAAGTGGAAAAGTTCAGACAGCCTTTCAGATATTTTGCTTACACACCAGGCCAAACATCCTGCATAATGAATTGAACCTACTTCTTTTCATCAGCATGATTTGGTGTCATGGGTGAGGTCATAAATGGTCTGTTGAAAAATATGCTGCTTCTTGGAATATTTAAGCCTCCCCTCCAACACGCAGCACTTTGTAATTTCTTTTAATTACAGCACAGGGCCATTTCATTAGCCAAATTCACTGTCAACTATCACTGTCTTAAGATTGTTCTGCCTCTGCAAGAAGGACCTAGAGAGGTACATTAAAATTCCATCTTCTTGCTCACTTTCAACCATAATAAAAGCTAAGTTGATACAGTACATGGAAAATATTGTTGTTAACATAATGCTGAGACAAGAGTGGAAGTATTATTATCTGCATTTTACAAATAAGCAAACTAATATTGTTTAATTTTTTCATGGTTATTCAGCTAGAAAGTGTACATTCTGAGAAGGCAGGTGATGCATTGAATAGAGTGCTGGCCTTGGAGACAGGAAGACATAACATCAAATACAACCTCAAACATTTACAAACTGTGTGATCCTGAGCAAGTTATTTAACTGCTGATTGCCTCAGTTTCCTCAAATGAAAAATGGGGATAAAACTATCACCTACCTCACAGTGTTTTTGTGCTGATCAAGTAAGATAACATTTATCAGGTGTTTTAAAAAGTGCCTGTCATACAGTGTTTCATAAATATTTGTTCTGGAGTCCTACCAAATTCCTTTTATAACACAAATATGATTTTTATTCCTAAACCAGGGAGAGCAAAAATAAATCAATAATGCTGTAAAGTAATCTCCTTGATGTATATTGATGCAAAAATTTAAATAAAATACTAGCAAGGATGTTGTCACAATATATCATGGAGATCATACACTATGACCGGGTGGGATTTGACCAGGAATGCAGAACTGGTTCGGCATAAGGAAAACATCAGCATAGTGGACCATATCAATAACAATAACAAAAAATCATATGATTATCTCAGTAGTTGCAGAAAAAGCCTTTGACCAAATACAATACCCATTCCTACTAAAACACTAGAAAGCAAAGGAATCAATGGAGCCTTTTTTAAAATGATTAAGTAGTATCTATCTAAAAGCAAGAACAAGTGTTATATGTAACAGGGATATAGTTAAAGCCTTCCCAGTAAGATCAGGAGGGAAGCAAGGATGTCCACTATCACCACTATTATTCAATATTGTACTAGAAATGCTGGTTTTAGCAATAAAGGAAGAAAAAGCAATTGAAGGAGTAAAAATAGGCAACAAGAAAATAGAACTATCACTCTTTGCAGATAATATCGTGGTAGACTTAGAGAATCCTAGAGCATCAACTGTAAGACTAGCTCAAGCAAGCAACAACTTCAGCAAAATTGCAGGACATAAAATAAACCCACATAAATTATCGACATTTCTGTATACTAACAATAAAACCCAGTAAGAAGAGATAGAAAGAGAAATTCTATTTAAAATAACTGCAAACAATATGAAATATTTGAGAGTCTACCTCACAAGACAAACCAGGGATCATATTAACACAATTACAAAACACTTTTTACACAAATAAAGACTGATCTAAATAATTAGAAAAAAATATTAACTGCTTTTGGGTAATTTGAACCCACAAGTTGAACCAATATATTAAAAATGACATTGCTATTTGAGCTAATTTACTTATTCAGTGCCTTACCAATCAAACTATCAAAGAATCATTTTATAGATCTAGAACAAATAGAAACAAAATTTATCTGCAATAACATAAGGTCAAGAATATCAAGGGAATCAATAAAAAAAATGTTAAGGAAGGTGGGTTACCAGTACCAGATTTCATTACAAGGCAGTAATCATCAAAATAATCTGGTATTGGGTAAGAAATAGAATGGTAGATCAGTGGAATAGATTAGGTATGTAATTTTGTTGTTGTTCAATTGTTTCAGTCATGTCTGACTCTCTGTGACCCTATTTGGGATTTTCTTGGCAAAGATACTGGAGTGGTCTTCCTTTCCTTCTCAAGCTCATTTTACAGATGAGAAAACTGAGACAAACAAAGTTAAGTGACTTGCCTAGGGTCACATAGTTAGTGAGTGTTTGAGATCAGATCAGAACTCAGGATGATAATAAGTTTTCCTGATTCCAGGTCAGGCACTCTATCCACTATGCCAACTACTTGCCGCTTAGGTACATAGCACATAATAAATTAGTGTTTGATAAAACCAAAGATCCAAGTTTTGAAGATAAAATTGAAATGGATAAATTATTTGGACATTAAAGATGATATCATAAGTAAATTAGGGGAGTATGGAAAAATGTACCTGTCAGACCTATGCAAAAAGGAAGAGTTTATGACCTAACAAGAGATAGAGAGGATCATAAGATATAAAATGCATAATTTTGATTACATGAAATTAGAAAGCATTTGTACAAATAAAACAAATATACCCCAAAATGAAAGGAAAACAGAAAACTATGAGATAATTTTCAAAGCAAGTTTCTCTGATGTGAGCCTAATTTAGAAAAAGAAAACTCATTCCCCATTGATAAATGGTTAGTGGATATGAACATGCAGTTTTCAGAAGAAGAAATCCAAGGTATCAATAGTCACAAGGAAAAAAAAAATGCTCTAAATTACTACTGATTAGAGAAATGCACATTAAAACAACTCGGTGGTACCCACTCAAACCTATCAGATTAGCTAACATGACAGAAAAAGGAAAATGATAAATGCTGGAGAGGATGTCACAAATTGGGACACTAACACATTGTTTATGGAGTTGTGAACTAGTCCAACCATTCTGGAGAGCAATTTGGAAATATGCCCAAAGAACTATAAAACTGTGAATACCCTTTGATGAAGTAATACCACTACTAAGTCAGTATCCTAAAGAGACCAAAGAAAATAGAAAAGGTCCTATTTGTAAAAAAAAAATTGTTTAGCTTATCTTTTTGTATTTTCAAACAACTGGAAGTTAGGGGGATGTCCATGAATTAATTATGGTATATGATTGTAATGGAATACTATTGTGCTGTAAAATCAGAAAAACCTGGGAAGACTTATATGACCTGATGCAAAGTGAAGTGAGCAGTACCCGGAGAACGTTGTACAAAGTAACAACAATATTTTAAGGATGATCAACTGTGAAAGACTTAGCTATTCTAATCAAGAGAATGATCCAAATTAATACCAAAGGACCTGTGATGAAAGGTGGAATCCACATCAAAAGAGAACTGATGAACTCTGAATGCAGATTTAAATTTACTTTTTAAAAATGTCTTTATCTTTATTTTTTAAAATTTTGTTTGTGTTTCTTTTGAAAACTGGTTAATATGGAAATATATTTTGAATGACCTCACATATATAATCAAAATCAAATTGTTTGCCTTCTTAAGTAGTGGGGAAAAGTAGGAGGGAGGGGTAGAATATGAGACTCAAAATTTTGAAAAAAAATTGTTTTTTTTACATATAATTAGGAAATGTATAATGAAAGAAATAAAAAGTAATTTTAAAATGTTCCTTTATTCCTTGTTCCCAATGACTGATGTAGTATGGATACTGAATACAGTGTTTTCAGGGTGCTTAATGTCTAAGAACCAAATTAGCTAATTACTTTAGAAGGAGAGAACCAATAGGACATTCGTGAATTGTGTTTCTATTCATACATCACTTTATAATGCTAAGTATTTACTTAAATTCAGACTAAACTATCAAAATTATAGAACTTACAGATCCATGGAAACTTTAAGATCATCTGGTCCAATATCTTGTTTTTACAAATGAAGAAACCAAAACTCAAAGAGTTTTGATGAGTTAGCCAATGTCACACTATAGTGGGGCTGAGAATTGAACTTGAATATTTCCAGAGTTCAAAACACTGTTCTTTCTACATTTTGAAATCTCAAAATGTTTTAACTGAAGAAAAATTAGAAATCACCCAATTCATCAGACATCCAATCTTGGTTTGAGATTCAACATCAATTAAAATCAATCTGTTCTTGGATTTCATAAATTTTTTTTTCATATCTTATACTTTTTGTCTGTTATCTACATTCAGTGGTTAATTGCTCCAATGAAGGCAAAATTATTTTTTACATGTACAAATAATTAGTTTCAAGAAGAGTAGCATAAGCATTGCCTTATTTATAATTTGCTAAATGCTCTTGGATGTACTGGGCTTTAGCCTCAGTTCAGTCTTTATCAGAAACTAGTGAGGGGGAGGAGTGTATTTTGAGACCACTACAGATCAATCTGCTATATGCAGACTAATGGACTTTGTTCAAAATTCCAACACTTTCCAGCATGAAGAGTCATATATCTTATGGCTATGATATCATCAGATGACTCTGCCATCACATCCTTGAAATATGACTTTTATTAAAGTAGGAGAGGATTTCAAGGTATTAAAACACCTTGATGGGTAATATGAGGTTGTTCACAAGAAATGTGTCTTTTTTTTTAAATAAAATCAAATACAAAATGTTTCCTAGCTTCCCTGCTTATCATTTATTTCATAAGCAGCCTTGATTTATTCCTTGCTTAAAAGAACAAAGGAAAAAAATCTTTTCACTTTGAGTGCAACACTCATACATTCATGAACCAGTTTATTAAGGAGTAAGATGGTATCATAAGAAACGATGGAATCACCAAGCATATAATTTATTTTAATATGCATCTCTTTTATTTAAAATTATATATAAGTTGCTTGAGTGTTTTCTTAGACATCAGAAATGACAGTTTTTGCTTTGCTTTGAACTTAAAACCATGAAATACAGTTTTTTTCACTATATGACAACATGGCTTATACACATATATATAATTGATACATATATGTATCAATTAAATGGAGACAAAATAGGATTATTTTATGTGCATGGAAAAGTGAGCTGTTTGAGCAGCTTATAAAGATGCATAAGGTATCCTAAGAACCTGTGTGTAGAGGAAGAAGCTCATCAAAAAAGCTAAATCCCTTATGGAGATGTGAGTATCACAGTACTACTGTGTTTTGCTACTATGATACACATGCATTATGAGTGAAATAATCCATGATGTATCCACATTGCACATTTGGAATCAGAAGTTCCAGTTTCAAATCCCAGTTTACTTGTCTATAAAATGAGGGGTAGAATTAAATGACCTTTTAGGTTCAGCTCTGTATCTATAATCCTGTGAGCCAGCTATAGAGAACTATGGTCCATCTTTCCTTGCTACATGGATGTTATTTTATTCACTAAAAGATAACAAAAGCAGTTTATTCTTTTGTAGCATCTCATGTCTGAAGAGAACACAAAAAGCAAGATTTACTTCTCAAGCCAGGTCACACCCTACAGATACATTATAAAATTACCCCAGATATTACCTATGTAATTTATTTGCCTGACATCCTATTGATAACAAGGGACAAAATCAAGAGATTATCTAAGAAAAGCAACAAAAACAACAATCTACTGATTGTGCCAGTGTAAAAGTCCAACATTATTCAAAATTTATTAGTTAACCATTAAAACACTATGCCATTCAGATATCAGGTATCTGTCATGTCTTCTTATCATTGTTCCCAAATGTTAGGATTCCTTCACAGTGATATAATACATTTAATCTTGACACTAGGTCAAGGGTGGGGTTGGTGTAGGTCTGATGCTATAGGCCATCTTAGATACAACAGAATGAACATTAGCTCTTGAATCAGACCTGGGTTCAAGACCTGATTCTGATGAATTTTGCCAGTGGGAACTTAGTCAATTCATTTGAATTCTAAGAACCTTGGTTTGCTCATTTGTACAATATAATGTTAGACTAGTACATTATAGCCAAATTCCAAAGCTCCCAGTTCAAGGAGAATATATTGCAAGCAGACAGAAACAATTTGGTATCATGGAGTCACAGTCAGGATAACACAAGATTTAGCAGTTTCTACATTAAAGGATTTGAGGGCTTGAAATACAATATTCTGGAAGGCAAAAGAGCTAAGATTACAGCTAAGAATTACCTATCCAGCAAAATTGAGTATAATCCTTCAGGTAGAAAATAGATATTTAATGAAATAGAGGACTTTCAAGCATCCTTGATGAAAAGACCAGAGTTGAATAGAAAATATAACTTTCAAGTATGACTCAAAAGAAGCATAAAAAGGTAAACAGAAAAGAAAAATCATAAGGGATTCCAGGAAGTTGAACTGTTCACATTTCTACACAGGAATATGATACTTGTCACTCCTAAACACTTTCTCATTATTAGGACAGTTAGGAGTATACATATACAGAAAGAACAGGTGTGAATTGAATATGATGGGATAATTATCTAAAAAAATAAAATTAAGGATTTAGAAAGAAGGATGAACTAGGAGGAGGGGAAAGGAGGAGGTAGAATGGAATAAATTATCTGATATAAAAGAGACCCAAAAGGGATTTTATAGTGGAGGGAAAGATGGGGGAAGTGGGTTTGGGAGGAGCACATAAACCTTACTCTCATTGGAATTAGCTCAAAGAGGGAATAACATACATACTCAGCTGGGTGTAGAAATCTATCTTACTATATCGGAAAGTAGGAGGGGAAGCATATAAGAGAAAAGGAGGGATGAGAGAAGAGGGAGCAGATTGGGGGAGGTAAAAGTCAGAAGCAAAACACTTTTGAGAATGGATAGGGTAAAAGGAGAGAGAGTAGGATAAACAGGAGGGGAAATAGGATGGAGAGAAATATATAGTAATCATTAGTGTGAAGAAAAATTACAGGAAGTTTCTCTAATAAAGACATCATTTCTTAAACATATAGAAAAACAACTCAAATTCATAGAAATAAAAGCCATTCCTCACTTGATAAATAGTCAAAGGATGTGAACAGGCAGTTTTCAGAGAAAGTAATCAAAGCTGTCTGTAGTCATAAAAAAATGCTCTAAATCACTATTGATCAGAGAAATGCAAATTAAAACAACTCTGAACTACCACCACATACCTTTCAGACTGTCTAATATGACAGGAAAAGAAAATTATAAACATTGGACAGGATGTGTGATAATTAAAACACTAATGCACTGTTGTTGAAGTTGTCTACTGATTTGACTATTCTGGAGAGCAATTTGAAACTATGCCCAAAGAGCTATACAACCATGCACATCCTTTTATCAAGCAATATCCCACTAGGTCTGTGTCCCAAAGAGATTAAAAAAAAATAAAAATAAAAAAAAAACATGGACAAAATATTTATAGCAGCTCTTTTAGTGGTGGCAAAGAATTGGAAATTGAGGTGATGTCCATCAATTAGGGAATGGTTGAACAAGTTGTTGTATATAATTGTGATGAAATACTATTGTGTTATAAGAAATTATGAACAGGATGATGTCAGAAAAAAAATGTGGAAAGACTTACAGGAACTGATGCAAAGTGAAATGATCAGAATGAGGAGAACATTGTACACAGTAACAGCAATATTGTATTATGATCTACTGTGAATGACTTAGCTATTCTGAGCAATACAAAGATCTAAGACAGTTCTGAAGGACTTATGATGAAAGGTGCTGTCCATCTCCAGAGAAAGAATTGGTGGAGCCTGAATGCAGATTAATGATACTTTTTCTTTCCTTTCTTCATTTTTTGGGTGGGGGGTATTTGTCTTGTTTTCTTTCACAGCATGACTTACATGGAAACATTTTTTACATGACTATGTATGTATAACCTATATCATATTGCTTGCTTTCTCAATGAGGGGGAAGGCAAGATGGGAGGGAAAGATTTTGGAATTCAAAATTTGAAAAAAAAAAGTTAAAATAGTTTTACATGTAATTGGGGCAAAATAAAATATTAAGATAAAAACTAAATAAATAGCAAAACACTACAGTTTCTGGGGTCGTACTGGACTTGAATGGTCGGTTCTTCAACCAGAAGTTTGAAGAGACATCTAGATGTCTATTATCACCATTAATTGCCCTATCCATGTGTTATGATGGAGAATATAGACATTCTCTTTCCACTAGCAATCAATAAAAGAAATGTGTTTGGAATCTAGTCCCCAGATGTTTGTGTTTAAAATCTAATCCCCAGGTATTTGTGATAAAGTGTTTAACAATTATTGACTGGGTACATAGAGCAGAAGTAAAATGTTAATGTAAAATTAAAAGAGGGTGAGTAAAGAGTGACATGGATATCTGGAAGCTCAGGTAATGAATCTGCTTCTTAAGGAATTTGGGGTACAAATCCCTGGACAAATTTAAGGTATATCTCAGATGTAGTTTCCCATCAGTTCATGAATAATTTTTCTGGAAGTTGGCTGTCTATTGTCTAGATAGAGGTGGTCCAATGGTGTGAACATCGATTCATGAAGCACAGGGAATGTAATAAGTAAAGAGGTCTTTGGATGCAGGTACCCCCAGCCTGGAACTTGCGCATCCAACTGGCAATATTAAATACTTTGGATCATTAGAATATGAATTTTGTAGTTGAGTACAATGACTATAAGTCATTTAGAGTTTAGATGTCTAAATAACAGCTTAATTCCACAGTAAACATCACAAGGGAAAAGAAGAAATGTATTAGAGGAAGCAAGCAAAATCATAGAGAGTATCAGCATGTATAGAATATTTGATTTCTACTAAACACATTTTACTGTCTTCTGTATGACATGCAAATATCTTCTGATGTATTTTTAAAGTGGGTTAAAATCCTACTCTGTATCTCAAACACAAAAAAATACACAATCACCTTAAATTCAGTGGGTATAGTAATACTAGTTTTTTTTTCCTCTGAAGGTGATTATCATACTTTTTTTTGCATGACAGTGTTGGAAAATATAAGTTCTAGACATACCTCAAGATGCAAGGGGGAGCTACTTCTAACAATTATACTCAATAATTAGAAGAGTGAAAACAAAGAACAAAACTAAATGCTTCAATATCTCTTGGAACACTCAGGCAAACAACAGATCATTAGAGTAGACAAAAAATAGTGTGTTCCCTTTTTAGACATGAAAAGGTTCTCTTAGTACCTTTGGATCTTAACTTCCTCTTCAGTAAAATAAACAAATTGGACTATATGATGTCTGTCCTTCAAATAAATGAATTATTGAGTGAATGAATTAATGAATGAAAACAAAAGCATCTAATAACTTACTATGTTCCAAACACTGTTCAAAACACTGCAGATTCAATTAGAAAAATCAAGAGAGTTCTAATTTTCAAGGTACTCATACTTTAATTGGAGGAAGCAATGCATAAAAGAAAATTCTGCTGCTAGGCAGATGGAAAGGCCCAGAAACATACCATGAGCTATCTATATGTTTGCTACTCAGAAAAGCGCAGGATAATATTTAGGTGAATTATCAGAATTGTTGGTTTTACATAATTGAAAGGAAAATCACTGAAAAACCCACAACCTATGATGTGTGTGCAAGTTAATAAGGGGAAAAAAAATCATCAATGGTTCTGCTTAGCATACTTCTTAATGTTCAGTAAAGAAACTAATTATCATATGATTGCATGTCATCATATCTTCTTTCTATGCTCACTAGCACAACAGTCAAAAGTTCATAAAATTCACTCTTTATATAATGAGTATGTTTATGTTTGCTGCTTTACATTCTCTCTCTCTCTCTCTCTGTCTCTCTCTCTCTCTAAAGAAAGGATATCTCTGTATATATGAAGGATTTGACTTCCTTGGTATTTATAAATAGATTTATCAGGAACAATCTTTCAGAGGAAGTTTCACAAAATATATTTATTATATAGAGAAAACGACTTTCTTTTTTTGAGGGAGGCACTTTAAGGTCTTTTCATAGTTAGTATTTTTTGCTTTCTTAAAAGGTGTGTTCGAGCTTGATTGAGGCAGTAGACACACACTGTTCTCCTGATAGGACTAATCTGATGTGAATTTTTGAAATATAGAAACCTACCACATAGACTTTTAAACTTTGATTAAATAGGTTTTTGTCTTTAAACAAAGCCTGGTTTCCCTATACTTCTTATGAATATGTGTATGTTTATAGACATACATACACAGATATATTATGGTCACTGTGCCCCCCATGAAAGCCTACAGAGCTTAATTTACCTACTCTTCCATTATGAATCTTGGGGGCATGTCCAAAGCAAATCACTCATCAATCAAGCATTTGTTAAACCCCTGTGCCAGATACTGCAAAATGTTGAGAGTACAAATAAAAAAGCCCAAATAGACCCTGCTCTCAAGGACCTTAAAATTCTAACAAGATACACAAGATGTGCATTCATATATATATATGATTCCTGCAAAGTAGATACAAGGTCACCTTAGCAGGCAATGTAATAGCAGGTGGTGGTAGAGCAGAAATTGTCTTTTGAATTGAGTTTTGAGGGAAACCAGGGATTCCCAGAAATACAGGTATAGAGGGAGGACTTTTCCAGTCATGAGAAGACAGTGTAAAGCCAAAGTAACAGATATATATCAAGTAAACTGAAAATATCCAGAAAATATCTGGAAAAATTAAGTCTCCTTTTTGGTACCACATTGAAACAAAGGGCTGTAATGAGCTATAATAAACCAAAGGACCTAAGGCTATATAAAATGCTAATAAACTCTACCTTCTGAAAAATATATATTTTGGAACTTAGCTATCACCCACTATTGTGATTTCTCATGGTGGATTAGACATGACTATAATGTTGGAAGCTATGCCAGGTGAGGTCAAGCACTGAAGGCTGCTACTTCTACTATTGGCTTGACAATAATTTTTTTTTCTGTCTGATGGGAACCAGTTTAGCTCAAAGGCTCATCACTGGAAAGTTTTAGTCTCAGCAACACATGAAAACCTCTTTACTAAGGTGAGTTTTTTCATTCTTCAGTAGTTCAGTCATGTTCAACTCTTCATGACTCCATTTGAGAGTTTCTTGGCAAAGAAAATGGAGTGGATTGCCATTTCCTTCTCTAGCTCATTTTACGAATCAAGAACTGAGGTCTTAGGGTCATAGAGTTAGTAAGTATGTGAGGTTAGATTTGAACTCAGGAAGATATATCTTCCTTACTTCAGGCCTGGCACTCTATTCATGGTGCCACTTATCTTCCCTTGTCTACTGAGGTGACTATGTGCATATGCATATGTATATGTATAGATATATATGTATATATGCATACACATATGAAATTACATATACATATTATGCACACACATGCAGGTTTATAAATATATGGATACACATGTATGCAGACTAATATATATGCTTATAAATGGAGAGATGGAGAATGAAATTCCTTGTTTTTTTAGAAAAAATTATATATACACATAGAATACATACTATATATAATACTTTGCACATGTATCAATGCATGTATGTAATATGTGTGCATTATAAAATATAATATTGTTTATATTTTATATGTGCACATATACATTCACATATATACAGATACATATACATATCCACACTTTTCTTTAAGAAAAGCAAAAGAGCTTGTTCTTCATCTTTTCACTTATAAGTCTGGTGGCTGTCACAGAGTAAGCACTCAATAAATGCTCATTAAATTGCATTAATATGAAGTGAGGGTTACAATAAGGCAGGAACTTTTTCTCAAATCATTGAATATTTTCTTCATTTTGGTAAAATATTTTGGTGAAAATTTTTAGCAGTTTGGTAACTTAAAAGTAACTAGATAGTGTAGTGATTAAGATTGCTAGACCTGGAGTCAGGAAGACTTGAGTTTAAATCTGGCCTCAGACACTTACTAGCTTGAATTTAAATCTAACTTCAGAAACTTACTAGCTATGCCATTGTGGGCATAGCACTTAACCCCTAATTACCTCAGTTTCTTCAAATGTAAAATAGGGATAATAATAGTATCTCCCTCATAGGATTATTTTGAGAATCAAATGGGCTAACACAGGTAAAACTCTTTCCAAACTCCAAGGATATATGTAAATGCTAGCTATTATGATGATTATTTGAAACAAATAAGCTTCCTTAATTGCTATGCCACCATGTATTAGCTATTTACCTTAACTGGCCTTTTGTGCTGGACATTATTGGCTAATTCCAAGTCTCCTACTTTAAGTCAATTAGAATTCAATCAGATAGAATAATCCAAACTAACCAATTCCAATAAGCATCTGTTAAGTGACTTCTACATTGAAGATTCTGTTTAAGGCATTGAGGACACAAAAATAAAATGAAAAACAGCAGTTAGTCTGAAAGAACCAATATTCTACTGGGGTATACGACATATAATCAAATAAGCACAAAGACTATAAGTTGAAGTGGAAGATGCCACTAACAACCAGGAGGTAAGCAAATTTTTATTGTACGTGACACCTTATCTGAATAAGAAAACTGATTCTAAGAGGAAGAGGTGAGGAAGGATTACATTTCAGGGATGAGAAAGGTCTAGGCTAAAAGCAAAATTAGACCCTGCCCTCAAGGACTTAACATTTTAATGAGATAGACAAGAATGTGTGCTCATAATTGTATAAATAAGATTCATGCAGGGCAGATACATGGTAACTTTAGAAGACAATGTGATAGCAGGTTGGGGTAGAGGTGGAGGCATCATGATGCTCAATGTGATTTCATGCATGAAGAACAGCAAGTAGGAGAAAAAGGGGAGTGACTGGGAATGAGTCTGCAGAAAGCACACTGAAGTCAGACTGTGAAGACTTAAATGTTAAATAGGAATCCATATTTTCATCCTACAATGAATAGGGTGCCATCAAAGCTCTGGGAAAGGGGATGATATGGTCAGATTTGAGCTTTGGGGGTATCACTTTGGTTGATTGATAGATGCTGGATTGGAGATGGAGAGAGACTTAAGACATGGAGGGGAGTTATATGTAAGAAGGGACCATGTTGTAAAGACAACAATAAAGTTTATATTTGATCCTAAAGGAAATATAGAACCAATAGGGTTGGTTTATTAGGTGAGCATGATGAAGATGTTGACCTGATTAACTGCTTTGGGAAGAAAATAAATGGCTATTTGGAGAATGAATTGAAGTGGGGGGAGATACTATAGATAAATACTAATTAGGAGGCTATAAAAATAGTTCATGTGAGAGGTGATGGGGACCTGAGATAAGCTGGTATCTATGTATATGGAGGAAAGAGAACTTATTCAAGACATGTAACAGATATGTAAATGGCAATTTTTTTTTCATTTGATTGGATATGTGGAGTGAATGTGTGAGAAATCAAGTAGGAACCAAGTCCAATGGGACCATGCTGGTGCTCTTGACAATAATAGGAATGTTCAGAAGAGTGGTAAGTTTGGGAGGAGTGGTAATGTCCTAGAGACATTTCAAACTCAACATGTCCAAAAAGGACTTATTGTCATTTCTCAAGTAGGAGCCCAGAACATACAAATCTGAAAGTCATCAGATTACTGATGATAATTTAACCTTTATTAGATAATGAAGTTCTCAAGTAATAGACTGGAACGAGAAAATATAAGAAAGTCCAGAGCAGAGCCTGATGAGGTTCCCACACTTAGTAGGAGTAACGTGGATACTGATCCAACAAAGAAGACCAAACAGGGGAAGGAAAACCAAGAAAAAGTCATGTCAACTCAGAAAGGAGAAAGTATTTAGGAAAAGGAGGTGGTCAATAGTGTCAAATGCCTGAGAGAAATTGAGAAGGATAAGGATTGAAGAAAGATCACTATATTTGACAATTAAACCTTGTTGGGCACTAATCAGAAAATTACAGTGTCTGTAAGATTGAAATGGCTTACCTGTGGTCACAAGACAGAACTGGGATCTGGAACCAGATCCCCTACGTTCTGAATCAGCAATATTGTCAACGCCCCTTTCTTGTCCCCAGTGGCTTTGTAGATTTCAGAAAAAGAAGACTTTAACTTTTATAACTATATTATTTTTTCTTCTTGGAGACAGAATCTCTAACATCTGATACATTACCTTTTATGTAGTAGATACTCAATAAAGGCAATTAAGTTAAATGAAATAAGATTTTTTCCCTCTATCATTCATATGAATGAAAATTGTCCTTCCTGTGTTGTTATTAGAACTGTTGCCTTTTACCATACTAAGCTGTTTTTAGGAAAAACTTCTATACACAATCACATGTGCATACACTTATGTATACAAACACACACACACACACTTGCGATCAAATTCACACACATAATTCATGTCTCTTGAACTTGGATTGGAGTATTAATTTCAAAAAAAAAAAAGACCTGAGGGGAAGCTAGGTGGTGCAGTAGATAGAGCATTGGCCCTGGAGTCAGGAGGACCTGAGTTCAAATCCGGCCTCAGACACATGACACTTGCTATCTGTGTGACCCTGGGCAAGTCACTTAATGCCATTGCCTAGCAAAAAACCAAAAACAAAACAAAAAGACCTAAATATATATATTAGAAAATAAATATATTTGAACTTTTTCTTCTTTTTTTCAAATATGCTACAGCCAGGTTATGTCTAAAGGGAATGACAATATGCAGTTAGAACACAATATTCACATCAGGAATGAAAGAGAAACTGTGACTCATGAAGTCCGAAGGCCACTAAAGACTGCAGTTTGCACTGAAAAATGTGATGAGGCTAGCTGACTGCTTCAAATCTTAATTCATATTCGCAATTTGCTCTGGTCTCTCTATGGAGATTTATCATTTCCAGGTTTTATTTTCCAACCCTACATTTCAATTCAAAATTAATTCCCTTGAGCAATAATTACAAATTCATTTTCTCCAATCTCTTTAGTACTGTTTTGAATCCATTAATAATCATAAACAAAACTTAGCAACTCTTCACAAAAGCTAAAATAAAAACTTGGCAACTTCTTGGGATATTTTCAAGTGTCCTAAAAACCTTGCCAAATCTATTCTTCAATATGTTCTGCTCCACTGGAGAGTGTAAGGACCAGCAAATTTCCAACAGATGCAGTGGAGCCAAAGCAAAATTAAATCTGCCTGCTTGATTCTCCCAATTAAGCCTTCTTGTTGTGTATATATGATGCTAAAACTAGTTGACAAGTGAAAGATTTAAATCAATTTTTTTCTGTTGCTCATTGTCTTACTCCTCTTCTTCCTCTTTCCCCTTTTCCTATTTCTCCTCATACTTCACCTTTACCTTCTCTTCTCTTCCTTCTCTTCCACTTCCTCCTCCTCCTTGTTCTTGTCTATCTTTTTCTTTCTTTCTTTTTTTCTTTCTTTCTTTTTTCCATCCTTCCTTCCTTCCTTTTCTCCTCCTCCTTTTCCTCTTCCTCCTCCTCCACAAATATATTACTCTTCATTGGATAGAAGTGATCTTAGGTTCTTGAATATTCTACTATCAGAGTACAATCCATGGCAGATCTTCTTAAGTTAGAAATGCTTTTGAAATTTCACTTAGCTATTATGCTCATTTATTTCTGAGGCTTTTTTTTTGGTGGAATAAATTATTCCTGGAAAGAAATCACAGAGCCAAACATTCTTAAAGCTGAAGGTAAACTCAGATAAAATCTAATTCAATGATATGTGATAGAACCCTATAGACCACATAGTACTAATCATGCAGTTTTCATTTTAACTACTTGTGTTTATATGTTTATAGCTTTTCCTTCTATTGGTCTGTAAGATTCATTAAAACAAGTACCATGAGTTGGCTAAACTTTGTACCACATTCATTGCCAGAATAGTTCTATGAATATAATAATACTTAACAATTTTTGTTGATGAATTAACTTATTTTGCAAACAAGTAAATAAGAACAAATCCTTTAGTGAGGAAAATCTATTGTCTTAATATTTTTAAGTTAGTCCCATTTTTTAATATGAGGATTGTTCCCCAACATAGATTACAGCTTCCATGTATGGATAGTAGCTCTCTGAAAGATAACTCAGGAAATAAATATGTTATAGAAAGGCATGGGCAAATGTTGTTGTTTTTTTTCCCCCAGAATATATTTCAATTCTTTGACCAATTTTGATTTCATCTTACAACTGTACAAATCCCAACCCATTAGCACAACATCTTGTGAAACTTTCATCCAGGTCTGGACCACTTAATACCCAATCCAATCATGATGAGTGAAGCAAGCAGAACCAAGAAAACAATTAATGCAGGCAAAGGAAGGGGAGATAATGAATGCTATCCACACTCTTGACAGAGAGGTGATGAACTAAATATGCAGAATGAGACATACATTTTTGGATATGATCAATTTGGAGTTGTTTTTCTTTACAAATTTGTCACAAGATTTTTCCCTCTTATTTTTTCCTATCAGGGGAAGGTGGGAGGGAAAGGAAGTAAAAATTTGTTAAAAAAAAAAAAGTAATTTTAAAAAAATGCTTTTGTCCCTGTCTTATACAAAGTATACAGCAGCAAGCTCATGGTCTTCATGGAGATTTCATCATATGGTTATTGTATGTCTATCAATGTAACATGAAGGATGCTCATTAGTTATCCTAAACTCTTGCAATATGATTAGCCAATATCTTTTTTCTAGTCCTATATTTTTGTGATGACATCTTTTTTGTGCTTCTCTATAATTGCTTCTTATTAACATGTTCCCACCTGATGACATACTATGTGTATTTCTATTGCCTTTTGGGTGACATGAAATTTTAATTCTTTACAAATATAGTTTTCCACCAATTTCAATTATATTGCATCCCAAAAATTGAAATCTAAAAAGATGGGACTTTGTTTCAGGGGAAAAATTAGAGACAAAAAAAAAAAACACTGAATTTTTTTTTAATGTAATCTAGCCCACTCACTTCCCCACATTAAGTTCTGAGCTCATTTCAGTTTTCATTAACAGTATTCATCTAAAGACATGTACACAATACATTTATTTTATGTATTGTATTTATTGTGTTTATGTATTTATTTTACTTTATCAATTGATAAAGTATTATACTGGAATGTAGGAAGACCTAAATTTAAATCATCCCTTGGATACTTATTAGATATGTGATCCTGAGAAAGTCTCTTGACCTATTTTCCTTCATTTATAAAATCCAATCCAACAAACCAATCCAATAAACATTATAGACTCCTTCAAGAGGTTCTTAAATGATCCAGGACTTACTTGATTAGCATAGTTTCATCAGCGAACATGAACAACTGAAATAATTTATTATCTATTAGGAATCTCTATTCTACTTGAACTGGACTTCCTCCACCACTTTGAATGAATGGGGGAAAAATTAAGTTCTTGCTTTATGCAACCTCTATGCTACACACAAGCAAAGACAAATCCTGGCCTTAAGGACCTCCTCTGATAGAGCGAGACAACATACACAAGGGAATAGTGTTACACATCCCACCTAGGCACTGTGGCAGATGTGATTTCATCATGTTTAGAGAACTGGAAGAAAGGAGAGGGGAGGTGAAATTGTAAATTAAAAGCAAGGTGAGGTTGTGGAACAGATGGTCAGAGAGTAGAGAATCAGAACTTCCCTGAAATATTGGGTGAAGAGAATCAGTTATTAATGGGGATGAGGGGGGGAAGGCTGTGGTCCAACAAGTAATTTCCACAGGCACCACTTGGTATTTTATGGGAAACTCCCGAACTAACCCATTTTAGCTACTGAACTTCTTTACATGGAGTCCCCAAAGCAGGGAATCCTTTCTATACTTGGTTGAAATTCTATTACCTTCAAATATATTGACCATACATAGAGCATACTAGAGTCCCCAGTACTATCTTCACATAAGGATAATTCTCAAATACTTTTCAAATACCTGTTTTGACCTTACTCCTAAACTAGGGTCCCCTGTCTGTAATACATTCCAAACCAGGTGTCCTGCTATCACCCCAAATTCAACAACACTAATTCATTATCTATCTAACCTCATACCTCAAACCTTTTCCCTCTCTGACTTTCATATTTCTGTTCTGATATCAAAGTTCCCCTAGTCATCCATCTTTTGGTCCCACCCTCCAAAACTAATTCTCTTCCTTGTTTATTACCTATAATCTCATCCCTTCCCATCTTTTTTATGATGTTGGTCTGTCTATCATCTATTCTTTCATACACATTCTATTGGATTCTTCCTCTCAGTCTACAAACATATTCCCCTGATCAACATAACAGGCTAATGATTAACAATAACATAATAATAATAATAATAATAATAATAATATTTCCTGGAAAAAACTTAAAAATTAAGCTACTCTTTTGTCTCTCACTTTGCTTCAAATTAATCTTCTATATTAACTTATTGAATGCTGCTGCTTACCTATGTCCATCTCACTTTTCAGTCATTTGCTACCTTCTTTCTAATCCTAACACTCCCCTGAAACAGCTCTCTATAAAGTTATTACTGATCTCATTCTTGCTAAACCAGTGATGCTTTTGATGCTGAATCTTCAACGACTTAGCTGCTAAGTATGACACTGTGAATCACCCTTTCCTTCTTGATATCTTCTCTTCCTTTTGCTTCCAGTACTACTGATGTCTTTTTATTTTTTGCCTTTTTTTTCTATCTTTTGATGACTTTTTAATTATTTCCCCACCCCCTTAAACATAGTCATGCTATCAAAGGCTTGGTCCATGTCTTCCTTTCTTCTTTCTCTGACTGCTTTTCTGGTGATCTTACTCCAGTGGGTTCAATTATCACCTCTGTAATGGGTATAACAAAGTCTATACCCCTACAACAGAAATGTCATGAACTGAACTGTTGAGAGGAGAATGATTTCCTTCCCCTGATCCTTCTTAGAGATTTTACCCTGTCTTAGAAAAATAGATCTGGAGTCTCCATTCTATGTTGTTTTAGGTGTCAGAGTAGAATTTGAGCTATGATAACCCCGAAACCCAGATTCCAGGTAGTCCTGAGAAGCCAGAGTACTTGGTAATCAGGGCCACCTGTTGTTTTAGACTTGGAATCGGAACTGTACTCTATAGGAGCTGAACTAATCTATGAATGTAATGTCCTTCCCCTCCCTAGAGAGAGAGGTAGTACCTCCCTCTTTAGGAAGAGGAGGGAATTATACCTTCTATGTGTTGAAGAAGTAAATTTATATAATTATTATATTATATCTTTGAAGTAAATATTCCTTTGTAAAAGCTAATTGGACTGTTAGTGGATAAATGGAAATGAGTTGCAAGGGATATATCCCTAAAATTGAGGGACTACCATTGGTAGGGACTGGAGACATTGGGAAAGAGCAGAGATACTCCAAGCTCCTTTAAATGTACCAACAAATGTTGGAGGAGTGAAATGAACATACCTGGCCTTCAAGATAGCTGATTCCAGGGTAGCAAGTGTAGGATAAATTGAGAGATCATCTCAGAAAGAAGGCACTAAGATTAAGGATTAGGAAAAATTCTTGCAGAAGGTGGGGTTTGAGCTGTGACTTGAAGGACATCAGGTACACTAGAAGATAGAGACAAGGAAGGAGAGTGTTCCAGGCATGGGTGTGTGGAGGTGGGTAGGGTAGTAGGTGAAAATGCTCAGATTTGAGAGATGGACTGTTATGTGTGAGCAACAGCAAAGAAGGCAGTGTCACTGGATCTCAGAGTAGGTGAAAGATACAACGGTGCATGGTGAAGAGAAAGGCAGAAATACAAAAGATTATAAAGAGTTTTAGAGGATTTTATATTTTATGCGGAAGGAAATCAGGGGCCACTGGAGTTTATTGAGGAGGTCATGTGGTCAGATCTGCTTTAGGAAGATCAGTTTGACAGCTGGTTATAATGGTTTTTGTATGGATCACTGTAGTCAGATTGACAGAGTCTATTTTTTAAAATTAATATTCATTAATTATATTGTCCTGCAGTTATTTGTTGATGTCTTTGGTTGTCATATTTGTTTTCCTTGCTTGGATTTCTTATCTCTAAGGTGAATGAAAAACATAATTTGCTTAAGTTTATTTTTTCTAGGAATCCTTCAAACGTCTCTTTAATTGAATCTATATTTTTTTTTATTTTTCATTAACCAAATGGTATCTCTAACAATTAAGAGTCATGTGGCCGCAGTCATGTTACTGAATCTATGAACCTCAGTAAACTCTGAGAATGATAGATGGGTATCTACATTGGGGGAGGGTCTTCATGAAGTGCAAGCAGTATAGGTCCTTGACATAAAATTGGCCTCAAAAACTGCAATGGACTTGCCTACTGTGGAAAATAACTCATTTCCCTAATTATACTTTCTATAAGTTTTATGCTATATTTATAATGCCAAATCAATATAGCAAATTATGTGATAAAATTATTTTATAGAGTATTTACTGAAATATAATGTTATATAATAATTTCATATCAAAATTTGGAGAGGGGAAGAAGACAATAAGTATTTACACAGTCAGGCATTTGCCTATGTGTGAGGCACTATGCTAAGTTTTATGAGGTAAGTGCTATTACTATCCATATTCTGTAGGAAACTGAGGCAAACAGGTTAAATGACTAACCCAGAGTCATGTCAGGTATTAAATGTTTGAGGCCAGATTTGAAGTCAAGTCTTTCTGACTCTAGTCCCAGCACTGTGTCCACTGTTCCACAACCTGTCTCCTAAAATAGTTAACACATACACAGTATTTTTGATTTTGCAAAGCACTTTCTTCACAACAACCCTGATGGTTAGTTCTATAAAGATTATTAGCCTTGTTTTACAGATGAAGAAACTAAAAAGTGATTTGCCCAGCATCACATAATGTGTATGGATTGGAACTGGAACAGATACTTACGTCATTTGATCTGAATACCGGTACTCTGAGATAAAAGTTTAAGGATCATAGATTTAGAAGCTGATGAAACCTTAGAGAATTAGAAGCAATTGGAGGAACCACAAGAAAGAGGAAACAAACTGAGCAGAATAAAAAAAAAGACCAAATAGTATGCTTAGATCTGCATTCAAACTCCATAGTTCTTTCTTCTTTGTGGGTAACATTTTCCATCACAAGGCCTTTGGAGATATCTTAGATTCTTGTTTTGCTGAGCAGTGTTAAGTTTATCAATATTAGTCATAGCACAATGTGGCTGTTACTGTGTACAATTCTCCTGATTCTGCTCACTTCACTCAGCATCAGTCCATACAGGTTTTTTTGGCTTGCTCATCATTTCTTATAGCACAATAGTATTACGTTACACATTATTATAGTATTACATTACATACCACAACTTGTTCAGCCATTCCCCAATTGATGGGCATCCCCTCAATTTCTAATTCTTTGCCACCACAGAAAGAGCTACTATAATTTTTGTACATGTGGGTCCTTTTTCCATTTGTATGATCTCTTTGGGATACAGCAATTCGGGGCATTTTCATTGGCCTCCTCTATGCCTGAAACTTACTCCATCTTTAGCTCCATGCCCATCTCCATGTCCTAGCTTTCCTACTTTCTCTAATTCTCATCTAAAAACCACACCTTCTGCAAGAAATCTTTCTGATTCCCTTTAATGCTAACATCTTCAGTCTTTTGATTATTTCCACTTTATTCAGCATATATATCTTATTTGTGCATAGTTTTGTGTATATGTGTATGTGTCTCCCCCTTATTAGACTGTAAGCTCCTTAAAAGCTAGTACTCTATCTTTTGCTTTCTTTTGTATCCCTCACACTTAGGACAGTGCCTGACATATATTAGGTGCCTAATAAATGCCAATAAACAAAAGACTAACTAGACTGTCTCTATATACACAAATGATTTAGAGTATTTTGTTTTACATGCCAAGTAAGGTTAGTGAAAGCTAAAACAAAAGGACAATTTTATTGTTCAATTAACTGTGCTGTGGTCTTGACTGGTCAGGTCATTCAAACCAATGGGTTTTAGTGTATAGATGGGCTTCTGTGTATAGAAACAGCCAAAACCTATTTCAGTAACTTACCCAAACTCACATGACAATAATAGCTATAGAACCAGTTTTTCTAACAATCAGTTTTGTTGTAATTATTAGGTCCAAAACTTCTTTAGTTGCTAACCATCAATTTGTTCTCTTCCAGTGTAACAGGTAGTATACATGGGAGGGCAAAAGGGAGGACTTCTCTTTCATATAACTAAAAATATGTAATTTTTTTAAGTTTAGACTTAAGAAAATTTTGTGTAGAGAAAAAGACACCAGACCTATTTCCAAATAGCTTAAGGTATGAATTATACATAAAGAAAGTATCCACACTTACCTGGGAACCATTGAACTACATTGTAGGGAAGATCAACATATTTTTTTTTAAAACTTCAAACTCATTTTTGATGGATTTCTGAGCTAGGAAGCCTAATGAATGGGAAAAAAGGGATTCAACTCAGGTGTTTTCAATTCAAGTCATTTTGATGGACTTTTTTCCCCAAACCTCAGTATTCTTGACCACCCAAGATGACTACAAAACTAGTTAGTTAGTTCTGCCTGACCCCTCACCTCCCTGTATAGCAAAGTTCCTGCCACACTTGTTGAAATGAGCAACCAGAGGATCGCATGGAAACCAATTAAAAATTGAAAGGAAGACAAGTCACACAATTAGTTTTAATAACGGAAATATATTTTTTTCTTTCATCATTGCTGGGCTATATCCTCAAAGTGTGTTAAGCTCAGTGAAATTGAAATAAGCCCGGAGAGACCATAGAGCTCATGATGAGGGCCAGTGGAATTCCTCATGTGTGAAGTTTTGAGGAATTTTTCAGATTTTATAGTTTCCCATAGAAAACAATAAAATTCTTATTGAAGTAAAAAATGTGTTAAAGGAAGGCAAGTGACTATATGACTCTTGGGTTGCTCAAGATGGCCATCATGAGCATAGGGACAGTAGAGCAAGTGCTATGGATCTGAAGGCAATCCTTCACTTTCCTGGAAAGGAAAGATTTTCTCCTCTTTTCTAATTGCCAGCTTTGTGTTTCCCCTTTAGATCTACATATGTCAATGTTCCATTGCATACGGTTCCCATTTCTTATCAATAAACAAGCATCTATTAAATGCCTATTCTGTGCTAGGTCCTGTGCTAGTTGCTGGGGATACAAATAAATTACATTCTAATTGAGTAGATGACAAATACAAATATTCAAACATACAGAATAAATGCAAAATAAATCAATATAAATCAATACAAAGTAGTTAAGTACCAGGTAGCTTAGGAGGGAGCGTCCTAGTAGTTAAGAGGATCTGCAGAGGCTTCACATAGATTCTCAGATGATGCCTGAACAGAATCTTGAAGGAAGATAGGGATTCAATGAGATTAAGGTAAGGTAGTACATTCTAGGTTTTGGGGAAACAATACAAAAGCATGGAGATAGAAGATGCAAATTATGTGTGACAAACAGATACAAGGCCAGTATGACTGGATAACAGATATGAGAGGGTCAGCAATGTACAATGACAATGAGCATGGAAAGATAGATTAGTGTCAGGTTATAAAGGGCTTTAAAAGTTAAACAGAAGAGTTTATCTTTTATTCCAAAGGCAATAGGGAGCCATTGGAGTTGATTGAGTAGGGGAGTCACACGATCAGATCTGTGTTTATTGAAGTTGAAAGATGTGAAAGATGAATTGAATTGATGAGAGATAGGTGGCAGGGAGAACAACTAGAAGGTTATTTTAATAGAGTAGGTGAGAGATGATAAGCACCTGAAATTAAGTGGTAGTTGCATGAGTCCAGATGATGATTTATTTTATGATTTTAAGTTAAGTGACAGGATATCTTCTTCAGAAATGGGGAGATCCAGAATATGTAATGGAACAGTAGTATATGACTATATAAAAAACAAAGATGAACTGGCAGCTTAGAGATGTAGGGAGAGAAATATTATTTGCTTTCAAGAGAAGTGATAGATTAGTTGGAATATATAACCCTTGCCATTCTATTTCTATAATCATAATAGCCAAACTGAGGCTTCTCTGGTCCTTTTGATTGCTAGGACTAATACATTTAAAGCTGGAGTGGACTTTAAAGGTCATTTAGTCCAACCTCCCTATACAAATGAGTTAATTGAATCCCAGAGGGGATAAATGACTTGCCCAAAGTTACAGATCTACATAGGGACAGGGGGAGGATTAACTTCTCATGAACTTCTTTTTCTTTTTTCTATTTTTGGCTGAAAATAAAATTAAAGCAAATCAGCAAAATTGGAAAGTGCTTGAACTAAATGAAATAATTTCTATTCATTTTAAAGTAAAAAAAAAACATTTTCAAATATGTTGTTACTTTATCCTCACATCATCTACATGAGATAGATATGACAAGTATGATTTTCCTTTGTACAGATGAAGAAATTGAGATTGTTAATAATTTTGCCCAAGGTGACACAAGCAGAACAGAAAATCATGGAATTTTAGAGGGGATATCATAGCTCTCTACAGATCCCTGACAAATGGCTATCCAGCCTGAAAACCATCAGTAATGGAAGAACCTTTTACTTCATGAGACCAAACATTTCACTTAAGGTAGTTTTTCTTATGTTGCTTGTAAGCAATTAACAAAGAAAGAAAGAAGCCTTCAAATCCAGATTCTCTGAACTCAAATCCAGGGCATTTTTTGCTCCATCATGCTGTAACAATAAACAACAGCACTAGGTTTACAAGGAGTTATCTGCCTTGAACATTCAATAAAGAATGTGTAATAAAACTGGATATGAGTGATGCCACCGGTAACTTTAAAAATGACACTGGCATGCATACTAATTGTATTTATTAGGTGCTGGATAAATATGATCACATATATTTGTTCTTTGCTTTCTTTGATTCTGCAATCTAAGACAGAATAATATGGACATATATGGTAAGGATATACAGACAGCAGAACATAAACACTATGCTAATACCTGAATAGGCAAAAGTCATGGATATATCAGGAACATTTGTGTTTTATGACTAGAGATCAAGGGTCAGCCCACTGGTGCAAAGACCAGGGAAATGAGCAATTGGAGTTTACTGTTCAGACCCAGCAAAACATGGGAGAGTCATCAGAGAGAGAGAGAGAGAGAGAGGAAAAAAAAGGCTGGTAGAACAAGTACAAGACGGGTTATTTAATATTCCATTATTGAAAATGTTGCATTTCTTTTATTTTCATTGTGAGATAGACCCATATTGGAACACTATTATCCTGGTTTTCTCATATAACTTATAATAATAATAATAATATTAAAAAATACTTGAAGAAGTTTCAGAGTAGTGCTAAAATGATGATTAAATGATGGGACAAATATTACCTAAAAGGAGCAGTTTAAAGGAGCTGTAATTATTTAATTTATTTTAGGCAATTGGGATTAAGTGACTTGCCCAGGGTCACACAGCTAGTAAGTGTCAAGTGTTTGGTCTGAGGTCGCATTTGAACTCAGGTTCTCCTGACTTCAGGGCCGGTGCTCTATCCACTGCGCCACCTAGCTGCTCCGAGCTGTAATTATTTAACATGGAGAAGAGAAGCGTGAGGACTGATTCATTCGTTTCTCATTCATGGTTCATTTAAGGCCAATAATCAGTGGCTCATCTTCTATTAGAATCAGAATAAGAGAAAACAGTTCAAGTTTCAGACTGGGGAATTTAAATGAGAACCAATAGAGATTATTCTTAGAGAAATTGTTAAATGTTGTCATGAGCTACTGGGGAAAGCTGTAAGATGTTCTCTGTGGCAAATCTTTTAGTATAGTATAGAATCTAATTCTGTGAGACGTTGCATTTATAGTCTTGCCTAGAGGTGGTAGTTGGATTAGATACTTTCTTAAGAATCCTTCTAAGCCTACAATTATAGGAAATTGAGCAGGACAGGGCCACTTATTAGAAATTCCATTAATCTTCAAATTAGTTATTTTGTGTGTGAGGTTGGCTGATTTATCTGCAGGCTGTTCCCCAGCTGCTCCCCCAAATACTTCCTAAACAATACAATTTCAATACAGTTGTAATGACTGCCCTTCTCTTCTCCTAATTCCATGTCTTTGTTTGTTTTGTTTCCTCTTAAATGAACAGGGGCAAATGTAAATCCAGATATTCAAAGAGGGTATTTTATCTGGGTTAGACCACTGGCTCTGGACTAAGATGAGCTAGGTTCTAATCTAGGCTCTGCTATTAAAGTTATACAAGACACTGTATGATTCAGGGCAAGTCCCTTAATAACTCTGGGTCTATTTTCCTGATCAATCACCAAACATTCAATAAGCATACATTAAATGGGAAAAGAAGGAAAAGAAATCAGACATTGTTAAATATGTACAATGTATCAATAAGCACTGTGCTAAGTGTTTTATAAATATTATCTCATTTAATCCTTACAACAACCCTGAGTTGTAAGTAAAAGTTTTATATCCACTTTATAGTTGAGGGAACTGAGTCAGACAGAGGTTAAATGACTTTCTCAGGATCATACAGCTAGTAAGTGTCTGAGGCTAGATTAGAAGTCAGTTCTTTTTGAGTTCAGTCCAAATGCTCTATCCACTACACCATCTCACTGCCAATTAAATTTCAGGCACTGGGAACACAAAAATAAAAATGAAACTATCTTTCTACTCAAGAAGTTCAACTTCTATCAGAAGATTTGTAAAATCCAGGAGTTAGACTGAATCAAGGGTTCAGGACCTTTGCAGTCTGAGGACCCCATTAATTATCACATAGTAGTAGTTGTACTATTTATATTCACTGATTAAAAAAAATCTATGTGATCACCCAAAATTACCAGTAATTCACTTTTCAGTGAATTTCATTTTTTCATTACAGGAGCATCTGAATACATTTGAATGATAATAATGGATTTTCTCCATGCCTAGTATGCTCTCCTACATCATCTTGGCCTGCTGGCTCCCTTGGCTTCATGCAAGTCCCAGATAAAATTTCACCTTTTACAGAAAGGCTTTCCTGATCCCCCTTAATGCTAATGCCTTCCCTCTGTTAATTATTTCCCACTTATCCTGTATGCAGCTTGTTTATACATAATTGTCTACATATTGTCTCCCATTAGACTAAGTGAGCAGGGACTGTCTTTTATCTTTCTACTGAATATTTATTGACCAACTAATGCACACAGTGGGCTCAGTGGATAGAACACTGGATGTGGCCCCCGAAAATGCTGAGTTCAAATTCAGCCTCTGAAACTTATTAGTTATATAACCCTGAGCAAGTCACTTAACCTTTCTCTATCTGCTTGGTAGTCCTTATCTGTAAAATAAGAATAACAATAACACTCACCTCCCAGGGTTGTTGTGAGGTAAAGTGATTTGCTATCATTAAAGCACCATATAAATGCTACTGTTGTTATTATTGTTGCTGTGGCTGTTATAAGCTATAAGTATAACTTCAGAGATAGCTATAGATTACAAAGCACAGTGTTCAAAAAATGGGTCTGATGTTAAGAGGGCTGCATTTTCCTCCAAATTCTGCCATAGAGTGGATGTTAAATTTGGGCAGGGGTTATAACTAATCTTGAAAGAATTTTTCTTAATAATGTAATCAATAAATCCACATAAAAACTAATCTTTACACATTTCAGGGAGATGATGAAAAAGTCAAAGCAACCCTCTGTGAGGACGTGGAACTTCTTGTCGAAATAGAGATTCTGTCGAAGAAGAGATTCTGGGTAAAATGAAGGACAAGAATAGATTTTCGGAGGACAATGATGATACTGAAATCTAAGTGGTAGCAAAAACCCAATGTGCAACAGAGCTATAGTCAGAGGTGTGTAATAGGACTCTCAGGTAATACTTGTTGAATGGAGATAAATGTGATGTGTACACATGTAAAATGAAGAGAAGAATTAATGCAATGTCATGACCTCACTTATTTGGATATATACAGGAAAAGGTTCTGAACCAAATTACCTGTGTCATTGCCTCCTTCACTCTCAGTATCTCCACATCTTTCCACAGTTCCTGGTGGGGGTTAGGGGCACATAGCATATGTCATTCATTATTCCATGGATTTAACTACCTTGGCCTTTCACTGCTTCTTCTCTGCCTCTGGTCTCCCTATCTCCCTCCGCCCTTGTTTCTCCTGTCCCTTCATATGAACACTGGTACCACCGTTTTAATCCCCTCCCACCCCCTCCTGATCCAGTGCACACAGGTCTCTCAAGTTGACTAGGCTTCATTCATTAGTATTACACTCATTTTATTCATGCATGGATTTTAATATGAATTGTAAAATTGATAAGTGAAGAAGAGATAATGATTTCTCATTTGTTACTAATAAAGCAGAGATCTGTTGATGCAGTAAAGGTGCAGTGTTAAAATTATTTTGTAATAAAGATGTATCTATGAGGTTTTTTTTTTTAACCTATCCTATTCAAGGTCTGTTTTGAAGACAAAATTTCCCCAGTCTTTGCTATAAAAAGAGGCTGGAAAATAAGGCCGTCATTTGGGTCTTCATTATTTCTAACTCTTTGTACAGGGCCAGTCAGGGAAGAGGAATGTAAATCTTGTGAAAAGAATGAAGTGGTTATAATTAATGAGCTTGAAATTTTTACTCATTAGGAAATCCAGGAGACAGTAGGCCTGTAGATCATCCCTGTCACAATGTGTCCGGGGAGTGGGGGGCAGAATAAAGGGGGAGGCTGCTAAAACAACCTACCCAAAATAGGCTTCTCAATATTTTTGCTGATATTTTTAAGCATTGGCTTTGATCTGTGGCATTTAAACCCAGAAACAGACAAAAATTGCATTTTTGTTTGTCTTATTTGCCATTTTGTCTGTTTGCTTGAAAGTGGGGTCCATCTAAGCCAAAAAAGCAGAAGGCTCCAAAGATACATGTTCTAGGTTAAAGGACAATATAAATATAATTCATTTCCTTTAAGAAACAAGTATCTAGGACATAAGAAAGATAACCAAGATAACCAAGATGCATGTATTTTCTATTTCCATAAACATCAAAGAAAGATTTTTCTGTTAGTCAATATACCTGAGGGAGGGGGAAAAAAACAAACAAACAAACAAACAAACAAACAAAACTGTAGGGTGTTAAGACCCAGAGTAAGAATAGTATATTGGTCACTCTTCTTATTCCATAGAAATGCTTAATGAAAGAATCAAAGGATTTGACAGCAAATTTATGACTTTAGGTACAAAGGGTTCTTTGTATATTAGTATAGCAATGAATTCCAAGCATTGCAGGGAATGTCATCAAGAAAGTTATCATTTCTTCTTACAAACTTTTATATCCTCTATTCCCAAGAGTCAGGATTAAAAGAATATCTTGCATTTCTAATCTTAATATTTTATATTGAAAACACTTTAATTCCCTCCTGAGACCGTAATAGAATAACAAAGTGTCTCCTGTATCATCTTTTGCCACTGCAGTCATGTGTGATTCAGATACTGATGAGTGCAACAAGGCTTTAGGGAGGGGGAAAAAAGATTTTGGGGAAATATGCAGGAATTAAAAAAATAAAACTAGACAAAACAGTTTTTTGCTCGATGGAAGCACAATATTTCTTTGTATTAAAAAAAAAAAAGATGATAGTAGCAAACACCGATAGTGACTGATCATGAAAAGAAACCCCAGGAGCATAGAGACACTATAAAAAGATCTAGGAGGAAGTCATTATACTGTTGAGGGAATAAGAAATTTTAGTCAGAGAGTTGTGAAATGTTCTCATTATAGGTCATCTCAGTAATTATCTGACATTTACAGATGGAGTCACTTCTTAATCAAAAGAATGAATCATTACTGGTATTGATTCAGGCCAAGATGTTTGAAATAATGAGTCCAGTAACTCAAGTATAAATTTAGAGGTAATTTCAACCAACTTCTCTGCTAAAGTTTCAGGATAAATTGTCATGAAATATCTTATTTGTTTTTATAATAATGATGAGAAAATATCCATGACAGTGTGAACTGAATTGCTGTTGTTTAATCTGCATGTAAAGACCTGTATTTAAAAAAAAAAAGTTGAGGTCACTCTTATTTACGAGACCATTGATAGAACTTAATTACTGTCTCCCCTCACATAAGATTGCATTCTCCTGAGAATAATACAGAGACATAATTGAGAAACACTACTTTATTGGTTCCTCATATAAAATGGTGTGATTTTGTATTTTAAAAGCATTATCTTCAATCCTATAAGGCTTTATTAGAACAAATAGCTAGATGTTTGTGCCATGAGAAAAAATAACTCGGTATAAAATATTGTTTTGCTGAGCCCTGGCAGTATCCTAAGCGATTATGCATGTGAGTCCTGAACAGTTGACTGATAGTCAAAATAAGAGACAAGATAATTAATACAATGATAAGGAAATAATTTATATAAATTCAGTGTTATAATTTTAAGTCATTTAGAATTCTTGCTCTGCCAAATCAGATCAGGAGGAAAACTATTAATGTAAGCAAAAGATGCTGAGTCTGAAAAGTTATAGCTACTTTCTCTGAGACCTGGTACTCTCAGTTGATGAAATCCAACTCTGTTACCTTGGATGAATCACTACATTCTCTTACATTTATTCAATAGGCAACAAATATTTATTAAGTGGTTACTACATAGCTATATATGCATTCTTATGCTAAATGTGAACGGAGGCGTGATCTGTGAACTCAAGGAGCTTGTAGTCTATTAAAGGTGATCCTCAAATATAATGCTAATTGAACTATCGGAAGTGTCTAAAAGTAATATAAAATAACGAGAGATCACATGAAGGAAACATCATTTCCAAATGGAAGGGTGAGGAAAGTTTTCATGAAAGAAGAACCATTGGAACCTAGTTGCCCAGCCTATGGAGGGGAATAATTTCTCTTTTCTCCTAAAGTTAAAAAAAAGTCTATAACTCTACAAAACCAATGTGGAACAAGTAAAGTTAATCTTCTGCCAACACCCTGCCATCTCCTTGTCCTTAAGAGGAGCTCTTTGCCTCCAGCTCACCTCAGGATTCTAGTGTACTCCTGCTTCCGATAAAAAGTTACCCTCAAGAAAAGACTGACAACTAGAAACTTACTCATACTAAAAAGTAAATGATTAGTAGCTTAAAGTGGTAGTGCTCCTAAAAGAATTTGTGTTTTAGGAAGGAAGAAAAGCTGTAGCTACCAGGCTACAAAAATAGTTGAGATATTTTGCATGGAAGGCAAAATCTTCCCCTTTTACATAAAGACAACCGTATGTGGCTGTCTCACTTATATCTTACAAGATTGTTAGGATAAAATGGGATAATAATTTTAAAGTGCTTAGTACAGTGCCAAGAACATGGTAGGCACTTAAAAAATGCTCCTTCCCTTTCTTTCCCTTCCAAATCCCTTTCTGCATTTAGGTGATCTAAGGAGCTTTAGAAACTGGATGGTAAGTGAATTCATACAATAAGTATTCATTCAAGGCCCACTGGGTTCAGCACATTGGGCTGAAAGAGATAGAAATTCCAAAAGTTCCTTTCCCTTTTATATCATGGAGCTTACATTCTAGGTTAGAAGGGAACCACATTCCTAGCGTTCCTTCTGCAGTTCCTCTGCCAAGTACTAGAGTATTCTGAAGTTTGTATACTGAAAAGAGCATTAACTCGAAGTGGGAATACCTGGATTCCAATTCCTGATCTGCTCCTTTTTAGCTATGGGGCCTTGGGATCATTGCTTTATTTCAATGGATTTCAGTTTCCTTATTTTTAAAATAAGGGGTTTAGACTAGATCAGAGGTTCTTAACCCGGCATCAGTATACTTTTAAAATATGCATATTCTGATAACTGTTTCAATGTAATTGATTCCTTTTGTAATCACATGTACTTTATTTTCTGCATTTAAAAAGGCCCACAGTCTTTACCAGACTGTCAACAAAGGGGACCATAACTCCAAAGGGTTCAAGAGCTCCTAGTTAGTTGACCTCCCCCTGTCCTTTCAGGCACTAAAAGAAGCAGCATTGGAGACTAGATAGAAATCTGGAATTAGAGTCAGACAAGCTTGGGTTCTAATCATTCCTCAGACACTAGGCAAATTATTTAAACTCTCTAGCACTTAGTTTTCATATCTATAAAAGGAATGGGCCGGATTCAAAGACACCTGAAGTCCCTTCTATCTTTAAATCCTACTAACCTTTGAACTAAGACTGATACCTTGTGAATGGCACCATGCAAAAGGTAGTACAAAGAGTGATGGGTTTAGGGTCAGAGAACTTGGCAAGTCTTTTGGATTATTTAGGGACCCATTTCTGCATTTGTAAAGTGAGAAGTTTTATAAATTATGATGACTATAGAGGACCTCTAAATCTATTCAGCTGGATGATCTTAAACCTTAAGAGTCACAAGAGGCAATTAGACTTCTCGTTTAAGAGTACAGGAACTGTAAAATTCTGTGAAGCAGTCCTGATTGTGGAAATGGACTTAGATGTTTTAAAATATTATTATAAAATTTGTAGCTTGAAGGGAATTAATAGATAAACTGACTCCACTCTCTCATTTTCTAGATCAAAAAGGTGAAGACTTAAGAAGATGAATGATTTGCACAAGGCCAGAAATACAAGGTGGCAATGCTGAGATGTGTGTGTGTGTGTGTGTGTGTGTGTGTGTGTGTGTGTGTGTGTGT
>NW_020954590.1:24961517-24966645 GCF_900497805.2 Vombatus ursinus
TGTGTGTGTGTGTGTGTGTGTGTGTGTGTGTGTGTGTGTGTGTGTGTGTGTACACATACACATAGAGGATACTGATAAAAATGTTAGAGGAAATGGCATCTTTGGGGATCAGGGAGAAAGTGATGTTTGGGCTACCTTAAAGGAAAGAATTGACAGAGTTTGGGAGGGAGAGCATTCTAGGTATGGGAAACAGCCAGAACAAGGTAGATGGAAGATAAATCAACACATAGAAGTATCAATGAATCATGGAATATATGGAAGGAAGTAGAATGTGTTAATATGGGTAAGGTAGGAAAGGTAGGTTGTGGAGAGCTTTAAAAGCCAGAGTGGGTTTTTTGTTTGCTTTTTTGTCCTCGATACAAGAAGGAACCACTAAAATTTATGGAGTGGGAAGGGATACAATAAGCCCTATGAATTAGGGAAATCATTTTGGAAGAGGACGATTGGAGTGGGGACAGACTAAGTTGGAGAGACCAATTAGGAAGCTGTTACAATAGTACAAAAGAAAGGTAATGAGGGCCTGAACTAGGGTAGTGGTTGTGTGAGTGGAGAGAAGGGGATATAAATAAGAAATATTGTAGAAGCAGAAATAACAAGTTTTTAAACTAGTATTCTAAGCCTACTATCTAGGTCCAATGTCATATACTAGAATACTGGACATGGCATCAGGAAAACTGGGTTTGAATCCTACTAGACAAGTTCCCTAACCCCTAAAGTTTATTTTTCTCATCTATAAAATGAGGATGTTGAACTTGAAACACTCTGAGGTTCCTTCCTTCTATATTCCTATAATCTATTATGCTGTGAAGGAAAGAAAGAAAAGAAAACAACAAATATTTATTAAGCAATTACTACTTGAGAGGCACAAGTACTTTACAAGCATTATCTCATTTGATTCTCATAACAACACTGAGAGATAGGTGCTATTATTATCTTAATTTTACAGTTGAGGAAACTAAGGAAGATAGAAGTTAAGTGACTTGTACTGGATCACAGAGCTAAGTATTCAGGGTTGGATTTGAACTCAGTGCCTACCTATACAAGACCCAGCACTCTATAAGTATCTTTGACACCTATCAGCCTAATGATCCTGTAGTCCTCTTAAAAATCCTATAAAATACTCAGCACATAACCTGAGTGTTTATCTTAACTTCTGATTCTAACTTTACAAGGAGGATTAATTCCTCCTATTTGTTTATAGCATTAAAGAATATACAAAATACAAAGTAAAATGATATCAGCATAGCATTAATGGAAGGAAAAAAAACTGAATGTTAGGTGGTTTATTTTATCAATTTAAACAAGCCATTAAGATAATTTAGCTCCAAAGACATTTTTTTAAATTCATTTTTTTACCTGGATGATTATATCTATAGCTATATATATAATATAATATTATATATATATATATACATATATATACACATGTGTGTGTGTGTGTGTGTGTGTGTATGCCTAGTGTAAGTAATCTGTTGATAATCCTGGTTTCTTTTTCCCATGGTTTTATAGAAAATCAGACTAAAAGAAGGCAAGAAGACACCTGATCAGGAGCATTTCATGAAAGGGAAAAGAATGAGATTTTGTTTTTCTCACAACTGAAGTCAATGCATCAATGCAGAGTTCTCTTTCAACTTGTTGAGTCAAAAATGCTGTCTAAAGAAGGGATTTACATCAGGTACACAGTTTCCAAAAAATAGCTGTTAGGACCCATGAAGTACATAATGCAAAATTAGTGCTACCACCATTCCTGTGAAGGCTTTTATTTCCTGAGGCTGTAGCTGATATTTATTACATTATAAAAAAGAATTGTTTTACTGATTTTTATATTCTCCATCATGGAGGTGTTGTTTTTTTTTTAATTTCAAGATTTTTATAAGAAATTATTTATTGCTTCATTTCAATCCCAAACATCAGAATGTAAACTGAAAATTTGACTTTGTAAACTCTGAATTCATAATTATATTATTTTCCAAATCTCTGGATGGTTATTGTCCTCTGAGCTGCCTTGATATGTGTCAATTTTTTTTTTCAACCAGGACAAGGTGGAGTAGGGAAGGTTCATTAAGATATTTAGAATTATGTAGCTACAATTTAACTTGGAATGAGAATTAAGGAAAATAAAGAGCCCCCTGTGAAATATGGATGAATGCATTCTAGGGGCAGCTCTCATCCCAATGCTCTTTTGCTGAGCTACCAGAAAACATGAAAGATTTTTGAGGCAAAGTAACCCAAATGACATACCATGAAACCTCTGAGAAAATGGAGGGTTGAGAGACTTAAAACCAAATCAGCTTGTGAGATTGCATATTTCACAGTTGTGATATTAAGCATTCAAGGCTTTAATAGAAATTCCAGCTTTTAAATTACTGTATTGTGCCTGCAGGGCAGACACGGGTAGGTAGGAGTTGTGTGAGGATCAAAGAAGTGATTTTCCTCCTTCATGCAATGCATATTGGATATAGGGCTCTGTAGTCAAAATGTAAGTGACTTAGAATGGACTTATTTATGCTTCTGAGATGCATCATGTTATAGCCAGAACAAGTTACATAGCCACAGCAGATACATGGGCAAGTTGGATTCTGGGTAGATGATCTACATATGATCATTGTCTGTCTTGTAACATGAAACTTATCTTTAAAAAGGGGGATGGGGAAGGTGAGGCATGACTCAGAATTAATGCTTTAGTACCTTAGTACTAACATAATTAATACCTTGGTATCCCACAATTGGTTCACGAAAATGAGGATACCATTCATTTTCAGGTAGAAATGATGGTGATGATGATGATGACTATCATATTGTACTTGTTTTGCAAAGTACTTTGTATACATTATTTCATTTGTTCCTCAAAATAACTTAAATTTGATGACAGTGTCATTTTGAAAAGCATATTACAGGCTTCTAACCCATACCTTTGTATATGAAATTCATAACAGTAACTGACAAAGTGGTTATTTCATTTGAGCTTCACAATAACCCTGTGAGGTAGGTATTTTAGACATTTTGATCTCATTTTACAGATAATGAAACTGAGGCTGAGAAAAGTTCATAGGATATTAATTTTATAAAATTATAACTGGAATGGACCCTAAAGGAAATCATGCCCAACCTCCTCATTAACTTACACATGGTTATACACCATAATAATGTATAATAATGCACTCAAGACGTATCAAAGGCAGGATTTGAATAGAGGTTGTTCTGACTGTATCTGGAACTGTATCCACTGTTCCAAGGCTAGGAGTGGAAGTGGGGTGGACCAAAGAATATGGGTAAACAGAAAAGGCACTATGGTCATACCTAAAAGTATATCTTGCTGCCCTTCTGAATGCAAATTTAGTGGAACATGTTCTTGGCTCATGGCTGTGATATCCCAAGTATTTTTATCTTGCTTCCTTGGTGTTCATTGCCATTCTTTCCTGTTATGGTAATTGACTTATCAGAATCTAAAATTCTAGGTTCATATATAAAATATTTGTGGAGTGGCTAGAATACACAAGATATATTTTAGACATTTTTGCACTCTTATTTTCTCTTTGCCATAAAATTTTTCAGAACTCCCAACATATTATTCATATTGTTCCCACTGCTACACTGGGAAGCTATCCATTTGGTCTGTGTCTACCTGACACAAAAGGAACCAGTAGGGGGAAAAAGAAATTAGTTGAATTGGTTATTTGATATCATGTAAATCAATGAATTCTTTGGTGTGTGTGTGTGTGTGTGTGTTTTGTTTTGTTTCAATTTGTTTTTACAAATTCAATCACATGGGGGTTTGTGTGTTTTACTGAGTTTAGTCACACCAATTGGTTGTATAGACATATCCTTAAATGATCCTGCAGATGGAGTTTACCTTTTACAAGGACAATGTTTTTCCACTTTGTATTCTCTTTGAAAAATTCTCAAATGATCTTGAAACAATACTTGTTTTCTCTAGGATAAATGATGTTAACTTTTACAAAAAGAAAGTGAGAGCAATTTGCTTTGGGTTGGGGAAATGGCTTGAGAAATGGATTGTTCAAATAATTCAAAATGAGAAAGAAAAAAAATAACAATACCACACTGAGACAAGCTTTTTTTCCAATAATGTTTATTAAAATAAACCTATATTTATTTAAAAAGAAAATGCTGTATAAGTGTTTCTCTAAGTCATTTATACTAACCTAGCAAGTTGTTAATTTATAGGAGCAAAGTGGCCTCCAAGGCTTATTGGAGTCCCTTTCAAGATATTTTTTTTTCCCTTAGAAACAGGAGGTAATGTTTTCCAAAAAAGTAAACAGACTTTAAAATTAACAGGCTGGAATTGAATTGAAAACTCAGACACCAGAGAGCTTGAGTGGATTCTCTTTAGTGAAGCACATTTTCCTGTCTCCTCTTTACTGTTGTTTCCCAGAAATAAATATTTTTGAAAGCTTCTAACTGTTGTATCTATAAACCAATGCTTTACTCAGCTTCAAAAAAGCAATATTTTGTCAAATTGGAGGCTGCATTTTTAAAGAAATTAGTCATAATGTTTATTCTGGGATCTACACTTAAGGTTTATCCAGCAAATAGGCAAAGTACTAAGTACATTGATAGACATATCTATCATTTTCCGACTCTAGTGGTTTTCCTCAATGTTCTTTATCCTGGACATTTAAGAAAATGCTAGTACAGGATGACAATATCTTAAATTTACTAACCGTTCATTCATTATACAGACAGACATTGCGAAAGGATGTTAGAAATGATCACCAAACAGGCATGGGAATGAGAGTTTCGTATTTCTTTTATAAACACTATATTTGGTGTCAGGAAACCTAAACTAAGTTGCTGGCTCTAAATTCTTACTCCAAAACTTATGAACTATGAGATTTTGAACAAACCATCTAAAATCATTGACCCTCATATTCATTGAAATAAAATGGGGGTGATAATAATTAAAGGATCTACCTCTATCATTATAATAAAAATCAAATGAAATAGTTTATGTAAAATCTCTAAAATGTGAGTTATTACTAATATTTATATTATTATTGTTACTCTTCTTCTTCCTCCTCCTCTGCCTCCTCATTCTACTACTATTACTTTACTACTACTACTACTACTACTACTACTACTACTACTACTACTACTACTACTACTACTA
>NW_020954590.1:24966655-24972429 GCF_900497805.2 Vombatus ursinus
TACTACTACTACTACTACTACTACTACTACTACTACTACTACTACTATTACTACTATTACAAGATGAGATAGAGAAGCAGTAATGGCATTGTTGATAGTGTACTGGCCTTCCAGTGAGAACAACCAGACTTAAAGTCTGCCTCTACTACAGTCTTTCCCCCCTCTACATTTAGGTGTCAAAGTGATCTTCCTTAGGGTCAATTCTAACCATGTTACCCCCTACTCAGTAAACTCCTGTGTTTCCTTATCTCATCCAGAATTAAATATAAAATTTCCTGCTTGGCTTTTAAAACACTTCCTACCTGTACTCTGCATACCTTTCTAATAGTCTTATAACACAGTGACATTTGTCTTCTTGCTATTTATCAAAAAAGATACTGTGTCTCCTGACTCTGGATGTTTTCACTGGCTGTCCACCATGCCTGGAATTTTTTCCCTCCTCGTCTCTGCTTCCACAAGTTAGTGTTAGCTAAAATATCACCTTCTACAGGGAGTCTTTCCTGATCTCCTTAATTCTACTGCCTGCCCTCTGTTGATTATTTATAATTTATCCTTTATATATTATTTGTACATAGTTTATTCTTTCTTGTTCTTTCCATTAGACAGTGAGTTCCTTGATAGTAGAGGCTGTCTTTATATTTCTTTGTATCCCAAGGACTTTGCTCTGTGATGGGCACATAGTAGGTGCTTAATCAATGTTTATTGATTGCCTGGCACACAAATAGTTACTTGACCCTGGGAAAGTCACTTCTCTTCTGAAGGGTTTATCTTAAACATTTTTCCAACCCCCTCAGTTTTGTGTGCTTGAGACATATTTTTTGTTCTTTTTGCCTCAGACTTGGTGCTTTTCCAAAGCTAACTTCCTCCCTAAAGGATGTGCCTACCCAGTCTGAACAAAAGAGAAAGCCCTCTATTTTCATGTTAATTAAAGGACTTTCTTTTGTGTCAATGGTAGCTAAAAATTGCATAATATTTTTTTAAAATATGAGAATTAGTTTGAAAGTTATTGTCCCCTCCAACTTCTCAATTCTTGAAGGGAAAAGTGTAATGCAAGTGGCATTTTCCATTTTGTTAAAAAGTTATTTTAACATTATATATTCCTTAGATTATAACAAGAAAGATACTTCTTGGTTGGTACTTGAAATAAAGAGGGAAAGGACTTTTTTCCCACCCACTTTAATCACTCTATTAATGCTCATGGGATTCTTGTGTAAATCCAATTCCATCTATTTCAACTGCTCATTAAACCAAATGGAATTCTATCTACAGCATAATTGAACATATTCTTAATGAGAAAGTAGTAATCTTTGAATACACCATGCGCACATTGGGAATGGATGGATATTATTCTTCACTTCACCCTCTAATCCAGGCTACTGTGGCCTTCTCTCTCTTAAGAAACTTGATGGTTGTTATCAAACAAGCCAGTAAGAGAAATATGATCTGTGAGAATTTTCATTCACTTGTAAAAATGAAAAAGAAACTGAGTTGTTGAGCAAAGGCCTACGTGGCCAGAAGGTCCCTGATTAAATAACAAATGGTCAATTATTATTTATTTTCACTTGGACTTACTGAACAGGCCCATTATCAGAATATTTGGGCCCATTTTCACAGTAATGAAATAAAAGCTTGTTCTGAAAAAAAGCTCACAACCTAAATAGTATCAGGATAAATAGGTAGACATAGACCATGAATGTTGATTGATATGATTTTTAAAAATTCTCAAATCTCCACTCCTTTTCCATCTTTTCTATTAATGTTAATGGTTTGCTCATTTACTTTCATGTAAAGCAACATGGAAAATGATTGTTTTTGGCAACTGAAATGTTTAGAATCACAAAGTAGTTGATTTCAGTGGATTTTTAAAAAGGAGGATGACTTCTGAGAGTCATCATTGAAATGGTCTTTGGTGGTTTCCTTGGTCTTGTGCTAAGAAAGCAGTCATGAAACAACTCAATGGGGCACCTGTAATATGAGAGAAAATGATACTTTTAGCAAATTGCTTAGGTTTAATAAAGACTTACTAGTTCCCTAGAAGAAAAACACTAAGTGAATACAAAAACAAACACAAGAAAAAAATAATTTAATTTCTTCAAAATGTAAGTAATTTTTAACACATGAGTCAAATCCCTTATCGGACACCCATCTGTTATTATTTCCCAACAAGTTTTCTGAAGAGATAAGTCAAATAGAAAACCAAGTACAAAATCAAAGCTTCAGTATGTGGCATAATGGAGTCACTGATACTCAGTAGCCTTGATGACCAGCCACTAACAATCAGGCTACAGATTTTTGTAAATAACACAGAATCACCCACTGTACCATCATACCCCACCAAACCATGTATTAAGCCTATAGGCAAATGAAACCACTCTAAAGTGGTCCCAATAAAGCACTTTTCCTTGCTTAGCTCCAAGGTGTACTTAAGACCCCAGTGTTGTCAGTGTTGTTGTTCAGTACTCTTTCAGTCTTGTCTGACTCTTCATGACTACATTTGGGGTTTTACTGGCAAAGATATGGTTTCCTTTTCTAGCTTATTTTCACAGATGAGGAAACTGAGGCAAACAGGGTTAAGTGACTTGCCCCTGTTCACACAAGTTGTAGGTGTCTGAGTAAGATTTGAACTCAGGAAGATGAGACTTCCTGACTCCACACCTGATACTCTATCCACCATGCCACCTAGATGCCCCAGACCCCAAGTGACCAGTTCCCACTGAGGCAGTATGCTCCACTAATAACCAAACTTTAATGTGATAAAGATATATTGAGATTGAATTAAAGAAACCTTAAAATAGGTTCAACTTATCATGAGAGGTTATAGAATATGGACTGTTGTTTCACATCTGAACATTTTCATTACAGTTCAATCCATACTTTATTCCTGTTAAATATTTTCCTTAGTGTGAGAGATTATCATTTTGTCTGTGATCTAATTTTTGTGTCTATTTCCTCTAGGAATGTAGAAGAAAATCTATTCTTTCTAGCCCCATCTATGTGACTTTTGTCCATGTCAATCCCTAAATTTACCAACTAGAGTTCACCCAAGTATTCTGGAGAACTTGGTTTTATTTTCTTAACATTATGATAATACCAGTGAGAAAAACAAAAACTTTCCATCAATTATCCCTTGGTATTAATATGTACCCTGTCCTTTACTCCATTTTTCATTTGCAATTCATTTTTTACAATGTATTACAACCTGCTCACACCCAATAGGCATCATTCTATTGTTTCTGAGTAATAGTAACTTCATTGCTTTGGACATTCATAACTTGGCTGTAGAAGATATTACACATAAAGATGCTTAATTTTGTAAGAGTATTTACAAATATTATGGTTTAAGAGAATACAAAAATACACAGGAAATCCATATTCATAGAAAATCCATAAAATATTGTATATTTGCTATGTCTTCCTACCACCAGCAATTTTGGTTATATCCCCCAAGCTGAGAATTTCCAATATGTCATCATCTATGTATTTTGTGCCTACCCCAGTCCAACTAAGCAAAGAGAACTCATGTAGCAAATGTAATCAGCATAGATGCTCAATTTGGACACCCTCAGGAAAAAAAGAGAAAACATAAAACATTTGCTATACTATAAAATTGGGCTTTGTGTCTATAAATTACATTTCCTGGGTGGACAGAAGAGTATATAATGGAAACAAAGCAGTGTAACCAATAAGATGGAAATGAACCTTTGTGGTCTTTGACATGTGTGACAGGAAATTAAGGGCACCTTCATCATCATCCAAAAAACCATCAAAGATTATTTTTCACATACCTGGATCTGACTTTTACTATCACTAGTCTGAGTTAATAATCCCTGACCTTGAGGAGCCAACAATGTAAACCTTCTTTATTTCAGCCAGAATCATTCCTTTTTGTGACCATAATGTGTGCTTATGATGTTGGCTCATAATTAAATAAATAGCCTGTGGCAGAAGACCTCTGCCTTCTGTCACTAGCTTTTCAGACTTTTTAGAGAGAGTAGTGGTAATTCATTAAATATTCAAGATTACTCTGAATCTCATAATTTACATACTGGTGAGTCTCTTAGACTAATGAATCCATTAAACAGACCTGACAATAAGCTTGCTTTAAAAGTATATAAAAAAAGGTAAAAATATATAGACTCATAAAAGTAATTCCTATCTCACAAGATCACAGAAATTTAATGTTGGGAAGAAACTCAGTATCTATTTATTCTACCCTGTCCTAGAAAAGGAATCCCTATTATGTACTTGACAAGTGGTCATTCAAGGTTCTGTTTGAAAATGTCCAGAGTGGACATTTATTTTCTCTTTAGGCAGTCTTGTGTCATTTTTTTTTTAATAGTTCTAATTGTAAGAAAGATTTTCATTGTCCCCTTCCCAACCCCCACCCCCAGAAATCAAATCTAAATTAGCCTCTTTGTAACTTTTAATCATTTTTTCAGAGTTCTTCCATCAAGCCAAAATTAAAAAGTCTAATTCCTCTTCTATATCACCACCCTTCAAATACATGGACACAATGATTCTATTTATTTTGAGTTGTTCTTTCCCAAAACTAAACATTTATAATTTTTCATTAGTACTTTCAATGAAATAGACTTATGATCCTTCACCATTGTGGTTACCATACTCTGAAAGATCTTTAGCTTATTAATGCCTTTCCTTAAATGAAGTGCCTTTTAATGAATATAATATTCCAGATACTGTCTGCCTAAGGGATAGTATAGAGGGACAGGGTAGTATAATGAAAAAAAGAATGAACTTGAAGTTGAAGGATCTCAGTTTAAATTTTTGCTCTGCCATTTATTACCTATATAATCTTTTACAAATCACTTAAACAATATGGACCTCAGTTTCCTCATCTGTGAAATTCAGGGTTTGGTTTAGATGACCTGCCTCTAAGGTCCAGTTGAGTCCTAAATCTATGAACCTGCAGGTTCTTTGTATATGGGATATTTGTTTTTCTTAAGGTATCCCGAGATTGTATTAGTTTTTTTGGGTACCTTATCACAGTGCTGATTCATAATGAAGTTAAGTTCACTAAAGCATGTTCACATCAGTGTGGTTTTTGTTTGTTTTCTTTTTATTTTTTTAAGAAAAAAATTCTGTTTAACTGTACCCTTGTCTGATAATTTTGAAGTAAAGTTTTTGGACCCAAGCATAAGACTTTGTATTTATCCCTATTACAGATCATCTTATTTGGTTCAACCCATTAACTTGTTAAGATCATTTGGAGTACTAACTCTATTATCCCAGTATGCTAAGTAGCTAGCTTAGTGAATATTCACAGTCAGTTTTCTCCCTCCTCCATCTTTTTTTTTGTTGTTGTTGTAAAGCTCATTAGGTAAATAAATCATTCATATCAACCTTTGATGGCTGCATTTCATTAAATTTCATTAAAAGGCATAGGGTAGGTACTAGAACTGTGTTTCATTGATATTGGGAACTGACAGATGAAGAAATTCCTTCTACCAATGTAGGTCAGCACCTTCTCTACAAATTATAGGCTTAGAAAATTGTACCCCGGGGGCAGCTAGGTGGCCAGTGAATAGAGCTCTGGCCTTGGAGGCAGGAGGACCTGAGTTCAAATCTAGCCTCAGACACTTAACACTTACTAGCTGTGTGACTTAACCCCGTCGCCTCACCACAAAGCAAAAAAAAAAAAAAAGAAAGAAAGAAAGAAAGAAAGAAAGAAAGAAAGAAAGAAAGAAAGAAAGAAAGAAAGAAAGAAAGAAAGAAAGAAAGAAAGAAAGAAAGAAAGAAAGAAAGAAAGAAAGAAA